>NC_041737.1:6766465-7070983 GCF_004115215.2 Ornithorhynchus anatinus
CCCATGTAGCCTGAGCCATGCCCATTTGAATGACAAGGGCCAGGAAATGGCAGTACTGAAATTTCCTGGACAAACTGTAAGACCTTTTCTCAAAGACACTGACAATTAGTGTCAGCATGGCATAAGGGATAGAGCACGGGCCGGGGAGTCAGTAGGTTATGGGTCCTAATCCTGGTTCCTCCACTTGTCTGCTGTATGACCTTGGGCAAATCACTTCACTTCTCTATGCATGTTACCTCATCTGTAAAATGGAGATCGAGAACGTGAGCCCCACATGGGACAGAGACTGTGTCCAACCCAATTTTCTCGTATCCACCCCGGCGTTTAATTCAGTGCCAGGCACACAGTAAGCGCCCAACAAATACCACAGTTATTATTATTAAGAGTTACTCGGAAATGATGCTACCGTCTTGCCTTTGAGGATCAGCCGAGTGGAATCAGATTGGATCCGGATGAGATGGAAACCCCAAAGGGAGTCTCTTCACTAGGGAAACTCTCCCTCCCTCCGGTCCCCCTCCCCCACAAAGTTCAGCTTAGAAAAACATAAACAGGAGCTCGCAACCCTCCTTGGGAGTGTGCGGATGGATGCCTGTCAGACCCTGAGATGGAAACTGCAATGGGAAGCCCGGAAAACCCCACGTGAATGTCATCTAACTGTTTGCCTAACCTTCCTGGGATGAGTGAACTCTGGAAATGCCACTTGGACTGTTGTGAAATGCCATTCTTTATTGTGAGCTGGTTGGCACTCGTTGAGGCTACCCCAGAGTCGCACACCTCAGTGTGGCTTAGTGGAAAGAGCCCAGGCTTGGGAGTCAGAGGTTGTGGATTCTAATCCCGGCTCTGCCACTTGTCTGCTGTGTGACCTTAGGCAAGTCACTTTGCTTCTCTGTGCCTCAGTTACCTCATCTGTAAAATGGGCATTAAGACTGTGAGCCCCATGGGGGACAACCTCATTACCTTGTATCTATCCCAGTGCTTAGAACAGTGCTTGGCACATAGTAAGCTCTTAACAAATACCAGAATTATTATTAATACTACCTCAGAGGCCTAGACGGGGCCCCAAACACTCTCATTTGTATAATGATAATAAGAATAATAATGCTGGTATTTGTTATGTGCCAAGCTGGGGTAGATATAATAATAATAATTCATTCATTCATTCAGTTGTATTTATTGAGCTCTTACTGTGTGCAGAGGACTGTCCTAAGCACTTGGGAGAGTACAATATAATAATAAACAGACATGTTCCCTGCCCATAAGCAGTTTATAGTCTAGAGGGGGTGATCAGCAAGACTTCCCTTGGCTCCTTCACTCTCCTCGCCCTCTCCGGTAATGATAATAACAACAACAAGGTAATAATAGTCATGGTATTTAGTCAATGTCTACTATGAATCAAGCACTTGTGGACAGGGAATAAGCCTACCCATCCTGCTGTACTGTTCTCTCCTAAGGGCTCTGAATACAGTAGGCTCTCAGTAAATATCACTGATCAATTGGCAGACTGTACTCAGCGCAGGGTAGGTAGAATCCAATCAGAGGGGACGTAGTCCCTGTCTCACACGGGACTCACAGTCTCAGAGGGAGGGAGAACAGGAATTGAATCCCCATTTTAGAGATAAACGGAGGGCCAGGGAAATCCCTGCTCCCAGAGTTCAGAGCTCCCTCCCACCATCCATCAAAGACCATCTGCCCCACTCCCAACCCTCTCTCCAGAGACACAGAAACACTAAACATCGCCTAGCTTCCAGTGTGACCTCAGGGAAGGAGCACGGGAGAACCGGGTTCTGTTACCTCGTCTGCCACTGCCCTGCTCTGTGACTTCAGGCAAATCACTTAACCTCCCTGGGCCTCAGTTTCCTCATCCACAAAACGAGGATGGGCTTTAAGAGGGCAGCAGTATGCCTAATTTCATCTACAATCCTCTAGGGTCAGCAGGGAAAAATGATAAGGATCCATCAGTGAATCAAAGGCATTTATTAAACACTTTCTATGTACAGAGCACTGGACTAAGTATTTGGGGAAGTACAGTGCAGCAGTTAAGGATTAATTAAGGGTTGATAATCATTGTCATATTTTTTAAGCTCTTACTCTGTCCAAGCCCTGGGCTAAGCACTGTGATAGAGACAAGATAAACAGGTAGGACACAGTCCTAGATCTACATCGGGCTCTATTTTTTTATTTATTTATTCAGATTAAAGTCTGCTTCCCCCTCTAGGCTATAAACTCACTGTGGGTAGGGAACATGTCTACCAACTCTGTTGCGCTGTATTTTCCCAAACGCTTACTACAGTGCTCTGCACACATTAAGTGCTCAATTAATACCATTTATTAATTGATGGTTTGATGGCACTTACAATCTAAGGGAAGGGAGAACAGGTATTGAATCTCCATTTCACAAATGAGGAAACTGAGGTCCACAAAGCAAGCAAGTGACGGAACTGGGACTAGAACTCAGGTCTCCTGACCTCCCATACTATCATCTTTCCATTAGGTCGTGCTGCTTCTCATCCATCTGGCGCTCGATGGGCCTCGAACGAGTTAACGCGGTGTCCAACACCTGCGACTCCCAAAACTTAGCATAACCACCGGGGAAATATTACTCAATGAATGCCAGTGTTCCTCAGGAAGGAAGATATGTGGAAAGGATATTTGCCAACTGTGACAAAATATAACTGTTCCTCCTTTGTCTTATAAAACACCTGTGATCCTGAAGGGATCCTATCTTCATTGTTTCCTTATCTCCAAGCCAAATCAAGTTGAAGGGCTATAAAAATCAGAATTTCTCTGTCAGACTCTCCTTGTTAATCTTCAGTCTACCCCTGAAGGATGCCAAAAACCAGTAGCTGAGAAGACCTAATCCAAACTAGTGGACGCAGCTGACCATTAGACCAGAAGAGGAACCGCTAGCAAGGTAGGTACCCGGGCATTTTGAATCCATTGGAAAGTTCAAATTCTTACATTTAACCTTCTCTAAGACTCCTCTGTGATTATTCTCTTAGTTAATAATTAGTTGAAAGTTGGGAGAGGGCTGCCATTTTCTCATGTCTTCAAACTATCTGAAAGCATGAGGGTCGAAGGGTCTTCAGCTCTGGGAAAATAGGTAGGAAGTAGCCTCAGTAAGTGATCAATAAATACCACTGATGGATGGCTGAAGAGAGACCAATACAAGACTGAAACTTCCGCTTCCTTATCGTTCGTCCATAAAGATAGATCCTTTGTTTCTATTTCTGACCCTTCCTCCTGGGATCCCAATCTCCATGAAATCTCTGCTGGAGGGAAGCAGTGTGGCTCAGTGTATAGAGCAGGGGCCTGGGATTCAGAAGGACCTGGATTCTAATCCCAACTCCACCACATATCGGCTGTGTGAATGGGGCAAGTCACTTCACTTCTCTGGGCCCCAGTTCCGTCATCTGCAGAGTGGAGATTAGGAGTGAGAGCTCCACATGACATAATCTTCTTGACTTGTACCTACCGCAGGGCTTAGAACAGTGCATGGCACGTAGTAAGCATTTAACAAGTGCCATGATAGATTAGCCCTTCTGCCTCCCAATGGACAAGCACTGTGTCTAATTCATGGGTTCGAATCGGTCATGGGTTCTAATCCCGGCTCTGCCACTTGTCAGCTGTGTGCCTGTGGGCGAGTCACTTAACTTCTTTGTGCCTCAGTTACCTCATCTGTAAAATGGGGATTAAGACTCACGTGGGACAACCTGATTCCCCTGTATCTACCCTAGCGCTTAGTACAGTGCTCTGAACATAGTAAGCACTTAACAAATACCAATATTATTATTATTATTAATTCCCTCGGGTGTGTTCTTCCCAGCAGTTAGTGCTGTGTTCTGCACGGAGTCGGCATTTGATAAATATTATCACTACTGCTGCTGCTCTGCCTGTCTCCCAGCTGCCAGGAAGAGGATGTACTTTGTTCGACACTGGGCTTCATGGGATCTTGAAACCGTAGATCCCACCACCACCATCCACCCTGGATTATGCCACTGTCTTCCTACAGTTCCTCAGACAACAACTGGGATATCCTGCCTGGAGTGGGGGAAGCATCATGGTCTAGTGGGTAGAACACTGGACTGGAAGTCAGAAGGACCTGGGTTCTAATCCTAGCACCTCCACTTGTCTGCTGTGTGACCTTGAATGGTCGCTTCACTTCCCTGGGCCTCTGTTTACTCGGGTGTCAAATGGGGATTCGATACCTGTTCTTCTTCCCCCTTAGATTGTGAGCCCCATGTGGTCTGACGTGATTATCTTGTATTAACCCCAATACTTAATACAGTGCTTGACACATAGTAAAGGCCTAACAAATACCATAATTATGTTATTAATTCATTAATCCATTAATGATGATAGTATTTGTTAAGTGCTTACTGTAAGCCAGGCACTGTGCTAAACACTGGGTTGCATATAAGCTAATTGGGTTGGACGCAGTCCTGGTCCCATATGGAGCTGACAGTCTTAGTCACCATTTTACAGATGAGGAAACTGAGGCACAGAGAAGTGAAGGAACCAGCAAACAAGAAGCAGAACTGGGATTAAAATTCAGGTCCTTCTGATTCCTTGGCCCTTGGTCTATCTACTAGGTCACGCTGCTTCTCATTATTATTACTATTATTATTACCCATTCTACTCATAAGTCCCACACAGTGGAGCTGTGTTCCTGAGGTGCATTTGTCAGAGTGGTTGATGGCCTGATTGTGTTTGAGTTTGAGGATAGTTTCTAGGTCTCTAAATGAGTCGGTCTTTGGTAGATCCATGTCTTGTGGCCAGTATAGAAAGTGAGGTGCCACAACCTTGATGTGAGAGAGAACTATCTTTCTGCTTTCTTTCAGGATTGAAGGATGAAAGCCCTCTTCCTGCTTGTGGGCCTCCTGGCTTTTAGAAGTTGTTTCTCTGTAAGTATCCACTCAACCGAGTATTTTTCTTCCTCATTCGATTTGGATTCATAAACAGAGGTTTCCCCTGCCTCTTTGACTCACATTCAAAGCCATCCTTTATTGAATTGGAATATTATTACCAAGTACTGTATATTTTGGCCTTTGTTTTCATTTCTTATATCCTCCACACTTAGCTGGAGACATCACACCTTAAGATGTTGAATTTTCTCTTTTCTCAATTGCAAATTTTAAGTTTTCAGAGATGGGGAGACTGTCAATTCCACAGGGGGGACAAGGTGGAAGGAGTGTGTGTGTGTGTGTGTGTGTGTGTGTGTGTGTGTGTGTGTGTGTGTGTGTGCGCGTGCGCACCTTCTCAAGGATTACAGTTGTGCAGTACGTAAATTTGCTAATTTCATGGCAACACATTTTCCTGGTAGTCTGTGTTACACAACAGAAGGTTTATACTATAGATAACTCGAAACTCGAGGTAAGTTCTCAGGGCTCAGGAGGGGAAGGTTTCCTGGAGGAAGTGAAATTTGATTTTGAAGGTAGAAGAGAGGTCCCAGGGTTGGACTGTCCCATTGGTAGCCCATAAGAATGACCATTGGCCAGATGGACATCCTGCCCAATGCCATCACTCTCAGTAATGCCCCGGGCTACCTGACCAGTTCTGTCTCTTCTAGTACAACAGGGCCCACCACCCATCACCTCTGACCCATTCCTTCTTCAAGGATAGGGGAATAGGAAAACGAATAGGTTAGGGTGAGGCTGAGGGTCAGCATTGGAGTTAGGATTAGGGATAACACTGTGGTTAGGGTTAGAAATAAGATTGGAGTCAAGGTTAGAGATAGGATCACAGTAGGGTTGGGATTGAGATAGCTTCGGTGTTAGGATTAAAGATAGGGTTAGGGTTAGGGTTGGGACCTCAGGATCCTCTCTCCTCTTTCAGTAAATTCCACAGTAATTGGTAAAACAGAGGGTGCCAATTTGAAAGAAATCTCTCACTATCACCTTTCATGCAGGGATTGAGAGTTTAGAAAAAAGAGAGCGGACTGGGAAGCCAGAGAGTCAGGAAAAAATAAAGAGACCAAATGAATTCCTGACAAGAGAGTGTATTTACACTTCCTGCATCATCCCTATCTGAAAATGTACAGCAAGCACCGAGCTAGATTCAACTGGCAAAAATAGAGGAAAGGAATCTACTAGTAGAGGGAACCAACCCTTGTCTTAAGGAGCCTGACAGCTTCAGAACTAAATTGTGAGAAGTGAAGGCTCGGGGTTGAATAAAAACAGGTTTGAATTCCCAGGGAAGCGTCTTTTTCTCCAGACTCTCAATTCGACTGGAGGAATTCTTTGTATAGTCCTTGCTTTAAAGTAAGAGCAAATAATGAGTCTATAATACTATGGGCCAAGTTTCTTTCCAGTCAATCAATTGTATTTATCAAGCTTTTATTGTGTGCAGAGCACTGAACTAAGCACTTGAGAGAGTACTATATAAGAGAGTTGGCAGGCTCATTCCCTGTTCACATCGAGCTTCCAGAAAGAGCATGGGCCTTGGAGTCAGAGAACTTGGGTTTTAGTCTCCGATCTGCCGATTGCTTTCTCCGTGACCTTGGGCAAATCGCTTGACTTCCGTGTGCCTCAGTTTCCTCACCTGTAAAATGGGGATTCGATACTTGTTCTCTTTCCTTCTTAGACTTAGCCCGATGTGGGACAGCCCCACCTAAACTTGTACCTACCCCGACCCCACAGCACTTATACACATATCTTTCAATTATATAATTATAAGTTGCTTATTTATTCATATTAATGTAAGCTTGTTATGGGAAGAGAACGTTTCTGCTAATTCTGTTTTGTACTCTCCCAAGCTCTTAGCACAGAGCTCTGCACATATTAAGCACTCAATAAATATGATTGATTGATTGATTGATTGGTTACCCCAGTGCTCAGAACAGTGTTTGACACATAGTAAGTGCTCAACAAATACCATAAAACAATTATGGATAAGTAAGTAAGTGCTGTGAGGCTGGAGGATGGATGAATAAAGGTTGCACATCTAAATGCAAGGGTGATACAGAAGGAAATGGGAGAAGAAGAAATGTAAATTACCAAGGAAATGGGTGGTAGGTACTCAATACCTGGCATAAACAGAGCTAGAATAAAGGAAAATTAAAGAGACAGTCCCCTGCCATTATCTAATGCCTAACTGAAATGGATTTTAATCATTCTGATAAGTATTCTATACATCTCTGATGTATTCTCCCCGAGCACAATAAGCCACCAATAAATTGATTACCAAGTCAGTCGAAATCCTTCAAAGGGAAGTGCTTAAGCTAAGGTAACCTTTGCAGGGTGTCCTCGATGAGAATAAATATGATCGATTGATTGATTGATTGATTGAGAGATGGTCAATAAGCACTACCGGGCTTAAAATTCAATAGCACTATCAGAAAGAGGCCAGGCAGAAGCTCTTAGGTAGCTCCTTTGTTTTTTCCTCTCTGTTAGTCTTCAAGAAAGAGCCCGGGCTATGGAGTCAGAGGTCATGGGTTCGAATTCCGGTTCTGCCACTTGTCAGCTGTGTGACTGTGGGCAATTCACTTAACTTCTCTGTGCCTCAGTTCCCTCATCTGTAAAATGGGGATGAAGACTGTGAACCTCACGTGGGACAACCTGATTACCCTGTATCTCCCCCAGCGCTTAGAACAGTGCTCGGCACATAGTAAGCGCTTAGCAAATACCAACATCATCATCATTATTATTATTATTACTTTGCTCAACAGATTTGGAAGGGATAGTTCCCAACCAAAGACCTCGAGTGTCTCCTCTAGGACAATGACATTTGATATCATCCCCTCTTTCCACAGTCCAGCGAGAGTCATGAAAAGCCTAGATGGCCAAGACCAAAGCCACGATCGTCACCGAGTCGAGGGCGAGTTCAAGGCCCCATAAAGTTTCCTCTCCCCCAATGGCCTCCTTTCCTTCCTGGTTACCCATATCCTCCCTCCTTACCTGGACATCCCCGTCCTCCCTACCTTCCCGGACACCCGCGTCCTCCCTTCCTTCCCGGCCATCCACATCCTCCCTTCAGACCTGGACGCCCCTGGCCTCCCTGTTTTCTTGGCCACTTTCGACCTCTCTTTTCTTCTATATTGCCGTACCCTCCTTGCCCTAGACCTACCCATCGCCCCTCATTGTCTCCAGCTCCTGCAGTCCCCATCACTACCACAACTCCTTCTCCCACAGCTACAACCTCATCAGGCTCCACCGCTGCTCCAACTACAACTCTCTCTTCTACGCTCTTAACGAGGTCTTCCATTACACATCAAGGTACAACATTCACTCTCCCCACAACTACCACTGAAACCATTACGACGGCCACCACAACTACCCCTGACACCACTCCAGTCTCCACCACGACCACCCCAGTAACTACAACCATCCCCACCACAACCACCCCTGAAACCACTACAACCACCCCCACCACGACCAGCCCTGAAACCACCCCCACCACCCCCACCACAACCACCACTGAAACCACTACACTCCCCACCACAACGACCCCTGTCACCACTACATCTCCTTCCACAACTCCTTCTGAAACCACCACAAGCCCCCCCACCACAACCACCACTGAGACCACTACACTCCCCGCCACAACGACCCCTGTCACCACTACATCCCCTTCCACAACTCCTTCTGAAACCACTACAACCACCCCCACCACAACTACCCCTGAAACCACTACATTTCCCCCAACGACTACCCCTGACACCACTCCATTCCCCACCACAGTTATTCTTGACTTCACAACAGCCCCCACCACAACTCTCCCGGACACCACTCCGCAAACCTACTCCACAACTCCTGCCCCGACCACCACTCCTGATGACTTTGGAGAAATGCTCAAACAGTTCTTGACTTACCTATATTCCCTATTTGGAAAGAAACCGTGACCAGGAGTTAAATATTATATTGCCACAGCATCTAGGAGAAAAAATCTAAGTGAAAAGTGCAAAACCACCACCACCATTCCCCCGAGGATCGTCATCATCCTCACAGACTTCAATTTGGTGCCTCCCACCTCACTGAAACAACTCATCTCATCCCCAACCTGTATCATTTCCAACTGGAAAGATTAAGAGAAAGGGCCTCAGCCAAGTTAAGCCAAGTCAGCCTGACTTTCTGGATGGCCTCACCACCTCTTGGGCTACAGTAAAGTACTCCAAGTGAAAAGCCAATCTCTCCATTCCATCATGGCTGAGGAGTGAAGTTGAGTCCCCTTTGGAGTGCTGGAACAGAATACAAACGTGGTGGGTAGACAAAATCTACAAACGCCGCTGAGCCTAAAACCTCTCAAACACCTCCAGAGTGCTAACCATGAAATTAACTTTCCCGGAACATTCCCGAGGTCATCGGAAAAGAAGTCCCAAACCGAGAGCCTTGATAGAAATACTCGCTTGCCTCGGGCAAGAATCTAGTTCACCTTGGTGACATTTGCCAGTTGTTTCGTCTTAAGGAAATGTGCTATAGTGCAGCCTTTTAGGGAATCATCTCAAAAGCCTCCTGTGGTCAAGTCTTAGCAGGAAGCAAATTTGATCTGAAGAAGATCTAAGTGGAAATACTTCCCCTTCCCAAGATAGACCATCTGCTTTCAGGCGAGCTATTAAAATCGATGGACTTCATTTCCAGAATTTCCATTTGTTGAAGGACCTTCTAAAACCGAATACTGGCTTCACTCTGAAAACGAATCAACACGATCTGCCTCTGATGTGATGATCAAAATGAGGGGTATGGGGTTCTTGGGTTTTTTTTCTTTTCTAGCAACACTTTTAGCAACGGTGGTGATAGGCCTTGATTTTTTGGTAGCTAATAATAAATTTTTTTTAATCGCTGCCTGGTTTCCTTGTTAGTAGTGGATGGCTGATTCAGAAAGGAGAAGTATGAATACCCATTTCAATCAACCGTTTATATTTACTGAACTCCTACCGTGTGCAGAGCACTTAGTACAGTTCAATAGAATTAGTAAAACTGGGAAATTGGGAAACTAAAAGTGAGGAGAGGAGAGAAAATATTTTAAGGGCAGAGTAAAACAAAGCTTCAGACAATGCTACATCCCAGCTGAAAACCGGGACACAGGCTGAGGATAAACCAGCAGGGCACAGTGCTATCGAGAAAGAAGCTGCTCTTTTGGAGCAAATGCTTCATAAGGAACAAGAGACAAGGAAGTGTAAAAGAGAAAACGGTGCCAGGTGTTACGAACGTGATGAGACAAGAGACAGTCTTTTTGTGCACATAATGGGGTCACTTCAGACAAACACACACACTCAAAGGTGCATTTCACCATCTTTGTCAGATAGGAAGTTAATACACACACACACACACACACACACACACACTCACTTTCAATACCAAGCTTATTACCCAGGAGTCTTTAGGCCCTGTAACATAATGAAGTCAATATCGAGAAAAGAAGACAGAAGAGAGAGACTGCAGGCTTCTCTTATTTAGCCCAAGCTAGAGGGAAAAGGTGGCATTAGGAAGGATGTTGATTCCTCCAATCCTAAAAAAACATCACTTTGAAAAATCCATAGAGGATGGGAAGAGACCAAGAGTATTATATTCTAGAGGATGGGAAGAGACCAAGAGGAAGAACTTGGGCAATGAGAAAAGCATTAGAGAGTGAACTGAAAATCAAGGGAAATGGAGTTCCTATGGAAGATCCAATTAACCGGTCAATCAATCATACGTACTGAGCGTTTACCATGTACAGATCACTGCACTACGTGCTTGAGAGAATGCATTACAAGAGTTGGTAGGCATGTTCCCTGCCACTAGGAGCTTACAGTCTACCGGAGGCCAATTCCACAGGCACAAATACAGAAATAGATTGGGAAAAAATGAATGTGAATGCTTCCGTAGCAGGAAAATGATGCTGCAGTCACACATACACAAGCTTTTCCCTTTTCAGTTGCTGAAAGACAGCCCTTTTGAAATTATATAAAAAATAAAATATCTCTGGGTAATGTCAGAGATTACCCAGCCTCCAAACAAGAAGAGTAGACCAGCCTCCTTTGGAAGAGTTTGACTCCCTGGGTTTATGTCAAATGCAAAGTCACCCTGAGTGTTGTTTGGACAGCAGAGGGTACCGCTAACACAATTATTGATGGAGGCCATACACAAACGTTCCAAAGGAAGTAGGGACCTGTGGATCAGGGCTGTTGGGAGACAGAGACAGAGAGAGAAGGACAGAGAGGAAGAGAGAGAGACAGAAAGAGAGAGAGGAGTGAGAAAGAGAAATGGCTTGACTTCTCCAGTTTCTTCTCAATGAGAAGCAAACTCGTCCACACATAAAAACTTTAAGTCCTGAATTTCTGAGTCATATTGGACTCATCAGATGAGTTTACTACTTCATCGAAGTTTCATGATGTCAAAGTTTGATAATTACAACAGTTGGAAGCTGCAAGTTTCCGAATTCCAGACTTTAATTTTCCTGGGGAATGACACAAGCTCTTGATTTTCTCATGTTTCTGGCACAGCAGTCAGTACCCAAATTATGGACTGAGACGAAGATTACCACACATCCAGTTTTGTAGTGGACACTCTCTTTTTCAACTGGTCTGACCCCTTATCAATTATCCTATCCCGCCTTGATTATTGTATCGGCTTCTTTGCTGAACTTCAAGCTGCAGTCCAAGCTTCACTCCGTTGCCCAGGTGATTTTTCTACAAAACATTCAGGCCACATTTCCCCAGTCTTCAAAAAACTCCAGTGGTTGCCCATCCACCTCCACATCAAACAATTACTCCTCACCGTTGGTTTTAAAGCAATCCCCTTGCCCCTCCTACCTCACTTTACTACTCGCCTACTACAACCCAGCCCACGCACTTTGCTCCTCTAATTCTAACCTTCTCGCTCTACCTCGATTTCATCTATCTTGCTGCCGACCTCTCGCCGACCTCCTGCCTTTGGCCTGGAATGCCCTCTCTCCTCATATCCGACAGGTATTCTTCCTCCCTTCAAAGTCTTATTGAAGGCACATCTGCTCCAAGAAGCCTTCTCTGACTAAACCCTTTTTTTCCTTTTCTTCAGCTCCCTTCTGAATTGCCATGACTTGTTCCCTTCATTCACCCCATCCCAACCGCATGGCACTTATGTATATATCTATTATTTGTTTATCTATTTATGTTAATGTCTGTCTCCCCCTCTAGACTGTGAGCTCACTGTGGACAGGGAAGATGTCTACTCATTATTATACTGTACTCTCCTAAGTGCTTAGTACAGTGCTTCTCACAGAGTAAATGTTCAATATATATGATTGAATGAATGTTGTCAAAGAAAAGGTCTCAAATATGGTCCCCGATTAGACTGTAAGCCCGTCAATGGGCAGGGACTGTTTCTATCTGTTGCCGATTTGTACATTCCAAGTGCTTAGTACAGTGCTCTGCACATAGTAAGCGCTCAATAAATACTATTGAATGAATGAAATGAATGGTCTGTCCTTCTGTCTGTAATCCACACTGGGTAACTCACAAATCAAACTTCTGATCCCATCAACTGAATTTTAGTGAGGGTAGCACTTCTCAGTAGTTACGATGGTATTTATAAAGCACTTACTAAGTGTCAAGCCCTGTGCTAAGCACTGGAAGATACACAACCCCTACTGGGGGCTCACAGTCTGAAGGGAAAGGAGAATAGGTATTTTATTCCCATTTTATAGATTTGAAAACTAGGGCACAGTTAAGTGATTAGCCCAAGATCACACAGCAGAACCCTGATGGAACCTAGATTAGAACTCAGATCCATGATCGATCTAATAGGCCACACTGCCTCCCTCTCCCTCTTGTTGGCAGTCTCAAAGATCTCAACGATTCACTTTGAACGGGACATTTTTCAACTCCTCCTCATTTTCCTTTTGTTCTCTCTTGCCTATTTTGTTTAGATCATGCTGTTTTCCCTTCCTCTTTAAGAACATAAGAACAGAAGATCTTTCAGTTAGAGGTGACATAATGATGCCTGCAACTAATGGCTCAGTTACTGAAGTGTTGGGGAATGCAATAAACCAAATGATTTCATGAAGGGTGCTGAGTCCTGATTGGTTTCTGCGTTTCAGGTCTCCAACCCAGAGCTTAAATTCCCCCTTCACCTGTAACCGCTCACAGAGCAGGAACTTCCAAACGGACAACTTTGGAAATCACTGGAACCCAACGAATCGCATCATTTGGACAGTTTTGCTGGAAAATACAAAGGTAACCGAAATGGGTTTCCTCCAAAACAGAAAGTTCCTTATATGTAAATGCTATGTTCTCTGGAATGGGGGGAAAAATGTCTGAAACCAATACCCTGTTTTGTTGCTGCAGGTAGCAACTTGCAGTATGAAGACTACTATTCTGCTCCTTTGTCTTTTAGGAACAACTCGGTCTTTACCAGTAAGTACAGTAGCCAGATGATTTTTTTTTCTTACTGCTTCTGTGGAGTCCATTGGAGAAGAAAATGTCAGGAAGACATTGGGGAAAATTTTTCTGAAAACTGGAAGCTTGGGTCTGTGAAATCTTCTCAAAAGGGAAGCTGTGGAAACTTTATAGCTTGAAATATTTAACTCTCAGCAGGTACCATCCAAACAATTTCATGGCTGCCGGTCGTTCCAACCCCAGTGACAGACTACTAGCCATTGTTCATAAATGTATGGTGTTACACACCAAAAATTGTAGTCATTACAAGGCCTGACTGAAATTTAAATGGATAACAACATGTCATCTCTCATCTATTTAAAAGTCTTTGAGGGCAGGGATCATTACTTCTAATCTTTCAATCACTAATATTTACTGAGTGCTTACTACATGCAGAGAACTGAACTATGTGATGATGACAATGATGATGGTATTTGTTAAGCGCTTAGTATGTGCCAGGTTCTCTCCTAAGCACTGGGGTGGAAACAAGCAAATCAAGTCAGAGTCCCATGTGGGGCTCACAGTCACAATCCCCATTTTACAGATGAGGGAACTGAGGCACAGAGAAGTGAACTGACTTGCCCAAGGTCACACAGCAGACAAGTGGTGGAGGCAGGAATAGAACCCATGTCCTCCGACTCCCAAGCCCATCCTCTTGCCACTAAGCTATGCTGCTTCGCTGGAAAAGTAGAGTATAATAGAGTGGGTAGATGTGATCCCTGTCCACAGGGAACTTAAATGGTGGTATTTCTTAAGCACATTCTATTTGCTAAATACTGTACAAAGCACTGGAATCGATACAAGATAATCAGGTTATCACCTGTCCATGTCCCTCATTGGGTTCACAGCGTAAGTAGAAGGGCAAACAGTATTTAATCTCCATTTTACAAATGAGGAACTGAGTTGCAGAGAATTTAAGTAACTGACCCAAAGTCACACAGCAGGCAAGTGGAAGGGCCGAGATTAGAACCCAGGTCCTCTGATTCCCCGACCCATTCTTTTTCTACTAGGCCATGCTGCTTTCCAACTAACTCTAAGTAATTTACTTATTTCATTGTTCTCTCTCTAAAGCAGAGTGGCTCAGTGGAAAGAGCACGGGCTTGGGAGTCAGAGGCCATGGGTTCTAATCCCGCACCTGCCACTTGTCAGCTGTGTGACCATGGGCAAGTCACTTAACTTCTCTATGCCTCAGTTACCTCATCTGTAAAATGAGGAATAAGACTGTGAGCCTCTCGTGGGACCACCTGATTACCTTGTATCTACCCCAGCGCTTAGAACTGTGCTCTTCACCTAGTAAGCGCTTAACAAATATCAACATTATTATTATTATTAAATGTACAATACTCTGCACATAGTAAATGATTAATAGATACCATCAATTGCCTTCATACATCTTTTACATCAGAGTTATAACACCTCTGTAGTAATATTCCAGTGCTTAGAACAGTGCTTGGCACACAGTAAACCCTTAACAAGTACCATAATTATGATTATATTCTAGACTGTGAGCCCTCTGTGAGCAGGGATTGTCTCACCAGGGATTGTCTCTCTTTGTTGCTGAGTTGTACTTTCTGAGGGCTTAGTACAGTGCTCTGCACACCATAAATGCTCAATAAATACAATCGAATGAATGAATTCATTAATATTGACTTCTCATGGCACTTGCTGAGAGTAAAATCGAAACTTGACCAAGGTTTTTGCAAGCAATCGTGGCTCCACCACTTGCCTTCTGAGTAACCTTGGGCAAATCACTTGACTTCTCTTGTGCCTCAGTTATCTCATTTATAAAATGGTGATTAAAGCTGCGAGCGCAATGTGGTACAAGAATTGTGTCCTTCCCGATTGTCTTGTACTGACCCCACTGCTTAGTGCAATGCTTCGAATGTAATCTAATCAGTCTTTGGATCCTCTTTGTTGAGTGCTTACTGTGTGTAGAGCACCATACTAAGCGTTTGGGAGAGTACAATATAACAGAGTTAGTAGACATGTTCTCTGCCCACAATAAGCTTACAATCTAGAGAGGGAGACAGACATTAGTATAAACAAATAAATTTTTGTACTCTACTGTTGTATTCTCCTATGTGCTTAGTAATGTGAATGAGGTACTCAGGGTGACACAAAAGGGGATGGGAGAAAAGGAAATGAGGGCTTAGTCAGGGAAGACCTTTTGGAGGAGATGTGCCCGCAATAAGGCTTAGAATATAGGAGGCTAATTGTCTGTCAGGTATGAAGGGGGGATTTGACAGCTCCTTGTGGGGGCAAGGAGTTCCAGCCCACCTTCTTCAAGTGCTGATTGCTTTTTTGAAGACGGGAGAGACCTAAAAGTAACCAAATTAATCTGGAATCGCGTACACCCTTTCCTCTCCTCATCCCCTCTACTGAACTCCAGGATAGTCAGGAAAACATCATTCCTTTTTCAAGTGAATGGGTGCTGTGGTACTCTAAAGAGAGAATTCCTGGGCTCTGGACAGATAGACCTGATTCTTTGGACACTCTCCTGGCAGCTTGGGCAACCAAGTGCCCTGAAAATAATTACTTGGATAGAAGCCACCTATGAGAGTGTCTTGATCGAAAGCATTCCTTAATGGAAGCAGTATTGGAACAGTACAAGAACTTCTAGGGTGCTATCCATTATATTATGGAACTGGGGCAGTAGCTGTAATGTCTTTCGGTCAATCAATCATTCATATTTATTGTGCACTTACTACTGCAGGGCCAACCACCTTCCCTGACTAAGCTCTCATTTCCTCTTCTCCCACTCCCTTCTGCATCCCTCTGATTTGCTCCCTTTATTCACCCCTTCCTCAGCCCTAAGACCTTACGTACATTTCCATGATTCTTTATTTCTTTATTTGTTTATTTATTTATTTACATATTTATTTATTTATGATTTATTATGATTTATTTCTTTATTTACAGTCTTCCTCTTTGTGGACGGGGAACGTGTCTACCAACTCTGTGATATTGTACTCTCCCAAGTGCTTAGTACAGTTCTCTACAAGGAGTAAGTGCTCGATAAGCATGTTTGATCGACTGAACGGGGGAGTACAGTGTTACACAGTTGGTAGACTAGTTCCCTGCCCACAGTGAGCTTACAGGTTAGTTTATGTCCCCATGAAAGTGTGGGTGCTCATTTAGGACCAGTCCCTGGATCCCCAGAATCACTTCCTCTCTCAAGGGCACTTGGAGAAACACCGGAAGTATTCATAGTTTGGATGAGGAGGGATATGAAATAGTGTGAAAGACTGGGTGCATGTTCAAGAGGAAATCTGAGATACTGTTCATTAAGCAGCATGGTGTAGTGGATAGAGCACAGACCTTGGTCCGTGCTCTTGGAGTAGGAAGGTCGTGGGTTTGAATCTCGTCTCCGCCATCAGCTGTGTCGCCTTGGGCAAGTCACTTAGCTTCCCTGAACCTTAGTTACCTCATCTGTAAAATGGGGATTAAGACAGTGAGCCCCACGTGGGATATGAACTGTGTGCAACCTGATTAGCTTACATACACCCCAGCGCTTAGGACAGTGCCTGGCACATGATAAGCACTTAATGAATACCATAATTATTATTATTATCATTCCAGATGCTGCAGATCTTGAGAATGGCCAGTTTCCGGGACAATATTCCACAGCAGATCCAGGTCCTTCTCCGCATCATGACTTTGCATTTGATTTTAATTAGGCCTAGATAATTGGATAGCTTATCTTTTCCATGGCTGAGAGGGAGGGAAGATGCTCTGGATAACCAGATGTCTTCTTAATAGTTTTTGAGTAAAAGTTTCTGAGAGCAGGAGTTGGGTTGAAGCATTCGTTGGCTAGTTCCCCACCAATAATACCTAGGACAGAGCTCTGCCTAGTATAGTTGCTCAATAAATAAGGTAGACTGGGCCCACAGTCCTGATGAGTGATTGCATCAATTCTACTCCATTAAAGGAAAGGAGAAATCCAGTTATGATAGAGATGGATGTTGGTATCGTTTTGACGGAAGAGACTATACTGAAATGGAGTCAGGCACCAATGTCCTGCCAGTTTTGCTGCTTTCAGATACCCCAGGACATGAAGAATGGTTCTGGAGGGGGTATTGGACCTGACCCAGTTACAAACCCAGGGTACCCCATCCTCACCACCCTGTCCACAAGGCCCAGGAGCCCCTCCAACGGGCACTGGAATCTGAGCCAGGTCAACTCGGATCTTTAGAGTTGTTCACTTTCCCAACAGAAGCAGCATGGCCTAGTGGAAAGTCAAAAGACCTGGGCTCTAATCCCAGATCCACCATCTACCTGCCATGTGACCTTGGGCCAGTCATTTCACTTCTCTGTGTCTCAGTTCCCGCATCTGTAAAATGGGGATTGAGACTGTGTTGCCAACCCGATTATTTTGTCTCTACCCCAGAACTCAGTACAGTGCCTGAGTAAGTGCTTAACAAATACCCTTATCATTATTATTATTATTGTTATAGTAGCGGAATTTATTGAGAAACTACTGGATGCAGGACATCGTGTTCAGGAACACCTGGGAAATTACAATCGAAGAACTAAACACTTTCCCAGCCCATAGGGAGCTTATTCTAATAGGGGAGACAAGTATAAAAATGTGTATGACTAATATTTGATTAGTTTCAGAAAATTTTCTAGGCTCTTTCCTATCTATTTTTTTGGTTTGTTTTTTGCAGAGCAACAGTTCTCTGTAGCTCTTGGTGGCTCTGTGGGAATGCAAAGCCTAAAATATTTACTTTCCAGACTCACCCAGTTGTATTTCTATAACAGCAGGTAAATCCTGCATTTGGCTTTCTACCTGCACAACTGGTTGTGGACCATTCAATATTACAAACCCAGCAGGACTCAAATCAGGTAAGCGTAATTACGGTCAATAAGCCAGAACTCTTTAGAAAGAGTATGAAATTGGAAGTTTAAAAAAAGAATGAGTACTAATCCCAGCTCCACCATTTTCCTGCTGTGTGACTTTTGACTTGTCACTACACTCTTCCAAGCATCGATTTCCTCATAAGCTCCAGAACCTGGGAGAAGTAGCCTGACCTAATGGGGAGAGCACGGGCCTGAGAGTTAGAAGGACCTGGGTTCTAATCCCTGCTCCACCACTTGTCTGTTATGTGACCTTGAGCTTTTCTGTGCCTCTTTACCTCATCTGAAAAATGGGGTTTAAGACTGTGAGCCCCATGTGGGACAGAGACTGTGTCCACCCTGATTAACTTGTAACTACCCCAGTGCTTAGACAGTGCTTAGTACAGTGCTTTGCCCACAGTAAGCACTCAGTAAATAGGATTGAATGAAAAGTGCCTGAAGTTGTTGGTGTGCTGTTGAGCAGATTGTTCAGTGACTATTATGTTAAACAGTAATTGGACTTTGGATAGAAGACTGTCTTAAATGGGAGTCAATTTGGGATCCTAATCCTGCCATTTGGTTGAATCTGTTTTGCAGATGATCCCTCTAATAGTCGCACAGGTCGGGGCCCAGGTAAGAACGGCATTCTAAATTTTCCACCTGCTTGTGTGCCACAATCCCGTATATTTATTTTAGGACTATGCCTAAACAAGAACAGGGCTGAGCTACAAGGGAAAATCAAGTGTAAAGTTGAGGAAATTATTCAGCTAATTCAATTAATCAACACCATTTATTGAGCAGCTAGTGGGGGTAGAGCAAAGTCCAGACCTCCAAAAACACGTTTTTAGCTGAATTACTCAGATCACTGTAAAACATTAAGGGTCGAGTCTGAAAGATCCAGCTTGCCTAGCTTGCCCATTTCTCCAGGAATTTACCAAACCCTGCTTCATTTTGCCTTTAGCTGGGGCCCTGTAATGTGCCAAATTTTTTACCATTTTCTCTGGTGTATGAGTGAAATAATTTTCAGGGAGTTTTGTTTGTAGGTTTTTGGCAATCTTCATTAAAGCCCCTTGGAACATACTGTCCTTAGTACTCGTAGCTAGTTGTTTCGAGAGACTTTGAATTCACATGGGATCAATGCCTCATCAAATCCTAGGACATAGAGAGGATTTCTCCAGGGTTTACCCACCTCCCTTGGCTTCAGGATCTGGGCATCTCCCTGCTGGGTCCTGTTAACATCGACACCGCTTTCAATTCGGGCTGGGGGTGGTTGGAGGGGGTCTTTATATTCGTAACTCCCACTGTCCCAAACGCCCCTGATAATGAGCCCAGTGTTGGTTGCTTACTTTCCAAACTTCCTGAAGCCAGCCCTGCATATTGGTGTTATCAGGATTGACTGAACCTTGACGGGGTAGAGTTTTATTCTAGGCACTTATTATAAGTGCCTAATAGAGAGTTTTATACTAGGCACTTGGGGGACATTTAAAAGAAGTAAAGATACAATCCCTGAATTCAAGGAGCATATAGTCTAATGGGGGAGACCTTGGTGTAAATCAACAAAGATGGGTGGATGGATAGAGAGAGGGACAGATGGATAGACAGGCAGATAATTAGTGGCTTTCCATACTCAAAGATGACATCACCGATGCCGGTGAGTACTAATAGACAGTGACATCTACGATGTCTCATCAGCATGGCATCTTCATCACCATCACCACAGAACCTCGGTAGAAATCCAGGGATAGGATTAAAGTCTAAGAAAGGTTTTAAGATGTCAAAAGTCTCTTTCCTTTACCATTTTTGGAATTTTTTTGAAGCAAAACTATATTCACATTCTTCCCCATGCCCAAAATGAATTTAATAAATTGTTCTCATTTATCTGCTTTTAGGGAGCCATCCTAAGATCAGAGGAACTGGTAAATATTTCTGGTATTGTTCATTCAGGAGCATTGTCTCATCGTGACTTTATAGAGCTTAAAACTCCCACTAGGATCTGCAGTCTACAAAATGTACCATTCAGTCCTTGAGTGATCCTATCTCTGAACTGTGATTGGTTGGTTAATTATGGTATCTATTACAGGTTTCCATAAGCTCAGGCCTATGCCGTTAGGTCTGGGGCAGGCAGGGCAGACGTGGGCTTTGCTTTGATCATCTTTCTTCAGTAACGCTTCAGTGTGTTTGGCTAAATGTTACACGCTTCCGCCCGCCATTTCACTTGCAATTAGAGAAAGCTATGCTTAGAGCTTAAAGGAAGACTTGTCAAGGTCTTTGAGAAACAAAAGTCTGCCCTCTGAAGCGAAAGTCTCTCTTTTTGTCTGTCTCTCTCCTGTCTCTCTCTCTCTCTGCCCTGTCCCCCCACCCCCTTGATCTATTGCGGTCAGTGGTCCCCCAGATCTTCACTGGGCTATTCATCCAGCCTCTAGCCCCTGGAAGAATGGCCCCTATAGGTCAGGACAATCCAGAAGATCAGGACCAGGTTCTACCAACAGGACAAAGTGGCATGAGCCCTGCCACCCAGGACACCCCAGAAGACCAGCCCCCGACTGCCAGTGGCTTGCTGGATGAGTCTGAGGTCACATTACCTGCCAACCTACAAGGGGTCTCGCTGACGACTGAGGAGAGCACCACCGAGGAACCAAGGGGTGGGTTTGGCGCTCTCTCTGCCCCTGGGCACCAGAAAGTCAGCTGGGGCAGGGTGATCATAATAATAATAATTGTGGTATTTGTTAAGTGCTTATTATGTGCCAAGAACTATACTAAATGCTGGGGTGGAAACAAACAAACCAGGTTGGACACAGTCCTTGTCCCATGTGGGGCTCACAGTCTCAATCCCCATTTGACAGATGAGGGAACTGAGGCACAGAGAAGTGAAGTGACTTGCCCTAGGTCACCCAGCAGACAAGTGGTGGAGCCGGGATTAGAGCCCGTGACCTTCTGACTCCCAGGCCAGAGCTCTATTCAGTACACCATGCTGCCTCTCTGGGTGAGCAGGTGAGAGGTAGAAGACATCTGACCCAAGAGGTGGGGACCCTGATAAATCGGGATGTTGCCTTGCTCCATCCCAGAACTTTCCATTTGGCCCTGGGATCAAGGCTACTTGAAACAGAAATGGAATCTTAAGGGAGCCTTGGGAAAAGGCAGAAATCTTAGCATCTCCAACCCCGGCCACTAAAGATGGTCCTTTAATTTGGAGTGAAAACCAAATCTCAAGATCTCATGAAAAGTCTTAGACCTTTGCACAGTCCTGGAGAGTGGCATGGCTGAGGGAGGTGGTTGGATGTGTTTATATATTTGAAATTGTCTAAACACAATGCACAAGTGAAGATTACATTTACAGTGCTGCTTTATCTTCATGAAAAGTGACAATAATAATAATAATAATAATTGTGGTATTTGTTAAGTGCTTACTTTGTGCCAACCACTTTAATAAGCACTGGGGTAGCTACAAGGTAATCAGTAAGGACACAGTCCCTGTCCCACATGGGGATCACAAAGCAGGAGGGAGAATGGATTTAATCTCTGTTTTACTGCTACTACTGAAAATTGTGGTATCTGTTATGCGCTTACTATGTGTCAGGCACTGTTGTAAAAGCTGGGGTAGATACAAGATAATCAGATTGGTCACGGTCCATGTCCCACATTGGGATCACAGTCTTAATCCCCATTTTACAGATGAGATAACTCAGGCCCAGAGAAGTGAAGTGATTTGCCCAAGATCACACAGCAGGCAGGTGGTGGAGCTGGGATGAGAACCCAGGTCCTTCGGACTCCCAGGCCCATGATCTCTCCATTAGGCCATGCCGCTTCTCTTCTTTTACTGATAAAGAAACTGAGGCACAGAGAAGTTAAGTGACTTGCCCAAGGTCACAGCAGGCAAGTGGAGGAGCTGAGATTAGAGCCCAGGCCTCCTGATTCTCAGGCCACACTGTTTCTCAGGAGGCCACACGGCTTCAAAAAGGTACTTCATTTCCTTCCAGAATTGTTGTGAGATATGCAAGAGTGTCACTGACGAAGCACTCGAGTATGGAGCTTCACCTGGATATTTTTCACGGCTGATGGAATGGAATGGAATCAGCGACACTGACGAGGCTCGTGGCACTGCTAATTTTCCCTCACAGAGACCTCGGAACCTGGGAGTGTACTTTGCCCTCAAGACAGGGGAAAATAATAAATGTTTTTAAAAAAAGGATAAAATCCTTCTTCGGGCAGTGGCAACTGTGTTTTTCCCCGCTGTCTGACTCAGTCAGATGCTCAGCAATTATTGAATTTTGAATTGCCTTTATTTTCTCTTTACACACTTGTCCTCTGTTAAGTTTCATTATTATAGCCTTTACTCTCAATCATGCCTAGACAGCAGTACTAACATAACTTCCTAAGACCTGTCATACGGGTGTGATGATAAACACTGGCTTTGGACACACATTTTCATCTCTTAAATTTTTCCGTGACAGAGACTCTGTGATGGGCTTGTTCTTGAAAGCAGTGTGAACTGAGAAAGAGAGATACTTGCTTCAAAAGCGATAAAGCAGTATGACTTTAAAAAAAAACCACAAATGCATCATTTGAAAAAAGGAAGATGCTGATATAAAAGAAAGATTAAAGAACAGATACAAATTTAATGAGAAAGAACAGATACAATAAGCATGTATGGATAGGGTTGTATCTGGAAAGATAGCATACCTAAAGTGTCTGGCCTAAAATGGTTGAAACTGGATTAGGATCTCCTACTCCAGCCCTGGGATTTAAAAAAAAATTTTTTTTTTGGTTTAATTAATAGTATTTGTTAAGCACTTACTAAGTGTCAGGCTAAGTGCTAGGGTTCCTCTGCCTCTTGGGCCCAAGATCTCTAGTAGGCCACAACGCTGCTACTCACGATGGTTATTTTAAACATGTTATCAGTGGTATTTATTGAGCACTTACTATGTGGAGAGCACTGTATTAAGCTCTTGGAAGAGAACAGTACAACAGAGTTGATAGAAAGTTCACTGCCTGACTACAAACTTTGGTAAGACGGTCCTGAAAGAGAGCAGTCCATCTCGTTGCTCGTTTCATAGATTTTGTGGAGTGCATCTACAAATGGAGTACATTTGTTAAGTGCTTAACAAATACCGTTTTTAAAAAAAGTGAGCTCCGGGCGGCTAGAGTTGGTGCCTTCCTCTGATTCCTCACTGAGCCACCAAATCGGCTCATTTTTCTCTCTCTGCAGTTGGGGCTTTTTCAGGGCAGTAAATGGCACCTGGTCAGTTGCGAAGACCTGCTCCCCACGTCCCTGTCTGCCTCTCCCCCCTGTAATTGTAGTCTGCCTCACCTTGCAGAAGAGGAGAGGGGAGGACGGCCTAGTGTCTCCCCAGTCTAAATGAGGCTGATTCAGTAGCCGCACAGGCTTGGCGTCTTGTTTACGGAAACCCTTCAACAATGGAAAACGACTTCTGTCAGCTCCTGGCCTTGCTCACACATACGAGAATTGGAGGGTTGGGATTTTCATAGACAAGGGATTCTCTTGAACCACTATCTTAAGGAGCATTTTTCCAGCTTTTCTGGAATTCGTTTCAGCCAACTCAGTATTAGGTAAGTGCTGAACCTGACCAACGTGACTTGCTGTGGCCCAGGGCTCCCACTTCTGGCTGAAGGCTGCTTATACAGTAGGAGATGACAGATGCCAACACTGGGATTGGGTGTATTTTCAATCAATCAATCAGTAGTATTTATTGAGCTCTTACTGTGTGTAGAGCACTGTACCAAAAGCCTGGGAGAGTTCCATATCACAGAGTTGGTAGACACAGTCCCTGCCCAAAATGAGCTTACAGTCTGGTGGGGACTTAACATCAGTCAATGGTATTTATTGAGCACTTGCTGTGTGCAGAGCACTCTACCTAAGCGCTCTGGAGAGCATAGTGCAACAGAGTTGGTAGACTCGTTCCCCACCCACAACGAGTGTACAGTCTAGAGGGAGAGACAGCCATTAATATAAATAAATAGATAATATCCATAAGTCAGTCGATCACTCAATCCACGGTATTTATTGAGCACTTGCTTTGTGCCGAGCACTGTACTTAGGCACTTTTGGAGAGTGCAATACAACAGAATCAGTAAGACATGTGTCCCACCTACGAGGAATTTACAATCTAGATGGGGAGACAGACATTAAAATAAATTACAGATATGTACTTAAGGGCTATGGAGCTGCGGGTGGGGTGAATATCAAGTATTTAAAGAGCACAGATCCAAGTACATAGGCAAAGCAGAAGAGAGATGGAGCAGGAAAAATGAGAGCTTAGTTGGGGAAGGCAATGAGAGCTTAGTTGGGGAAGGCCTCTTGAAGGAGGTGTGATCTCAGGGCCTAAACATTCCAGGAGTTTGGAATCCCACTCTGGCTTCAGTCTCTCATCACTGGGATACCATGTTGGGTGAGGAAAGAGGTAAGGAGTTACAATCCGCACGTCTGACAGGTACCGGAGCCCTAGGCATGTGAAGGGAGAAACCTGGAGGACCAGAGATTTTGTCCATAAAACACCATCTTATCTCACCTCTCTGCTCTCCTAAGCCAGCTCAGCCTGCACACTAGCGGCCAGCTTACTCACCATGCCCCGATCTAGTCTATCTCACCACCGACCCCTTTCCCACATCCTCCCCTTAGCCTGGAACTCCCTCCCCCTCCATATACGACAGACCACCACTCTCTCTACATTCAAAACATTATTAAGGTCCCAATTTCTCCGAGAAGCTTCCCCCAATTAAACCCTCTTTTCTCCCTTCTGAGTTGTCTATGCAATTGGATCTGTGACCTTTGGCCATTTTATATTTGCCCCATCCCCAACCCCAAAGCAGTTATATACATATCATTAAATTATTTGCTATAAATTACTTACTTATTCATTTCAATGTCTGTCTTTCCCTCTGAACTGTAAGATCGTTACTGGTAGGGAATATTTCTATTAATTCTGTCGTACTGTACTCTCCTAAGCACTTAGTAAAGTGCTCTCCACGTAGAAAGTGCTCGATAAATACCATTCACTGATCGATTGATTATGATAATAACGATAACAATAATAATGACATTGATTAAGCACTTACTATGTGCCGAACTCTGGGGAAGAAACAATACAATCAGATCCCAAACAGTTTCAGTCCACACGAGACTCACAGTCTAAGTGAGAGTGAGTAGTGTTTAATCACCATTTTTGTCACTGACCCCCGAGGTCCAGAGAAGTGAAGTGACTTGCCCAAGGTCACACAGCATAAAAGCGGACGGAGCTCAGACTAGAACCCGGGTCTCCCGACTGTCAGTCCTTTGCTCTTCTCATGAGGCCACACTGTTTCTCATCGCCAGGCCACACAGTTTAGCCTGCTTGGCGGAATCACAGTTGGAGCCCGTTGGCGTGTTTTCATGGGTTTTAGAGGAGACCCATGGGATTTTGGGGGACCCGGCAAGGCCAATGGTCATAGAGCAGGAACCGAGTCCCTGAAGAACAGGACTTGATCCGTTTCCTAGCAGCCTGCTGGAGAGCTGACTACAAACTACAGGCAGCGATTGAGGCCTGAACTACAAACTGAGCGGATGGAGTTGGAATGAAGAGGGGTTGAGCTGAACGAGACTACTGCTGCTGCTCTCACTGCTATCTCTACATTCCAAGCTCTTAGTACAGTGATCTGCACATAGTAAGCGCTCAATAAATACTACTGAATGAATGAACCTCAACTGCTTCTGGGAATCGCAGCCTGGAAAATCAGGATCAACACCTCTAGGCTTCCCTCCCCAATTCCCACAGGCCACAATCCTCTTCATATTCAAAGCTCCCCACCAAAAAAAAAAGCCTTTCCTGATTCATTCCAAGCATCCGGAGCTATGTAAGCCCATCAGCCATCTCCTGCACTAATGTAATAATGATGGCATTTGTTAAGTGCTTACTATGTGACGAGGACTGTACTGAGCACTGGGGTAGATTCAAAATTATCAGATTGGACACATATCCTGTTCCATATGTGGATCACAGTCTAAGTGGAAGGATGAACAGGAACTGAATGCCCGTTTTTACAGATGAGGAAAATGAGGCACAGAGAAGTGGAGTGATTTACCCAAGGTCACCCAGCAGACGAATTGCGGAGCCGGGATTAGAACCCAGGTCATCTGACTCCCAGGCCTTCGCTGCAGGGTCAAGATAGGACTACAGAGAGGTTTGGAAAGCAGATCGGACTCGTCGCCTCCAGCATGTTCTAGGTGAAATGAACAGCAGCAGGATACACAAACAGCTGACCTGAACAGGAAAAACCATAAAGAGAGAGAGGACAGAAGAAATGCTTAAAGACACAAAAAAGCCAGACTCTGATGTCGTGGGATAGCAGCGGACAAGTGGGAGGCAGAGATGGTCAGAAGGCAGGTCAGGCTGACCTTCGACGAACTGAAATAATCGATATGGAGTAAGGACTCTGAGAAAATTGGGTCACAGAGGGCGAGAAACTATAAGCCACAGCGATTGGCGGTAACCTGCTCAACGGTTTGACCGTCAGCATAAGAAACTGTCCTGGAAACCAGGAGGCGTATGGGTCGGGAAGAGATGCCCCTTTTGAAGGAGGCAAATCACGTCACAAAAATATGGCTTTCCTAGAATCCTTAAGATATGCTTTAGCCTTGCAAATGGTTTCCAGACTGTGGGATTTTCCGATCCAGTAGGTCTGGTAGACACCTCACACTCTGACCCCCGTCATTACATGACCAATAGCCCTTCCTTGGATGTGCTGAGCTGTGTTGAGGTTGCGGGCTGGAACGTTGTAGTTACAGTGATGATGAAGGCTCTCAGGATGTTTCAGCCAGAGTCTTGTTCTCCACGGGCGAGGTCGGGCCTTGTTTGAACAGGGTTCATGCCCCTTGGAAGTGCACTGGTTGTCTCGCCACCGAGACTTTGATTCTTTGTGTCTGTTATTATAATAAAATGGAAAAATCATGGAGGTGGGAGGCTTGAGAGGAGCTAGAAAGGCCCATTAAAATCCACCTAGCTGAGGCAAAGAAGGCAATAGAGGCTTCTCTGATGGCGAAGGTTTGCACCCTGTGATCTGGGGCATTTCTGGTTCTAGTCGGTTCTTGTTTAGATCGCTTACCCAAAAATCCACTCCCCCACTTGCCCTCGCCCTCAACTGCAGGCTGGGTTTGGGAGCGGGGGCTATAGGTTACTGCCAAGGCTCTGGGTCTTCACTTTCTGATCTGTCATCACTCCGTATTCACCTACTCACTCACACACTTTTTTTTATTCGTTAAGTGCTTACACTGTGTGCCGGGCCTGCTCTAAGCCCTGGGGTAGATATAAGGCGATTGGGCTGGACACAGTCCCTGTCTCATATGGGGCCCATTTTACAGATGAGGCACCTGAGGCACAGAGAAGTGAAGTGACTTGCCCAAGGTCAGATAGCACATAAGTGGCAGAGTCAGGACTAAAACCCTCTCAGACCCTTGCTCGATCCACTAGTAATAATAATTATGGTACTTGTTTAGCACTGTTCTAAGCACTGAAGTAGATATACATTAATCAGGGGCCTGAGAGTCTGAAGACTCTACTCCTACCTCCACCACTTGTCTGCTCTGTGACCTTGGGTAAGTCACTTAACCTCTCTGTGCCTCAATTTTCTCAATTGTAAAATGGTGATTCTGTATTTGTTCTCTCTCTTATTTAAACAGTGAGCCCCATGTGGATCTGTGTCTGACCTAATTACCTTGTACTTACCCCAGTGCTTAGTTCAGTGCTTGACACATAATAAGCACTTAGCAAACATTATTATTACTTTAAATAATAATTATTATTGAGAGCTCCGTGCATCTCGGTCAGCTGCAGCCAAGAAAGCTGCATCTGGATTTCTCTAGAACGGTGGTTTGGCCAGCACAGAGTGAGAATGAGAAGATCTTAAACCAAATTCTCCCAAGTCTTTCCAATGTAGAAACGAACTGCAGGTGAGACTGGCTACAGGAGCACTTGGGCCAGAATACCCTGAAAGGACAGATGACGGAGTAGGGATGAAGATAAAGAACATTGTACTCATCCCTCCATGACTGAACTCTCCCGACTTACTAGCAACCTTACGAGGATGGGGCTGACAAGTTAAGAAGCAGCATGGTATAGTCGATAGAGCCTGGGCCTGGAAGTCAGGAGGTCATGGGTTCTAATCCTGGCTCCACAGCTTGCCTGATGTGTGGCCCTGCGCGTCATTTTACTTCTGTGTGCCTCGGTTACCTCATCGGTAAAATGGGGATTGAGACTGTGAGCCCTACTTGGGACAAGGACTGGCTCCATTCCAATTTACCTGTATCCACCCCTGTTCTTAGGACAGTGCCGGGCACATGGTAAGTGCTTAACAAATACCACTATTACTATTATTAAGAAGGAAAAAGGGGGGGAAAGGGTTGCCTTTTTTGGTTACAGGTTCTTCAGAAGGAACAAGTCAGTCAGTCAATCATATTTATTGAGCACCTATTGTGTGCAGAGCACTGTACTAAACACTTGGGAGGGTACAATATAACAATAAACAGAAACATCCCCTGCCCACAACAAGCTTACAGTCTAGAGTTCTCTGACTCTCTAACCCATGCTCTTTCCACTAGGCCACATGCAGTTATCTACATCCACAGAAAAAGTGGACTATTGGTAGGCCTCTTCTAATACCACATAGCCACTGGGACCACAGGGGAAGGAATTTGTGTGTGGTGGGTTATGGGCAGGTTATTTTCCAAAGAGGGGAGGAAATGGTTGAGCTTTAGCTAAAGGGAGGTGGCTCGGGGGGGGGGGGGCTCTTCCTTCCCCTCCCCCGCCCACTTGTCTACAGACCTGCAGGTCCACCAAGCGCCCCCATTGCCCACCCTGACCCCTGAGGCTTCAAGGACCACCCATCCTTGGCCGAGGGATAGAAAGGGAGCACGGCAGAGAGGCCAGGACTCTCCAGCCAAACCTGGCAAATGTGCACTTTTAGGATGGGGAGAGGGGGCGAGTCAGGAGGGGAGCCCAATCCTGGCTAAGACGTACCACCCACCACCCCCCAGGCTGTGAATAAAGGGGCGCCCCAGTCTTTTGGGCTGACTGGGCTGGAAAGCTCCCCAGCCCACCTTTGAGATGGTCCTTTCTGTCTGCAGACATCACCCTTCACCAGAAGACAAGTTTAGTCAGGGAGAGGGCTCATTTCCCACCTCCATTATCGAGTACACTCGGTAATGCCAAACCAGCTGGACTTCACAGTGCTTCGCATGTCGCCCGCAGGGAGAGACCTTCCATGACCCCCGGCCCGGCCTTCCCTCTCCAGACCACTCAGAAAATCTCATCCCGGGGCAGCGATCTTGGGGGGCACTCTCTGAGACCATCTGGCCACCGGCCAGACCTTGGAAGCAAAGCATTTCTCAAGAAAAATTCCCAGAGAGGGCTAAGCCAGGCCTTGGGGGAGCATCAGGGTCTTGCATTTAGAGCAAAACCAGCAGGGAATCAGGGCTGGAAAACACGTTTGTGGCGTTCCCCTAATAGCAGGGAGAGAGGGCCTAGGCCAGACCCATAATTATACTGGCTGCGGAGGACCCAGTGAGGGTCTGTTGCTCCATCCCATAATTTACTCACAAACACGCGCGCGCGCACACACACACACATCCATTTCTCCCTCTGCAGCTTCAAGAAACCAAACACGTTTTAAAGTCCTCTCAGAGACACCCAAAACTAAACTCGGAGTGGATCGCGGCCCATTTTGGGCAGGAGCGATCTCTGGTCCGGGAGAGTAAATGATTTTAGAAATCTAGGTAAAGTGCTCTTTCTTTCCATTATCAGAAGTCTCCCTGTCGGGCCAGTGGTGAATGACAATCATTCCCAACTCTACCCAAGATCCACGGGAGGAGAGAGAGAAAAGACTGGGAAAAAATGAAGATAAAATTATGGAAGGCCTGAATACCAAATGCAGTTCTTCCCTGTTGGCCTTAGGAAGGATAAAGCCAGGAGGCTGTGAGCTCGAGTGGAAAAAGCCCAGAACTAGAAAGCAGGAGACCTGACCTGATCCCAGCTCTGCCACTGGCCTGCTGTGTGACCATGGGCAGGTGCCTCCGTTTCCCTTTCTGTAAAGTGGCAAGTAAATATTTATTCTTCCACTCCCTGCTGGGTCTTCCTGGCACTTGGATTTGCCCCCTTTATTCACCTCTCCCTCAGCCCCACACCACTTACCTATAAATCCGTAATTCACCTATTTATATTAACGTCTCCCTCTCTAGACTGCAGGCTCACTGTTGGTAGAGAACGTGTCCACCAACTCTGTTATATTGTACTCTCTCAAGTACTTTAGAACACACTCTATACACAGTAAGTGCTCAATAAAACGACTGATTGATTGGTTAGAGGCTGTTTTCCCCCTTTCTTAGATTGTGAATCCCATGCAGGCATGGATCAGTGGAGAGAGCCCGGGCTTGGGAGTCAGAGGTCATGGGTTCAAATCCCTGCTCTGCCACTTGTCAGCTGTGTGTCTGTGGGCAAGTCACTTAACTTCTCTGTGCCTCAGTTCCCTCATCGTAAAATGGGGATGAAGACTGTGAGCCTCACATGGGACAACCTGATTACCCTGTATCTCCCCCAGCGCTTTGAACAGTGCTCTGCACATAGTAAGCACTTAACAAATACCAACATTATTATTATTATTATCTGATTCTTTTTCAATCTATCCCAGAATTTAGCACAACATTAGTGGATAGAGCAGGGGCCTGGGAGTCAGAAAGCCTTGGGTTCTAATTGTGGCTCCACCACTTGTCTGCTGTATGACCTTGGGCAAGTCACTTCACTTCTCCTTTTGATTCCCAGGCCCGTGTTCTCTCTACTAGGCCATGCTGCTTCTTCTTATCACATGCTCCTTCTGGGCAGGGAGCCTATGTACCAACTCTATGTTGGCCTCTCCCAAGCGCTTAGTACAGTGTTCTGCGCACTGTAAGCACTCAATAAATACCGCTGATAGTTTGATGGACACGCTGCCTATTCCTCCATCTCTCCATTTAAGAGGTTCATTTCTCTCTGCCTGGTTTTCCTCCGGACAGGAGGTACAACCAAGGAGCCACGAAGCCGTTGATGCTCAAGTGGTTCTGTTTCCGCTGACGAGCTGATGTTGTTGGTTTCTGGGGGGAGAGGGATCCTTCCATTTCTGGGGTTTTGGTCCCTCTGATTTTGACAGGTTAATTACACCTCCACGGCCTCCAGGCTGCCCACAGTGGGTAGGACTGAAAATTAAATATGATGTGCTTTTCTCCTTAAGGGTTGAGACCTGTAAATTCCAGAGACTGCTGACTTGGATCCGCTCTCCCAGAGGACTGTGGGGGTCTGTCTGCCTCCCAGGCATTGTCTGAAGGGGGAATGTTCAATTAACTAGGGGGCACACAGGTTCAGACTAAATAAAAAGGCACGTAAGACTGTGGTGTACACACGTATACATGAATTTACACACGTGCTGCAGCTGTCAGAGACAGAATTCCAGAATTCCAGAATTCCACTAGCACCATGGCTTAGTGGATAGAGCCGGGGCCCGGGAGGCAGAAGCTCATGGTTTCTAACCCCGGCTCTGCCACATGTCTGCTGTGTGACCTTGGGCAAATCACTTCACTTCTCTGGGCCTCAGTTACCTCATCTGTAAAATAGGATTTAAGACTGTTAACCCTATGTGGGACAGGGACTGTGGTCCAACCCAATTTGCTTAGTACAGTGCCTAGCACAGAGTAAATACCATTATTATCTTTTTTATTATTATTATTATCATTGTTATTATTATTCCAGTGACCCTTTGGGGTACAAGAAACTGATACTGCGTGCGTTACATCGAGCACATTGTGTAACATGATAGCCCCATAAGAAACATTTTGCAGAAGGCTATCCAAACCCACGTGATCTTTGAGATTTCTTTCGGGAGTACTCCTGTCCTCCTCAATTGCTCCAGAGTCACTGTGTTCTCCTCTAATCACAGAGTTGCTTCCAAACTATGAAATTTGGTGGCAGGAGCTAAGGCAGAGGGAGATTGGGAGCCGGAAATTAAAATACACAGACACAGAGGCATCTGGGATAGTTATCCCTCTGGGTAGAGGACAGACCAGTTGAAAACCAGGCTGTCCAGTATAAAACTGGTTGACTGGCACCCTAGCCAAAAACACATCATTTCATTCACACCAGAAGTTCTCATCGAAGACCTAGAGTGAGCCATTTCAGAAACCACTAAAACAGAAAGAGGAGAAAGAAGAGACGGGGAGGAGGAAGAGAGGGAAGAAAAAGAGGGGAAGGAGGGGAGAAGAAGGAGGAAGACAGAGAAGAAGTTGAGGAGAAGGGAGGGGAGGAAAAGAAAAGGAAGATAAGGAAGAGGAAGTGAGGGGGAAGGTACTTAGTACAGTGGCTGGCACATAGAAAGCACTTAATCCCATTAAAAAAAAGAAGTCTGAGAAGCCTGGGTAATTCCTATTCCACACCTCGTCTTCCTCCTTGTCGTTCTCCTCCTTCTTCTCCTCAATCTCCTCCTCTTCCTCTTCCTCTGTGCTGCCAGTTCCTGCCATTTTCAGTAGAGCTGAGAGATTTCCACCTTGACCTAAAGCAGAACTCTACTGGCGGCCGCCTCAGTCCATTCAAGTGGGTGAGATTGAACCAGCAAAATAATGATTGTCCTGCCTATGGCGGGCTCTCTGATCCTCAACTTCAAAAGGGGATCCGGCCTTTCCAACTGAGGAGAGCACTTCAATCCTCAAGACAGCTGAGGCAACACAGGCTTCTCTTGACCCCCTTGCCAATCCTTGGGGTTCAAGCATGGCAGGCCGATTCCCCAAAAGCAACAAGCTGACATTCCAGATGGCCTCCTCAGCCCTGGATTCCCAGGATCTCACTCTCTAGACTGTAAGATCACTATGAGGAGGGAACATGTCTGCTAATTCTGCTGTATTGTACTCTCCCAAACACTTAGTACAGTGCTCTGCACATAGTAAGCGCTCAATAAATACCATTGATTGATTGCACTTAGTACTGTGCTCTGCACATAGTAAGCGCTCAATCAATACCATTGATTGATTGAAGAGCCACAATCAAAAAATATAAAGTAGACTAGGCCATATAGTCTTCAAACTGTAAGCTCCTTGGGTGCAAAGAACATGTCTCTCAAATCTATTGTATTCTACTCCCCCAAATGCTTAGTACAATGCTTTGCATATAGTTCGGGTTCAATAAATACCATTGATTGATTGATTAATTGATATGGCTTTGGGCATTATCATACCCTAGGGATTTGCCTCTCTGGAAGGAATCTATAACCAATCAATCTACTGCTTGCAGAACACTGTATAAAACACTTGGGAAATTAGAATACAGTAGAGTTGGTAGACAAAATCCCTGCTCTCGAGGAGTTTCCAATGTAGCGGGGAGACAGAAGCAAAATAAATTACAGGGAGGAAGAGGAGAAGGAAGAGAATGGAAAGATCGTTATGTGGATGAATCGGTGCTTAATTAGAGAGCGAAAAAGTCAGCAGAAACAGAAGCGGTACAGCTGGCTGAGTTGGGAGGTTATGACCTGAGGAGATGAAAAATCAATCAAAGAAAGCCTCCTGATGGGTAAGGGATTTCAGGAGGGCTTTGAAAATAGGAAGGATTGTGGTCCGAAAGATTTGGAGGGGGAGGAAATCCCATCCAGGGGAAACGGTGCAAGCAAAGGCATCAGAGGTGAGAGAGTCCAGAATTTGGCCCAGTGAGAAAAGGTGAGTTGGGGAGGAACTAAGAGCGCAAACTAGGGTGTAGTGGAAGAAAACAGTGGACAAATAATAGGAGAGCCCTGATTGAGTGCCTTAAAGCCAATCTAGAGAGGTTTCTTGCTTGATAACGGCCAACCATCAGAGATTTTTTGGAAGTAGAGCGACGTGGGCAGAATGGCATTTTAGAAAATGTTCTGGGCAGCAGAGTGGAGTGTGGACTGGAGAGGGGAGAGGCAGGATATGTTTATAATGAATCACTTTTATAAATGTAGGGCTCTACTTTGGACAACCATCTCGACCTCGCCTTCCTCGTCGCTATGTTCAAACCCCACAAAGTATTGGTCGATCAATTAATCATTTGCATTTCCTGAGCACTTACAAGTTAATACAAGCTAATCGGGTTGGACACAGTCCCTGTCCTCAACAGATAGCAGCAATGCCAGGAGCTGATGGAAAAAGTGTCTGTTTTCTATCCTCTGCTTCTCTCCTTTCCATCTCTTCTCTCCCGTCCCCCACCGGGCTGCTGCTTTTCATCTCTCTGGAAACAGGAGAGCGAGGATGGGTGCGTGTGGGATGCCGATCCTCACTCACATAGGCCTTAATACAGCGCTCAAGCACTTAGGATAATGCTCGGGCAACCTAGCACGGTGTTCGAGGGCTTAGTACAGTGTCCAAGCGCTTCGTGCCGTGATCAAGAACTTAGTACCGTGTTCTGCACACAGTTAGCCCCAGATAAATACGATCGATTGAGGGGGGACCAGTGGAAGTGTAATGTTTGAGGGCTGAGATTGGCGGGGGATGTGATGGGGTATCTGGTGATGGGAGGAAACTTCAGAGGAAATCTTGAGATCACAGGGCCCCCTCTACTCTGTAAGCTTCTTTCGGGTAGGTAATGTGTCTAACAACTCTGTCATATTGTACTCTCCTAAGAGCTTAAGCGTATTGTTTGCACACGGTAAGCACGGTAAGATTGATCAATTGACCACCGGGGTATAGCTGAGAAGCAGCGTGCTGCAGTGGATAGAGCACGGGCCTGGAAGTCAGAAGGTCGTGAGTTCTCATCCCAGCTCCGCCACTTGTCTGCTGTGTGACCTTGGGTAAGTCACTTCAGTTCTCTGGGCCTCAGTTACCACATGTGTAAAATGGGGATTGAGACTGTGAGCCCCATGCGGGATAGGGCCTGTATCCAAACCTATTTGCTTGTATCCACCCCAGCGCTTAATCAGTGCTTGGCATGTAGTAAGCGCCCAACGGTGCCAAACACTTAGTACAGTGCTTTGCACACAGTAAGCACTTCGTTAATGTGATTGAATGAACAAATGCCACAATTATTATGATTAATCTAGAAAAGGTGGGCATCCGTGGCAGCCCCCTCACCATCCACGGCCTTGGCCTAGTCCTGGCTCAGCAACTTTCACTTAAAACACAACTCTGTCAACTAGTGTGGCTTAGGGGAAAGAGCAGGGGTTGTGGGTTTGAATCCCAGCTCTGCCACTTGTCATCTATGTGACTTTGGGCAAGTCACTTATCTTCTCTGTGATTCAGTTACCTCATCTGTAAACTGGGGATGAAGACTGTGAGCCCCACGTGGGACAACCTGATAACCTTGTATCTATCCCAGTGCTTAGAACAGTGCTTGGCACATAGTAAGCGCTTAACAAATACCATCGTTATTAACCTACAACCCACTCTCCTCATCCCCCACCTATAGGTAAATGGGCAGCTTCCAACGTGGCCTGTTCCAACCAACTCCACAGGCTTCCTCCCAGCCATTTCATCCAAATGACCATAAACGGGGCCAGGAGCTTATGTCTGTTGTTCTTTAGCCTTCCTTCTCGCAAACAACCTCCACCAATATATCCAAGGGCCCTTCATGGCAATTAAAAATAATGAGACTGTAGGAGCCGGGATGGATGAAGGGGTGTGGGTGCTAATTGCTGGAGGCCTCTTGCCCCGCCCTCTTTAAGTTGATTGGAGGATCGACACTTTAAATGAAGGTTCCCATTCCAGCCCAGGAGAAAGAGAGATACCCAGAAAAACGTAGACCTTCCTTTCTTAGCGAAGTTTTGGCTGGTCTCCCCAGGCTCTGGAAACACGGTGCAAGTCAGCGGTAAAGGTAAAATGTATTCTGTTGGGATGCGTGCTGGGGAATGGCCAATCGCTCTGTATTTCTACTCTCTATCCCAGAGAAATGACTCGACCAAGGTCACACGGCAGACAAGTGGAGGAGCCGGGATTAGAACGCAGGTCCTTCTGATTCCCAGGCCCGGGCTCTATCCACTAGGGAATGCTGCTTCTCCCAAAGTTCTCGAAAGAAGAGTCAGGTCAGCTGTGGCTCTACACAGGTTGGTTGGCTGTTGAAACAGCGTGATCTAGTGGAAAGAGCTCCAGCCTGGGAGTCAGGAGACCTGGGCTCTAATCACGGCTCCACCACTAGGCAAGTCATTCGAGTCCTTTAGTTCCTCTGTTGCTCAGTTTCCTCACTTGTAAAACGGGGCTTAAATTCCAGTCCTCCCCTTAAACTGGAACTGGAAGTCCCACGTAAAACAAAAACTGTGTCTAATCTGTTTGCATCCACCCTTGAGCTTGGCACAGGGTAAGTGCCTAACCAACGGCACAGTTGTCAATAATTCTTTTGTATTCCATTGTATTTTTTTTTTACCCTACTTTTTCTCCTGGTTGGAAGCATTGTCAGCTGCTAAGAGGATGTCAATAGGTCTGGATTTTAATCACAGAATGAAAATGTTTTAAAGGTCACATCAGAGTAGCCCAGATTTCTCACTGATTATCAAATGAAGATTTAACTATTTTATGAGGTGTTTGATAAATTGAAGTGTTGTGATGCAGCAGGGTGTGGACGTTGGTGCTATTGATGAGTAACATAAAATGTTGAATTTAAGAAGTCCAAATTACATTGTCTTCAAATCTCATCTCATGACCCATTTTCTGTTTCAGGTCCTACTCTTAAAATGGAGAATTTGGTTCTAATCCTGTCCCTCTTTGGCACAAGTTTTGCCATACCGGTAAATCTGATTCTTGCTACTCAGGGGAAAGATTTCTTCAGCTTTCTGAGTGGGGTGTGTTCCCCAGGAACTGAGCAATTTAAGTAGCCATCCAAACCGTGGTCTTTTGCGAATGATTTTGACCACCAGGGCAGAGTTCAGATGTATCCTCACCTTCCTCAAAAATAGTCACTGAAAAATAGCTCCGGGGAGAAAAATCTGTACAAATAACCGTGGCACCCAAAGGTGAAAGCTGGGCAAAGCTTTGGTGACATCAACACTGGCACAATTCAGGGTTTGCCTGATGGACTAATGTAATCACTTGATGCCACTTGAAAAGGGGTAGGACTCAGGCATCTTCTACCTACTTCTGACCACGGTAGACAAGACCCAGGATGGCCTGGGAACAAATGAATCGATCCCATTGGAATGACACCCTTCCAGTCATCTCCTTCTTAGCTTCTTTCCCCGGCAAAGGATGAATCAGCTTGACTCTATTTGGTTTCTCCAATGCCCATCTCCTTTGGAAGAAAGGGAATCCCAGAACTGGAAAGTGCTCTGAAGAGTCACTAGTTTTGTCATAGGATTAGCAAATGGTCGCCTGAGGTCCACTGATAAACGTCAGTTTATCAATCAGTAACATATATGGAGTGCTCTGATGAAGTGCCTCTTGAGGAAGTCCTGATGTTTCTTTGTTTCCTTGTAGGTCTTTCTGCAGCCGGGTGGACCTCCTGGCATGGGCAGTCTGAGCCTGGAGGTATTTTTTTATTATAATAATCATAATAATAATGGTGTTTATGCCATGCACTATACTAAGCCCTGGGGTAGGTACAAGTTAATCACGTCAGATACACTTTCTGTTCCTCATCAGGCTCACAGTCTAAGTAGGAGGGAGAACAGATGCGGAATCCCCATTTTACAGATGAGGAAACAGGCACAGAGAAGTTAATTGACTTGACCAAGGTCACACAGCAGACCCGTGGCAGAGCCGGGATTAGAACTCAGGTCCCCTGACTCCCAAGCCCGTGCTCTTTCCACTAGGTCACCCTGCTTCTGATCGTTTGAGTGTATGAGCAATTCTCCTATGCCCTTCTCTGTGGAAGAGAATGGCCACCATTTTGAACCACGTCTTCCATTAGAATTGCAGTCAATCCTGTGGGGCCCTCACATTCAGTAGTTTACTTTGCCTGGAAATTGGTTTGTTCTTGTGTCCTGAATGTTCTGGGGCAGATTAACCAACCCCAACTTCCAGTTCTACTATAATTCAAAGTCTTTAACCCATAAGGCCTTTTCTTCGTGAGAACTAAAGCAATACCAACAACCAGTCAGAAAGAAGAGAGAATGTTTGGTGGGATCGTCCTTCTGCAAGGATTAAGAGGCAAATTTTCTTAATCGCCTAGTCATGTAAAGGATACATTTTCATTACATTCTCAATGCAAAATTTCATTTGACCTCTAAAGAAGACCCATAATGAGATCTTTTTCGTGTTGGCAAGCGTACACAATCCTTTTAGACAATCTACCGCTTCTTATTGCAAAGATTGAATATAAACCATTTAGATGGATATTCTACTCTGCAAGAAATAGTTCAAGTTTTTAGCTGGATAAATTGCATCATCAAAGTCGGCCCTGCAGAGGTTCAAAAAACTATCAAATTACAGGGTAGCTAGTCCACCAGATGTTTTCCACTCATTTTCACACTCACGGGAGATTTAGCAGCAACAATCCATCTAATACCCGGAGCACTGACATCCTGAAGCAGACAATTAGTTCTGAGAGATATTTTATGCAAGAACCTACTGGCTTTTGGCCACTCTGAAATACCAATCATAGCCTGAGATGTTTTCAACTTCCTTTCCCAGCTGAAATAAGGAAGGGTAGAAATGCATCTGGGGGCAGAAAGTGTATTAATCTGCCTAATGGTAAGGAAGCAGCGTGGCTCAGTGGAAAGAGCACGGGCTTTGGAGTCAGGGCTCATGAGTTCGAATCCCAGCTCTGCCACTTGTCGGCTGTGTGACTGTGGGCAAGTCACTTAACTTCTCCGTGCCTCAGTTCCCTCATCTGTAAAATGGGGATTAAGACTGTGAGCCCCACGTGGGACAACCTGATTCCCCTATGTCTACCCCAGCGCTTAGAACAGTGCTCGGCACATAGTAAGCGCTTAACAAATACCAACATTATTATTTCTAGGAATACATTCTTGTGACCCACAGGTATAGTTTCACTGAATGCAATCCCATGAGCAATCTTCTCCCAATAAAAGAACTCTGGGCAATGATTTGAGGGGAGGTTCCAGCATGTTTTTTTTTTTTCAGCACTTAGTACAGTGCCTGACACATAGTAAGTGCTTAACAAATTCCGTAATTATTATTATTACTGTTATAGTACTTAAGCACTTAGGTGCCAAGCACTGTACTAAAAATTGGGGTAGATGCCAGATACAAGCACTTAAGAGCAATTTCTTAATATCTGTCTCCCCCACCAGACTGCAAGGTCCTTTAGGGCAGGGATTGTGGTCAACCAACTGTACACTGTACTCTCCCAAGTGCTTAGCACACTGCTCTGCACAGAGAAAGCACTCGATAAATACCACTGATTGATTGTAAATAATACTGTGCCTGGCCAGCATAGCATTTCAGCTAGCCTTGTTACACTCAGGCTTGTGTAGTTCTTGTTCTGCTAAAATTAATTATTTTCCTGTAGTTTAGAATGGAGAGAGATGATTGTAGGTGGGGGAGGGTGGGGGCGACCATAGGGGAAAGAGAACCCGTGATGGATAACTCTAACCCTCTCTCCTCTTGGTAGACAATGAGACACCTGGGCAATTTGAACTTGCTTCCACAGGTAATGTTTCTTCTAATGTCTGTCTTCCCTTCTATGATGATGTCGTTGATGATGGTATTTGTTAAGTGCTTATTATGTGCTAAGCACTGTTTGATGTGCTGGGGTAGATACAAGGAAATCAGGTTGTCCCACGTGAGGTTCACAGTCTTAATCCCCATTTGACAGACGAGGCAAGTGAGGCACAAAGAGGTTAAGTGACTTGCCCAAAGTCACACAGCTGATAAGCGGCAGAGCTGGGATTAGAATCCACGACCTCTGAGTCCTAAACCTGTGCTCTTTCCACTAAGCCGTGCTGCTTCTGTAGACTGTAAGCTCTTTATGGGCAGAGAATGTGTCTGCTAATTCTATTGTACTGTAATCCCCCAAGATCTAGGTACAGTGCTCTGCACATAGTAACCACTTGCTTTGATGTCTTTCTCCCTGCTTCTAGAGTGTGAGCCCGTTGTGGGTGGGGATTGTCTCTATTTGTTGCCAAATTGTACTTCCCAAGCGCTTAGTACGCTGCTCTGCCCTCAATAAATATGATTGAATGAATGAATAAATACCACTAAAGGATTGACTGATTGACTGATTTTGATTTTGACTGTTGTAACATTGGTAGTTTTCACAGAAGTAGTGGTGATGGGGGCGTTAGATGTTTATCGGACATACTGTTGGAGGGAGGGGACTAAAAATAATAAGAAGAATTACGGTATTTGTTAAGCGCTTACTAGGTGCCAGGCACTGTACTAAGAGCTGGGGTGGATACAAGTGAATCGGGTTGGACGCAGTCCCTGTCCCACATGGGGCTCACAGTCTCAATCCCCATTTTACAGATGGGGTAACTGAGTCACAAAGAAGTTAAATGATTTGCCCAAGTTCACAAGGCAGACAAGTGGTGGAGTCGGGATTAGAACCCTGCCCAAACCGATTGATGTCCCAAATTCTCAACTGCTTAATACAGTGCTCTGCCCACAGTAGATGCTTGATAAATACCACCGATCGATTGAACTGGTGGTAACCAGCCACTTTTAGCTTTTCTGCAAATGCCACTATCAGGCATGGGGATACTGCGGGCAGGGAACGTGTCTGCTTTCTCCATTGTTTTGCACTCTCCTGAACGCTTAGTACAGTGTTCTTGCTCGTAGTAAGCGCTCAACCACTGACTGACTGACCGACTGACTGATTATAGCCGCTACTCCCCACCTACACAGTCCTCCCGCCACTCCATAAAGAATTGCTCTCAGCCACTGTAGAAGTTCGATTCGTGTTCTGTTGCTCCTTCAGTTCTCTAGATTTGGTTTTGGAAAGCAGTTTAATTCTTTATGGATGCATGGATTCCTCCCCCCACACTCCAACTACCCATGGCTGTCACCAAGAGACCAGGAGACACAACAGGTGAGCTCTGCTTTGATTCTACACAGTTGGGTTTTTTTATTATTATTTGTTAAGCGCTATGTGCCAGGCACTGTACTAAAGCTGGAGTAGATATAAACTAATAAGGTTGGACACCATCCATGTCTCACATGGGACTCATAGTCTTAATCCCCTTTTTACAGATGAGGTAACTGAGCAACAGGGAAGATATTAATAATAATAATAATTATGGCATTTGTTAAGTGCTTACTATGTGGCAGGCATTGTACAAAGCACTGGGGTGGATACAGGCAAATCGGGCTGGACTCAGTTCCTGTCCCATGAGGGCCTCACCATCTCAATCCCCATTTTGCAGATGAGGTGACCGAGGCCCAGAGAAGTTAGGTGACTCACCAAGGTCATACAGCAGACAAGTGGCGGAGCCGGGATTAGAACGCAGGTCCTCTGACTCCCAGGCCCGGGCTCTTTCCAATAGGCCACACTGCTTCTTACTGAAACTCTAAGCCATCAGCTGCCAAACCCAGCAGTGGGGAGGAGGTCTCCTTCAGCTTTATTCCTCCCACAGTTTGGGGTGACATTTCGTTTCCCCATCTTCACGAGCCCCCGCCTTCTGCCTCCCCTCACCCCCACCATTTTTCTGTCTCCAGTACGAATACGCGTTGCCGGTGCATCCGCCTCCCCGGCCGTCCCAGCGGACCCTCCAGCCCCAGCAGCCGAAGCAGAATGCGTTCCTCCCTCCCACCGTGGCACCTTCCGCCCAGGGCCCGCCTGCCCAGAACGGGGATCCTCAACCTCCGATCCTCCACCTGCAGCCTCCCCTGCAGCAGGAGGAGAAACCCTCCGTTCAAGAGCAGGTGGCCCCACCCAAAAGACCCCCAAAGCCAGAGGTCACTTCATTATCTTTTACGTCGCCCTGGGGTTTTCACCCCCATTTTGAGGGAGAACCCCATCTCGGAGCTACAGCCAAACATTTTAGCAGTACCTAGCCACTGCGTACCTGGCCCCCAAAAGAAAATTCATGCAGCCTGTATCCTGCCCAGTAGGGACCACTATTTGGGAAAGCCACTGATGCCCTGCCCACCCATACCAGGCATCTAAATGTGATATTGTAGCTTTTTAGTGCCAGGGATTGATGGGCAACCACGACTGGCAACCTTCTCCCTGCTGCCCCATCAGCAGGGGACAGTAGCACGCGGGTGACTTTGAACCAGGAATAGCAGCCACTCTTGCACTCTGGCCATCTCTTGCGCTCAATTCTGTTGCTGAGGTGAGAGAGTTGAGCCAGAGATTGTCCTAGTCCAGATTTTCATTTATCTAGCAGGAGGAACGAAGGGGGAAACTGAAAGCATCTTCTCATCATGCAACTAGTCTGCCATTTCTCTGGTACCAATGTTTTAAGGAGAGAGGTCAGTAGGCACTACTTTATTATATTCAGATGTACCCGCAGGAGACCAAGGGAAACAAAATGGTGGAAGTCCAAAAAGAGAAAGTAAGATAAATATCCAAGGCTGGAGAGTTACAGGGACCGGAGGAAGAATGGAAATTAAGCCAGTTACTTAGAATATGTCCCAGAGTTGGAGCGGTGGAGTGGGGAAAGATTCAAGCAAGCAGTCAACTATCTTTGCCAGTAATTTATACATGTGACCTTGATCACTCTCCCCCTCTGTCTTCCCCGCCTCCCCACCCTGGTCTGAGCAACTCATTAGGGAGTAAATACCCTCGCTAGACACTTTGGAGAATCAGTGAAGTTTCATTTGTAACATCCCTGAAATTATTTTGAAAATAGAATTTCTCTAAATAGAAAACTATTCCACAGAAACAATATGGGTTGCTTTTTCTTGATGTTTTATATTAATTCTTACTCAAATCTAAAAACCTTTAAAATTATAACTAAGCCAATTCACTGGATGATACTGTCCACATTAAGGACAAAAAAATTGGTCAAAAAAAAATCTGCATTCCATCCCAAAGTTTGGAAGGCGCATTTACTTTATTTTCTATTTACCTTAGAGTTTTTTAAGATGTCACTGTGGTTATGTAATATTGACATTTGTTTACAATACAGTTACCCGCACTGGATTTTACGGTTCAACTGAGACAGTCAGTGAGTACAGCTTTTAATTGTGCAGTTGGCAGTCAACTAAAGTCAAAGATTGATCTCTAAAAGAGTCTATTCTTCCTACAAGAATATGACCTCAAAAGATAACAATCCTTCACTTGTAGTTTAGGACATGGTCAATTTTAGGTGTTTTAATTACCAAGTGATTGTTTTCAATATAAATATTTTGGAAAATGTGTTTCTTATGAATGTTGGCATTAGCTAAGGGGTGTGTCAAAATAATCCATTTTTCTGTTTTTCACCATCTGAAGATATTCCCAATTGCCCAAAAATTAATATCTCAAGGACCCAGGCAAAAGGCTGAACAATCTCCAGTAAGTTTCTTCCACTTCACTTCCTAATTCCAATTTACTTGAGTATTCTTGACCTGGAAATTCCTTTTTTTTTTTTAAACCAATCATTTCATTTCTATCTAGCTTTACCCGGAATTGGTTTACGTGCCATTTGGAGCAAATCAACAGGTAAGTTCATGTTATAAGAACATGCTATAATTAATCTTTCGACTGGGTCTCCACCCCCTAAAAGGAAATGGTAAAAGGAAATAGAGAGTAGAGAATTCTGACACCTACACCCAAAGCTGTTATGGAGGAAGAAAGAAACAAAAAGGTTTCCTTCCTCTTGGCCTGAACAGAGAGGTTAATTTCATCAGATCACAGCTCAGTTATCTTCTAGAAACACTGTCTTTATGTAGAAGTTTAAAATCAAATTTAACGTCAATAGACCGGAAGCTGGTGTGGAAGCCTAGTGCCGGGTTGACCTGCTTCTTCTTTCTACCCAGAATGCCGCCCCTGCGAGACTTGGCAAAGTGAGCTCTGAAGAAATGCCGGTGAGTATTAGAAATAGTATTTTTTAAGCGCTTACTGTGTGCAGAGCACTGTACAAAGATCTTGGAAAAAATACACAGCTGGGAATTAGACATGGTCCCGGGCCCTTGAGCAGGGTGGTGGGGGCTCACAAGCCAAGAGCAGGTCCTGGTGGATAGGGCACGGGCCTGGGAGTCAGAAAGACCTGGGTCCTGATCCCGGCTCTGCCACTTGTCTGCTTTGTGACCTTGGGCAAGTCGCTTAAATTTTCTGTGCCTCAGTTACCTCATCTGTAAAATGGGGATTAAGAGTGTGAGCCCCATGGGAGACAGGGACTGTGCCCAACCTGTTTAGCTTGTATTTTGCCCCAGCACTTTGAACAGTACTGGATACATGGTAAGCACTTAAATACCACAGTTATTATTATTGTCGTGATTATTATTATTAAGAGTTTAAGTGGGAGAAGGGTTTGGAGACAGAAACATCTGGAGTGATTAAAACACACCCCAGACAAATAGACAAGCGTACAAGAGTCGACCCCTCTTCTTCTTCTCTAAACAACAGCAAGATGAACCCAGGTCCTGAATCTCTGACCACAGACGATGGCCACAACCGGCCGCTAAGTCACAGAGCGCTGGTCCTGCCTCGCCCCACATCACGTATCTATTATAGCAACAGCTGGGCAAAGTCAAGGTTAACTTAGTCCTGCCATATCCTGGGGAAGACAGGACTTGAGTTCAGAACTTCATTTGGGAGAATCGTTCATTCATTCAGCCAGCCAGCCATCAATTTATTCATTCATCCAATAATCAATCCATTCGTTCATCCCTTCGTTTAGCCATTCATTCACTCATTTATTCATTAATCCGCTCCATTGGTTTACTCGTTTCTTCATCCGATAGCATGTATTAAGTGCAAAACACTGTCCTTGCCCTGGGGAAAAAAAACATAAGTCTGGGAATTAGAGACAGTCGCTAGCCCCCAAGGGACTCACAGTCTAAGGGTAAGGTTGGGGAGAGGGGACCAGCGACAAATGCATAAAGAAGGATAAAATTGAAAAGCAGAAAAGCTATAAAAGGCCAGGACAACGTTAAGCACAAAAGGAGTTATAGTACGCCGTGGCTAGTGAAGCAGGATAACAGACTCCTCCTAACTCAGAATCCAGTGGCTCAGTTGGCCACCAGACACACTGCTGAGATTTCGGAAGCTCCTGCATCTTCAGACCCTCTTTGAAAGAGAAGCGGTGGTCCATTAACCCTCAGGTGACATTAAGAGGAAGGATCTTGTCATTTAAGCAGTGTGGCCTAGTGGAGAAAGCACGGACCTGGGAGTCAGAAGCCCTGGGTTCTAAACACGGGTTCTCCACTTACCTGCTGTACGACCTTGGGCTATTCACTTAACTTTTCTGGACCTCAGTTCCCTCTTCTGCAAAATGGGGATTCAATACCTGTTCTCCCACCTATCCCGAGTGTAAGTCCCATATGGGACCTGATTACCTTGTATCTACCCCAGTGCTTAGTATAGCGCTTGGCACACAGTAAATGCTCAACAAATACTACAATTATTATTAAGCCACACCTAAGCAGAGAGCAGAGTTGTTGGTACACTATAGTTCTCCATTTAATGTACTCCCTTCTCACCACCCTGTGTGGAAGTGTCTGATGACTCCCCTGGCAAAACATACTAGAAAACAGTAAAAAGTCAAAGGGATGTTTCCCAATTAACTAGCCAGAATAATTTTAACCAATTTTATGATCATCAATAAACTTAGAGATCAGAGTTATTTTACTAACCCCATCCACAGCAAATCATTTTTTTTTAATCTCGAATCAGATTTGAGTTCTTCTTTCCTGCCAAAGGGCAAACAGAAGCAGAAATTCAGTGTGAAACAGACAACCGTAAAAGAAATTAAAAGAGGACATCCTGTTTACACGGGACTCACCTTATGGGACAAACTAGGCTCTTGGTTAAGATGTCCATTCTGTTAGGACAAAAATATAATTTTAATGACATTGGCTTTGGTGCCCATTAGTTTCCCAGCATGGATAAGTGCTCTAAAAACCCAGCAAGTCCCTGCCACCCCAGATTGAAAGAGACTCTACAAAAATAAAAACCATCTCGCCTGCACACACACAAAAAAAAAAACCCCTTCGGACCCCATGCCTCCACTAACCAAAGAATCAGATAGGGTCAGCTCTCCAGACTGGAATTTAGGATGGAACACTGAAAGCTGCCATTTTGTCTCATGTCATGGAATCGTACAAGAGGTCACCCTCGCTGGAACTCAACCTTCAATTCAGGGTCACCGCCCAGCTCCTTGTTTGTAGGTCGTTGAAATCTTGACTTTCACTATGAGACATAGATCTACCTCATTTCCCATAAATCCAGGCTTTCCAAGATGGAAGAGCGCTGTGCCCTCTTGATTGGATTTGTCTTCCTGCCCAAAAATGTCCACCCGGCTCTCTTTAGGAGCTCTAGCTCACCCCACAAAATAGACATAGCTTATCATCCGGTCCCGGAAAACGTGGTCACATGTTTGACTCGTGGTTTTCCGGATTGGGGGTTCTCTGCAGGGAGGCGGAGGAGAGCCCTTGGCCTATGGATCCATCTTCCCGGGATTTGGGAGCATGAGACCCGGCTTCGGGGCCATGCAGATCAATCCGGCTCTGGGAAAAGACTTCACCCTGGAAGACGACTCGCCCACGGTTGCCGGCAAGCCCCCTGGTCAGGGAGGAGAGGTCCTGGGCTCCCCCAGGGACGGAGCCATCCCGGCTGGTCACCCTAACCCAGGGCTCCTTCCTGAAAGAATTTCCAGGCTCCGCAGCGGGGCCGCCCTGACATTCCCCAGCGACTTCATCCCCCACCGAGGACAGGGCCCGGCCGGGCAAAGCAAACTTCCGCCCGGCGTCACGCCGCCGCCGGCTGACCCCCTGATGACACCCGGTCCCTCCGACCCTCTGGAGTTCTTCGAAGGTGACGGGACAACCCCCCTGGGCCTTCAGAGGGAAGCTCTTCTGGATACCACCATGACTCCAGACACCCAATCCACCTACATGCCGGGGAACGAGGCCCAGCAGATGCAGGTTACACAAGACCAGTGGCAATTCCAGGAGCCCTGAGCTTGCTCGGACCGAGCACTGACCAGGAGGATTCGTGTCTCCCACCTATTCTGATGCTATGTCTTTGGGCTAAAGCATGCATTAACCTGCTTCTCTGGCCTGGGCTCTGAAGGTATTAAATAGCATGCTAACCTATCTGTGCAGCTCTAGATTATGTTGGCTGAGTCTCTGAATTTTAGTCTCCTCTGGTATTTCGGGGTTAGAAATCAGATGATATAGATGATTAATGACACGATATACGTATGGATTCTGCCCCAACCTGAGGGTGGATGAAAAGGTCTTGTCTTTCATCGTCGCTGTGAGCTTTCAGCTGGGGGGAAAAACGGAGCCTTTTCTAGGGTTTTGGGGAGCGCCAGTGGCAAGTCTGACACATTTGTATCGGGAAATGGGATAAAAGGTCTCTCTGAGACAATTTCCTGAAAACAATAAAACTAATTTCAGAACCACAGCCCATGGCAATCGAGCGTCTATATTGGGGTTGGTAGAAGACCCTGGAGCTAGCAGGGGTTGGTGGTTTGGGTACGTTGTTATTATTGAAGTTATACCTTATAAACCATTTTATTTAATCCGATAAAAGTGTCTCATGGTTTATTTCAAAATCCAGAGAGCATGTTTTCTCGGGGAGAGTTGTACAAGCGATCTGTGGAACTTCAGCCTTGGAGGTGGTAGTCTGAGTGGATGGGTCCCCCTGCAATGACCTTTCCCTGGTGATTCAAGACTCACCACTCCTTAGCCAAAGGGCGCATGCAGCTAGTGGCAGGGAGCCTCAGAACTTGAAGAAAATCACGGCCAATTCCATTTTTTACTTAGAATTTCTGCCTGACCAGATTTCTCAAATTGCAGAATGATGCCTTTGAGGCTCCATCCTGATCCCCTCCGTGTGTGTGTGTGTGTGTGTGTGCGCGCGCGCGCACACGCACAAGCACATGTGGAGTATCGCGATTAGAACTGACGAGACTTTTGAAGAACTGAGGCTCCGGAAGATCAGGAGAAACAAATGATCAGGAGAGCCAGACAGAGATGCAACAGTGAAGAAGAGGCTTGTTGCAGTGAAGAAGGGGTTTATTTAACCCCATTTATTGCTGAACTGTACTTCCCAAGCCTTTAGTATAGCACTCTGCACACAATAAATGCTCAATAAACACGAATGAATGAATGAATGAATGAATGAATGAATGAATGAATGAGTGAGTGAGTGAAGGTGTCATCTGTCTGACCCCATGATGAGGAGAGGGTTGTCTGCCAACTCTATATCCACGCCACACTCCACAATTAGACCGTGAAACCCATTTGGGATAGGGATTGTCTGTCTGTCTCCCCGGATTAGACTGTAAACTCATCAAAGGGCAGGGACTGTCTCTATCTGTTACCCATTTGTCCATTCCAAGCACTTAGTACAGTGCTCTGCACATAGTAAGCGCTCAATAAATACTATTAAATGAATGAATTGTCTCTTACTTGGTTACCTTCGCACATAGGAAACACTTTGACAAACTCAATTATTATTACTCACTCACGTGCACCATCAGTAATATCATCTTTGAACCTGAAGGATCACTAATTACATATAAAAACAGGCCCATGGACCCACCCAGAAGAGCCACTCAGTGCCTCAGTTCCCTCATCTGCAAAATGGAGATTCATCAATCTCTCTTCTCCCTCCTACTTAGACTGTGCCTTGTGTAACCTGATTATCTTGAATCTACCTCAGCACTTGGTACAGAGCTTAGCACGTAGCAGGTACTTAACAAATACCTGAATTCATTATGATTATGATGATTATTAGTGTATCTTCCAGAAGGTGTCCATTTAAACATCATACCCTGAAAGAATGCTCTCTCCTGGAGCCTCCACTTGTTCTAGACAATTTCACTGACAGAACACTCCATGATCCAACCAGCACCTCTCCCACCCATCTGCCAACTCCATCCACACCTCCTTAGACCCATACACCCTCGACCCCCACCTCCCCTCACCCCTCCCAGAGGAACATGCCCGATGCTTAGACCACCTGGTGACGTAGAAAGTAGCATGTGTTTCCCAAAGCTGGACACTAAACTGGGTGCTCTCGAATCACTGCTGAATTAGACCTTAAGCCCTGTTGTTGTAGGTTGGTTTTTTTTGGTGGGGGGGGGGCTGGTAATGGTATTTGTTAAGCCCTTACTATGTGCCAAGCACTGTTCTAAGCACTGGTGAGATTACAAGCTAGTCAGAATGGACACAGTCCATTGACTCACATAGGGCTCCCAATCTTAATCCCTATTTTACAGATGAAGTAACTGAGGCACAGAGAAGTAAAGTGACACGTGGGCCACTTGTCCACACTTCGATGGGCAGCCGGGGTCCGTCTGCCCTCGGGCCGAGGCCGAGCCCTTCCAGTTCCCTGCTTGAGGGTTCCTGTTCCACGTCAGGCTATTTTGTGGATAATACCAAGTTTGGAAACCTTTCCCACTCTTTCATTCCAAAAGCTTTTTCCTGCTTAGAAACTGAAAGCGTTCATTGTTACGGTTATTGTCATTATCTCCCTTGGAGTTCAACTCACACCTCACCGCGTGAGAAGATGGCAGAGCCAGAAGTAAGATATTGTCTGAAAAAGAGAGAGAAGCTGGGAGAAGAAAGAGGGGTGGGAGGGAGAGGATAGAGGGAGTTGTCCTTCGTATTCTAGGATGGCATTACTTAGGGTGAATTTCAACTGTGAGGTAATGTCCTGGCCACATTGTTGACACAAAACACTTTTTCCTTGCTGTCTTGTTAGGTTTAATATTTCCAGCACCAGACACATTTTTCTTTCCTCGTCTCTAGTTCCTTACACAACTTTTGATGGAAAAGGGCTGCGATTTCCTGAACAGCACTGTGTCATGCTGGTCTATCCTTGGCGATCGACTCCCAGTCTTCATCTGGATATAGCCTTGATCGAGGCTTCGTTTTACTATGTCCTTAAAATGTTTCCTCTTCACTTTTGGTTTCCAGCTTCAGCCTTATTGTGGAAATTTGTAACTGAAGAACCAGCAAGGGCACCTCAAGTGTTAAGACAGGCCCAGCCAGGATCCTGGAAATAGCTGAATAATGAGGTGGTCAAGGACTATAGCAGCAGCAGCAGCTAGGAGAAACGGTATGGCCTAGAGGATAGAGCATGGGCCTGGGAGTCAAAAGGACCTGGATTTTAATCCTGGCTCCACCACTTGTTTGCTGTGTGATCCTGGGCACATCATTTAACTTCTCTGTGGCTCAATTACCTCATTTGTAAAATGGGGATTGAGACTGTGACCCCTTCAATCTCATCATACTACTGTTCTCCTTGAGTTTTTCCACCAAGGCGCTCAGGAAGTTTTGGCAAGGGATGTGAATGGATAGGAATCGCTATCAGATGAGAGGCATCTCCCAAATCCTAGACTCAATCAGCAATAAAGAGGAATGACAGAGAGCAGAAGAAAAGGAGAGGACGTTTCTGCCATCCTCAGCCTATTCCACAGGTGTCTACCAAGTGTCTTGCTGGACTTAATCTTTTTCCCTCCATCTTTTTCCCTTCACCCTACCCTTCACCATCCCCTTTCTACCTCTTGGAACACTCTTCTCCAGTAAACCCACCAGACCACAGCCAGCTGCACCATCATATCCCTCCAAAAATATCACCTACTCCAGGAAGCATTCTCTGATTCCCTCCCCTTTAACCCTTCTGGTCATGTCATCCCACTAGCCCTGATGGGTTTAATCTATTTATTTGTATATTAACTAATTTTTAAATTGCTTTCCCTTTGTTTTTATCATTTATGCTTATGATTTTAGTCTTTCACCTGCTGTGTGTTATGCCATGGGTTTCCTGTCGTCTCACCCGATAGATCGCTAGTGGTTTGAAGGCAAGGACTGGATCTTTTGTGTTTCTGATGTGTATTCCCAAGTACCTAGGATATAGTACATGTCACAGTCAATACAGATGATCTTTGGGTTCATATTTTTAAGCTCAAAGTGTCCCCTGGCCCCGAGCTGTTCACTGCTTTCCACCAAGTCAGTGAGTTGTCACTAAGACTATGGTGTTTTCTTAAATCAACTGCTGTAGCAATTAAAACAAACCACCCACGTCGAATCATTTTTCAGGACAGAAAAATACCTATGGCCTGAATTATCTGGCTAATTAAGACGTGGGTGTACTGAGGGGGTGTGTAATATTCCCCTCTAGATTGTAAACTCAACACGGGCTGGGAACATGTCTACCAACTCTGTTGCATTATACTCTCCCAAGTGCTCTGCAAACGTTAAGTGCTAAGTAAATACCACTGATGATGAAGGTGATCTGGTTAGCTTGCTAGTGTAGATTCAGTCTCGGTTTCACACCTTCTCATTGTTCTAATTCTTTCCTTGGAAGCCTCTCCAACACCTCAGGTCTGTATTAATAATGAAATGGACAACTCCCCCAGATATTAATATAAATATAAATTACTAGTGAAGACCCAAGAAATCCTGTGGGGGGGTGTTTAATGGCATTTGTAAAGCACTTACTATGTGCCAGGTACTGTTCTAAGTGTTGGGGTAGATACAAGCTAATCAGGTTGGACACAGTCCCTGTCCCCATTTTACAGTTTGAGGTCACTGAGGCACAGAGAAGTAAAGTGACTTGCCCAAGATCTTACAGCAGACAAGTGGTGCAGCTGAGATTAAAACCCAGGTCCTCTGACTCCTACCCAGACCCGTGTCATTTCCACTAGATCAAGCTGCTTCTCTATTTTGCATTTCTCCACTGCCGTCTGTCTCCGTTCATCCATACTTGTTCTGTGTCCAGCCTATAATCTCTTGTTCTCTCCCTAATCAGAACCTCTGTCTTCTCTTCCCACCCTCTTTCTTTGCTTCTTTTTCTGCTCTATCTCACCCGGGCCTCTCCTCATTACCTTTTCCCCTTTCAGTCCCTCACCAACTCTGTTCTCTCTGACAGTATCATTACCTTTCCCTCCCTGGATTTCTCTACTTTGTCCACTTTTACCTCCTCTCCCAGTTCCCTTGCCTCTCTTTCTCCCCTCTTCTGATTGATTCTTTCCCCTCTTCAACTGCCTTTATCTCAGCCCCTTCTTCTCTTTCCCAGAACCTCCTGCCACGGAGCAACCAGAAAGCCCTTTTTTTCCTCCCAACATCCCGTAGCTAAGTGAAACCTGGCCCTGGAGGTCACCCTAACTCCACTGGTGGAAGACTGAGGTCAGAAAGACCAGTGGCGAGACTGGGATATGACCAGCTCCTGGAACAGGGTAGTGGTCTTTTGGATGGACATATAGGGTTAAATCCCGCAAATCTGGAGCAGGAAGCAGTGTGGCTGGTGGAAAAGGTATGGGCCTGAAAGTCAGAGGACCTGGGTTCTAATCCTGACTGTCACTTGCTTACTAAGTGACTTATCTCTATGCCTCAGTTTCCTCAACTATAAAATGGGGGTTCAATACCTGGCTTTTGGTCTCTCTCCCTTTAGACTGTGAGCCCCAAGGGGTACAGGAACTGTGTCTGACCTGATTAACTTGTATCTATCCCAGGGCTTAGAAGGGTGTTTGACACATAGCAAGTGCTTTTACAAATAGGGCAATTATGATTAAATTCAGAAGAGCTTTAATGGGAATGGGCAGATAGGAACATGCTTTCACACTTCCCCACTGATCAACCAGGACCAGAGCCACAACAGGGTCATGGCAGCCTGCCTAGATAGCCTCAGTTTAGGAGGAAAATCAACCTAGCTGATTGTAAGGGAAACAGGCCAGCAGTGGCTTGGCCCTTAGTGTAAACTGTTTTTCTGGGACCCTGTTTAACTTGCTCAGTTGGACACATGGAATTTCTTGGGTAAGAAACGCTTAGCACAGTGCTCTACATATAGTAACCACTCAATTAATACCATTGTTCGATTGATTGATTGATTTAAAGAGGCTGGGGAGAGATTTTCTCATTGCCTTATATCACCCACACCTGTTCTCTGGACTATCTCGCAGGTTAAGACCATCACATTTTTTACTCCCCAGCACATCAGAACTGTGAGATAGTGTGTGGAAGCCTCAGGATCAGCTAATAGCATTGGTCGCATGGGTTCTGGGTGGAAGATAGGGTTAGGGTAACCAAACCTAGTCCAGAGTCAGGCTACTAATCCAACCCAGATTGATCAACAGCTGAACAGAGTTGCCAGAAAACCTCGACAACTGGACTCTCCAAGCCATATCAGGATTTATCCTCTACAAGTGCACAGGATTTTTTTTTTTACGGTACTTGTTATGCACTTACTATGTGCCAGGTACGTGCCAAGCTGGACGCAGTCCATGTCCCACATGGAGCTCACAGTCTTAATCCCCATTGTACAGATGAGGTAACTGAGGCCCAGAGAAGTGAAAAGTAATAATAACTGTGGTATTTGTTAAGCACTTACTATGTGCCGGGGACTGTACTAAGCGCTGGGGTAGAAACATGCTAATCAGATTGGACACAGTCCCTGTCTCATGTAGGGCTCCCAGTTTCAATCGCCATTTTACAGGTGAGGCCCAGAGAAGTAAAGTGACTTGCCAAAGGTCACACAGCACTCAATCGGCAGACTTCCAGGCCCGTGCTTTTTCCACTAGGCCACACTGCTTCTCAAATCGGTCCTAAAAAATGGTCAAAAAATCATTCTGAAACAAGTTGGGTCTTAGACTCGTGCTTAGGCTCCTTCTTATTTCGAAGCCTCTCCGAGCCCGCCAGCCTCTCTCACTAGGAGACAACCCACAGACTGCAGTTTCAGCAATCACAGCAGACAGACCGGTCGGCAGTTTGGGGAAGGAATGACAGGACTTTGGTTGATTCCCTCACACCATAAACAGCAATAAAGCTGGACCAAAACAGAAGCAGCAGAATCCAGTCTCACAGAAGTCAGACACAGGTAAATTGGAAATACATCCCCTCCCTCTTCAAAGAATGATGCAGCATATGTTTTGGATACTTTCTGCTGATGTTTTCAGTTCTCCCCCTTTCATCTTTCCCCTCAGTTCAGCACCTTTCTGAGCCTCTCTGCCCAGAGACTGCTGATTTAACACCAGTCAGCCTCCTCCACCCTGCCTCACGTTCACGTCTTCCTCCCGCCGTCGACCTCTGGTTCACACCCTCCCTCTTGACTGGAACTCCATCCCCCTTCCCATCCAGAAGATCGCTGCTCTCCCCGGCTTCAAAGCCCTTCTGCGATCCCATCTCCAGCAAGACAAGTAGAGGTAATATTAGTAGTGGAAATCATCAGGAATAACTACCAAATAATAATAATGGTGATGTTTATGGCAGTATTTGTTAAGTTCTTACTATGTGCCAGGCACTGGACTAAGTGCTGAGGCGGCTACAGGTAAATCGGTCCCTCGCCCACTTGGGACTCAGAGTCTCGATTCCTGTTTTACAGATGAGGTAACTGAGGCCCAGAGAAGTGAAGTGACTTGCCAAAGGTCACACAGCAGACAAGTGGCAGAGCCAAATTAGAACTCAGATCCTTCGGACTCCCAGGACGTGCTGTCTCCACTAGGCCACATCACTTCTCTGTCCTGTCACTGATGTTCCGAGGGAACCCATTCATTCATTCATTCATTCATTCATTCATTCATTCATTTACTCTTGCACTGGTATTTATTGAGTGGGAGATTTGTACTAAGTGAGGCCAGAGGAAGAATACAATGAAGGATTACTGAGGCTAATCCTTGACTCCCAGAGACTCACAATCATTGTGGGCTAGGATTGTGTCTGTTTATTGTTATATTGTACTCCCTCCAGCGCTTAGTACAGTACTCTGCACACTGTGAGTGCTCGATAAACATGATTGACTGACTGACTGAAAAAAGCTTCCGCTGGGAAATTGAAAGACAATAATAACTGTGGTATCCGTTAAGCGTTGACTAAGTGCCAGGCACTGTACTAAGCGACGGGGTAGATACAAGATAATCGGGTAAAACACAGTCCCTGTCCTACATAGGGCTCATAGTCTTAATCCCCATTTTACAGATAAGGAAACTGAAACAGAGAAATTAAGTGAGTCGCCCAGGGTCACCCAGCAGAGAAGTTGCAGATCCGGAATTAGAAGACTTCTGATTTTCAGGCCTGTGCTTTATCCTCTAAGCCACACTGCTTCTCTAGCCGCAGAGATGCTCTGCCTCTTATTCCCGAGTTGGTCGATTTTCTCCTCCAGGATCGGGAGCGGAAGGCAAGGTCTTTCCTGAGAGGGAAAGAAGGAGGAAACTTCCCTGGTCCCCAACACCGCAGCCTAAATCAGAGAAGGTGTCGGAATTAGCAGCTGGTTAGGAGTGACCTTCGGTTGCCCCAGCCCAGAGAAAGGCGGAGGGACGGTTGAACCCAGCCCATTTCCCCCAGACCACGGGAAATTGACTTGGGGTAGAGAGGGCGAGCCACCCTAAATGCAGCGGGTGACCTCCCTAGAAAGACCATCCGGCCCCCACCTTGACGTTCGAGAAGCAGCATGTCATATTGGATAGAGCTCCAACCTGGGAGTCAGAAAGTCACGGTTCTTATCCCTGCTCTGCCACTTGTCTGCTGTGTGATCGTGGGCAAGTCACTTCACTTCTCTGGGCCTCAGCTACCTCATCTTTAAAATGGGGATTGAGACCGTGAGCCCCACCTGGGACAAGGGACTGTATCCAACCCGATCTGTTGTACCACTCCAGGGCTTAGTACAGTGCCCGGCACATAGTAAGCTCCTAACTAATACCACAGTTATTGTTATTTGAATCGCAGGGTGGCGTCCTCTTGGCTCACCCCCTCATATCGCTCACCAAGGGGGAAGAGAACTGCTTTCTCCCCTTGAGAGCACGATTCCTTCAGCCTGAAGGATGGGAAGAACGGGTCCCGGAGGGGAGGGGTCGAGGGGCAGGGGAAGCCGGAGCCGAAAAACAGGTGCTGGAGGGGAAGGGGTTCAGAGGGTGGGGAGAAGAACCCAAGGGGGTCATCGGGGTAATGGGGAGAGGAACTGAAGCCAATGGTGGCACTGAAACGCAGAGATTCCAGGTGAGAGGTAAGGCAATAAACAGTTTGGGGGGCTAGTGGTAGTGAGGAGTTGGAAGGGAATTCTTAAAAAAGGGGGCATTGTTTAGGCAAGACATGAGCTGTTCTTGAAAAAGTGATTAGGTGCTGTCTAGAGGGAAATGAAATGATAAGCTAAACAAGCTTCAGTTACCAAATGACCCTTTCAGTAAACACTAACTGGCCACATAAATGTTGATTCACACCCCAGGGCTTGCATTACCCGCTTAGGTCTAAGAAAGAACCTCCTTTAGGGAAGCCAAGAAACAAATGATTTTTTTTTCCTCACCACCCATACAGCTGCCTATTTTTTTTTATGTTATTCGTCAAGTGCTTACTCTGTGCCAGATACTATACTAAGCGCTGGGGTAGAAACAAGCTATTCAGGTTGGATACAGTCCCTGTCCCACGTGGGGTTCAGTGTTAATTCCCATTTTACGGATGAGGTAACGTAAGAACAGAGAAGTGAAGTGACTTGTCCAAGCTCAACCGGCAGACGAGTGGCGGAGCCGGGATTAGAATCGGTTCCTTCTGACTCCCAGGTCGAGAGGCCATAGCCATATTTGGAATTCAAAATCCCTCTTTAGTCCAACTGGGCAACATCTTCCAGGGTAGCCCAATTCCCTCTTCCCAACCCCACTCTATCCCCCCGACTCAGTGTTTGAATGGGGCTCTTGATTTAAAATCAAACCCATCACTCTCCTGGCCTAAAGGGCTCTCAGCACTACCCAGAGCATTCCCAGAAAACAGAAAGTAAACGTATACAGACGCACACACACACCCACTCTGTCCAGGATTTGGGTTTGTGTGATGCTCACAGGTCCAAACTCCCCAGGGCACCAGCGGCATGGGAGAGATTCGAGGGCAGATTCTCAAGTTGAAGGAGGCGACGATAAACCACTGCCAGATTTTGAAGAAGAAAACTCTATGGATCCGCTCCCGGAAAGACTGCAAGTGGAGGTGGGGCGTTCCGGGAGGGATGTGTCCGTGGCGTCCCTATGGGTGGAAGACAACTCGACGGCAGAAGACGAGACATACGTCGCTAGAAGTAACGTTGACGGTAGGACTAGTAATTGTAGCAATAATAAGAGTAATAGGAGTAATAGAAACAGCAGCAGGCGAAGCAGTATGTTGTAGTGGCTAGAGCACAGGCCTGGGAATCAGAAGGTCGTGGGTTCTAATCCTGACTCTGCCACTCGTCTGCCGCGTGCCCTTGGGGAAGTCACTCCTCTGTGCCTCAGTTACCTCATCTGTAAAATGGGGATTGAGACTAGCAGCCCCCCTGTGGGAGGGGGACAGTGTCCAGCCCGATTTGCTTGTGTCCACCCTAGTGCTGGCACATAGTAAATGTTTAACATTTTCAAGTTATTATACTCAAAAAGAGAATGGAATTGAGAAAGCAATGAGGATTCGAACCCAAGGTGGTGACGCGAACTAGCAGCCCCACTGTGGGACGGGGACAATGTCCAGCCCGATTTGCTTGTGTCCACCCTAGTGCTGGCGCGTAGTAAATGCCTAACATTTTCAAGTTATTGTACTCAAAAAGAGAATGGAATTTAAAAAGCGGTGAGGATTCGAACCCAAGGTGGTGACGCAAGCGAGGAAAGGTAACTCTCGGAGACAGTGCTGGATAGGTCAGAAAAGGGAGGAATATGACCGAGTGCCCGCTCACCACCGGAGAGGTACAACGTAGCGGCCCCCTCTCCAGTTTGGCTCGCCTTTATTTACAACATATAAGAGAACTAGCCAGTCACCCAGGAACTCGGACAAGTGGTGTTTTCTTCAGTGACAAAAAAGGCTTTTCAGGCAGGCCTTATCTGTTTTGGGTAAGAAGCAATCTCCCGTCCCCCGATATTTGCGGATGTGGTATACATCCCACTGAGATGGGGGACGTCCTGAGGCAAAAACAGAGTCATTTAGGCCAAGAGCTGCTATCCTCGGAGTGCTGTTCCAAATCAGTTATTAATAACAGTAATAATAGTAGCAGTGATATTTCCTGAACTCTCGTTGGGTGCAGTGCAGTCTAGTAAATGGCTTAGAAAGTACAGAAGAAGTAAATGACAGGTTTCCTGCCCATAAGTACATTCTAATGGGAGAGAGAGACGTGAAAATATTTACTAATACAGTAAGCAAAGAAAGTGATTGTACATATAATTGAATAGCATCTACAAAAGTGGTCAGGAAGGGTATAAAGAGGTGCACAAGTCCTGGAGGTCTCCCTTGGGCTTCGACCAGAGGGGATCCTGGGAACTGATCAGGACCGGCTGGTTGTAGACGGTTCGATGTCAGGAGGGCATTTACTAGGGGAGGGGAAGGCAGAAATGCAACTGATCAATGATCCATTTGGAGAGAGCAGAGCCGCCCAGTGGAAAATAGCGGTCTCCTCTGTCTCCTGAAATTTTCGGGTGAAAGTTTCCATCACTTTCAGAAGTGGGTCCAGGTAGGTTCCCTCATCTGTAAAATAACAATAATAATAATAATAATGTTGGTATTTGTTAAGCACTCACTATGTGCAGAGCACTGTTCAAAGCACTGGGGTAGATACAGGGGAATCAGGTTGTCCCACGTGGGGCTCACGGTCTTAATCCCCATTTTACAGATGAGGTAACTGAGGCCCAGAGAAGCTAAGTGACTTGCCCACAGTCACACAGCCGATAAGTGGCAGAGCTGGGTTTCGAACCCATGACCTCTGACTCCCAAGCCCGTGCTCTTTCCACTGAGCCACGCTGCTTCCATTACAGATGAGGACTGAGGCACGGAGACGTTAAGCGACCTAGTAGTTAAGTGGCAGAGCCAGAATTAGAACCCAGATTTCCTCACTCCTGGGCCCGTGCTCTTTCCTAGGTCACTCTGGTTGTACTGTACAAAAATAAGCAGTTTCGTGGCTCTAGTCTAGCAGTTTTAGAGCTTCTAAACCTTCCACAACACAACAGCACAGCTCTGTGAGATTCAAAGTCTTTCCAAAACCGCAGATCCTCATTAACTCCTCTGGTCACAGATGGATGTTGATTCTCAATAAACAGCAAGGTGTTAATGCCTAATTGTTTTCTTTTTTTAATTTACATTGAAAAGCAGATTTTTAAACTGGGGAAGTGTGCCGAAGAGCCATAAGGTTAAAATCACTGAGCTCATAGAAAGTCGATCCTGCAAAAAGACTCAGTGACAACTATCTCTCCTAATGGTTCAAATCTACTGAACTGAAGAGCGATAAGCAATAATCTCCTCCAAGAGGCCTTCTCGGACTGACCCTTCCGTACCCTTATGTCTACCCCAATACTTCACCCATAGTAAGTGCTTAATAAATACCTTTAGCAGTGGCAGTGAACAGAGATTCCTGTGGATATTGCAGTATCAGAAAATGATAATAATAAGAACAAATAAGAATACTATGGTATTTGTTCAGCATTGTCTCTGGGCCAAGCACTGTACCGAGCATTGGGATAGGCACCAAACAATCAGATCAGTCATAGCCCCTGCCTCATATAGGGCTCGCCATCTAAAAGATGAGGCACAGTTAGGTATCTTGTCCCCATTTTACAGATGAGGAGATTGAGGTCCAGAGTGGGGAAATGACTTGCCCAAGGTCACACTCCACAGCAGCGGTAGAGATGGGGTTAGAATCCAGGGCGCCTGACTCCTGTGCAGTTTCATTCATTCATTCATTCAATCGTGTTTATTGGGCGCTTACTATGTGCAGAGCACTGTACTGAGTGCTGGGAAAGTACAATTCGGCAACAAATAGAGACAATCCCCACCCAACGACGGGCTCACGGTCTCCACTAAGCCTAGCTGTTAGAACCTCGCACCGGCAATTTGACTGCTTCTGATTTGGGGTGTCCAAGTCGGCATGAGTGAGGAAAGAGATCCCTACCCATTTGAGAGTCGTAGTTTGTGTCCCAATTTCCAATTTCCTCCCCTCCCTCCTTCAGCCCCTTTGCTGCTGCCCAGGGCCCACCTTCTCTGTCTCTAGACTGTAAGCTCAATGCAGGTAGGGAATGTGTCTGTTTATTGTTGTATTGTACTCTCCCAAGCTCTTAGAACAGTGCTCTGCACACAGTAAGTGCTCAATAATACAATTGACTGACACACAGGAACCCACCCTCAGGCCAGAGAACACAACGGATCTGTCCGACCGCAACTCCTCGAGCCGGAATTCGTAGCCATAACATTTTGTTTTTCGTCCGAGCCCTTCCTCCACCGGTTTCTCACATAGCATCCGTCGATGGAAATCCCCCCATCACTGCCCGGGCCGTTTGGAAGGCAGCAGGAGCGTCTCCTTGAATGTTACCATCCTAAGCTGATTTTCCCGGCCTGTTATTAAGCCTAATAAGAGACTTGATTTGAGATCTCAGCTAATCACACCCTGGAAACCAAACCCGGCGAGGATTTTCAGACGGATGGCATCCCCTCGTGATGGCAACGCCGTGCTGCTGGGCACCGATTGGCCCCAGGCATCTTGGACGAAGCTTAAATGTGCCCCGGCTCACCTAGCCCTTCCAGCAGGGAGGAAACGGGCTCCGCACGGGGCTCTGGTCGTTCCCTTTTTGAACACCGCCCCCGCGGGAAGCGTCCGATCTAAGAGTTAAAGGCCCCCTCGGTCCTCAGGTTCTCTTGGGCTTGGGAAATCGCCCCTCCGGGTTGATGGTCAACCTTGGCAAAGCCAGGGTAGCCAGCTCGGCCACTGGAACTGGCAGTCCCACCGCCCCTCTACCCTGGCACCGGGTGAGTAATGGTGTTGACCACCGGGCGGGACGTGGGGTAGACCAGTTGGCTTAATTTTCACTAGCCGGGGAGAGGGTGGGGGGCCTAATCGTTGCAGTGTTGCATGCTTTTCTGAGGGCAGAGGACCCCTCTTTGGGCTGAAAGAGCTTTGATTTCCCGGGGAGGGTGTTCAGATATATGCCTTTGACTTTGGCTCCTACATCTTATTAGAACTCACCAGATATTGGCAAGCTGTGCACCAGGTCGGTGATTTTTTTTTCTTTTTTAGTGGTATCCGTTAAGCACTTACTATGTGTCAAACACTGTTCTAAGCGCTGGGGTGGATAAAAGGTAATCAGATGAGACACAGTCCCTGACTCACATGGGGCTCCTTGTCTAAGGAGAAAGAACAGGTTCTGAATCCCCGTTTTATAGTTGAGGAAATGGAGGCACAGAGAAATTAGGCGACTGCCCTAAGATCACAGAGCATGCAAATGGAGGAGCCGGGATTAGAACCCAGGGCCTCTGACTCCCAGGCCCGTGCTCTATCCACTAGGCCACGAGGACTTTCCGGGTAAGGGGGGACAACCACTTCGGATCGTGCCCTGCTCAGGAGAAATGAAGTCTATCTCTCAGGGACAGGAGATTCTGAGCTCCTCGAGGGCAGGGTTCATGCCTCCTAACTCCACTGTACTCTCCCAAGCGATCAGTATGACGCTATGCATACGGTGCTCCAAAAATAGTAGTGGTTTAATGATAACTGGAGATAACGTTGGTAACTCTACAGGCTCCCCGCAGCCCAGCCGAAGTCACCCTAGGAGGTCAACCTCCCCATCCCCTCACCCTGCTGCCCCCCGAATAGTCAAATGGCAAACCCCAGGGTCTAGGTGGGATGGTACAGGGAGAATAATAATAATAATTGCATTTGTTAAGCATTTACTATGTGCCAGGCGCTGTAGTAAGTGCTGGGGGTGGAGGCAAGCAAATCGGGCTGGACATAGTCCCTGTCCCACGTGGGGCTCACGGTCTCAATCTCCATTTTACAGATGAGGGAACTGCCATGAGCTCACCCTCTAGCATTCCCAGGCGGCAGCTGTCAATTAAAAAGACTCACGAGCCAATGAGGTGACGGTCATTCACCCGAACAAAATCCACATGGGTTTTGACAAGTGGCCTTCAGCCAAACTCTAAATAATCCAGTGAAATGGGGCAGTTCGACAGTGTCACTGGTTCTGATTTGAAAGTGGACTCTGAAGGTGGAGATGGTGGCACTGTTAAGAACTGTGCATGCTTGGGGCAGAACAGAGCAGAGGAAACTGGTTGTTGTTTGGTTTTTGGTTTTTTTAATTTGTATTTGTGAAACTCTTACTCTGTGCCAGGCACCGTACTAAGCGCTGGGGTAGATACAAGCTAATGAGGTTGGACGCAGTCCCTGTCTCACAGGGGGCTCACGGTCTTAATTCCCATTTTACAGTGGGCTCTCAGTCTTAATCCCCATTTTGCAGTCCAGGGAACTGAGGCAAAGAAAAGTGAAGTGTCTCGCCCAAGTCACACAGCAGACTAGTGACGGAACCGAGATTCAAAGCCAGGTCTTTCTGACTCCCAGGCCGGTGCTCTCTCCACTGGGCTACACTGCTTCTTTGTTGTTTGCTGCTTGGGTTCCTCCTGAGCCCTCTCCCTTCCTTGCCCTGTGGGTTTTGTCCCTGGGCTTCCTTTCCTCATGCCGAGTTTGTGTGTCTCCCTAAGGGCTTATGAAAGTTTCGCTGGAAAATGTCGCTGCTTCCGGGCTATCACAGAACCCCTTTTCCTCATCTGGTGAGTTTTCCTTTCCGTCTCCGCCACCTACCTAAGGGACCCATTCTGAATTTGACGGGAAATATTTACAAGAGGTAGGAAACGGTTCGATCCCGGGTTCAACTGTTCCTCCCTGGAGAGATTAGAGAATTTGACTGATGGCCAGTCTTGCTTCTGTTTTCATCTGAGAGGGAAAAGACACCAAGTTCCCTCTGGCATCATCTCCTCACCCCCGGAAACTTTGCACTTGTCTGGGTGTCATGGCAGTGGCGTGGCAGGAGCGGAGGAGGAGGAGAGGGAAGGAAAGGAGGATGAGAAGAAGGAAAAGAAGGAAGATAAAGATGAGCTTCCTGTGGGCAGAGATCTTGTCTTCATCAGATTCTAGACTCTGTAAGCTCACAGTGAGCAGGGAACATATCTACCAACTCTGTTGTATTGAACACTTGGTACAGTGCTCTGCACACTCTAAGTGCTCAATAAATACCACTGATTAATCAATCAATGGTATCTTTGGAGCGCTTATTTTGGGCAGAGCACTGTTCTAAGCACTTTGGAGAATACAGTTCAAGTTGGTAGACCCGATCCCTACTCTCCAGGAGTTTAAGTTCAGTGGGGAAGACAAGCATCTAAATACAGTTCAGATAAGGGAAGCAAATGAGTACAAGGATGTGTACATTTGTGCTGAGGGGGTGGGGGTAAGATAGTAATAACTATAATAATTTTGGTATTTGTTAAGTGCTTTCCCTGTGCCAGGCACTATACTAAGCACTAGGGTGAATACAAGCAAACTGGGTTGGACGCGGTCCCTGTCCCATGTGGGGCTCACAGTCTCCATCCCCATTTTACAGATGAGGTAACTGAGGCCCAGAGAAGTGAAGTCACTTATGCAAGGTCACACAGCAGACAAGTGGCAGAGAGAGGACTGGAACCCATGCCCCTCTGACTCCCAGTCCCTGCTCTATCCACTACGCCACTCAGTTGTACCTAAGTGCTTAAGAGGAGGGAATTAAGTATATGGGAGAGGCAGAAGGGAGGCAAACTAGGATGAGAGGATGAGAGCTCGGTCTGGGAAGACTTCCTGGGGGAAGCATTTCAATTGGCTTTGAAGATGTGGTGAGCATTTTTCCAAAGGTTTAGTAAAGCGCTCTGCCCGTAGGACCCACTCAATCATGGATTGATGAGAGTTGAAGAGAGAGAATGTGCATTTCTCCATTCCAGAGTTGACATGGGGTCACATCTCTGACCTACAGGAGGTTAAAACGATCCATCTTGTTAAAATCACGGCTCTTCGATGGTTTCCCATGTATTGCCAGGGTTTGCATTTACTTCTCTCGGAGTGGTTTGTTCCATCACCCACCCTCGTTAGCGTCACAGGTTAGCAACATAAACTTAACAGGAGAAGGAGGGAGATGGAGAGAGAGGGAAAAGGTTTGGTGAAGATCATACTTTTCAGATCCTGGGTTTTGCTTGATGTGACAAAATCCAGTCAATTCCCGAAAAGACTCGAAGTGCTCATGCTGTCATTTTACGGAAAGCTTGCTGGTAAAAAGTGGGGAAAATTGGAATACTGAGGAACCACGGGCTGGGTTATTCCTAGAGGAAGCCTCCTGAAGCAGCCTTGTCACTCTAGTAGACAACATCACTTTGTCCTGAACTATCAGATAATCTCTGAAGATCTAGATCCTGAGTTTAAGGGTGCAGCCAACTCCGTTATCGGAGAGGATGGGGAGAGTAACTCAAAACCTCATTTTGGCCCTCCCTTTTGCCCTGATGAGCTGAAATAGCACAAGACACGTGGGCTTCTCTTGCTTGTTGTTCCCGGTCAGGTTTTTCTCCTCCCCACCTAATGTGACCCCCTTGGCCCTCCTTTCCAGATAGCGAGGGGGAAGATGAAGAGTTTCCTGTTATTCTTAGGCTTGTTTGGAGCTTCCACTGCGATGCCGGTGAGTATACAGGTCTCTTGCCTGTTTCGTTTATTTGATTCATAGTAGTTGTTAAGCGCTTACGTTGTGTCAAATCGCTGTTCTGATCGCCGGGGTAGGTACAAGTCCATTAGATCGGACGCAGTCCCTGTCCCACATGGGTCTCACAGTCTTAAATGGGAGGGAGAACAGATATTGAATCTCCATTTTACAGTCGAGGAAAGTGACGCCACAGAGAAGTTAAATGACTTACCCAAGGACACAGAGCTAGCAACAGGCAGAGCAACCGGCAGAGCTGTGATTAGAACCCAGGGCCTCTGACTCCCAGGCCCGTGCTCTTTCCACAAGGCCACGCTGCTTCCCACGCCTCCTGGCTTTAAGCCACGGTGAGTTGTACTAACGGTGACCCTGGCGGAGATTGTCATTTGGGATGTCTCTCTTTTTCCACAGATGCACATGCCCCGCATGCCTGGATTTGGCAGTAAAAGCGAAGAGGTAGGTATGGCCACCTCTTGGTGATGATGGCATATATTAAGTGCTACCTATGTACCAGTCACTATGCCAAGCCCTGGGCCAGACACACGTCCACGTCCTACCCGAAGAGGGAGGGAGAGAGGGATTCTTTTCCCCAGTTGATAGATAGAAAGCTGAGGCACGGGGAGGTAAAGTGACTTGCCCAGGGGAATTAGAACCTCATTGTCCTGTTTGCCAATCCCATGTGCTCTCTTCCACTGGGCCATGCTGCCTTGGTCTACTGTGGAGAGGGCAAGTTCTGAGGGGCTCTTGTTGTCCAAGGGAGGATGGGGGCAAGGTGGGGACATGGAGAGAGCGCCCTTCCTGGGTCAGGTCCCTCCAGCCCGTTGTTCTGCCTCAACAAGAGATCCTTCCTGGACCTCCATCCATCCTCCTCGCTAGGGGCGGACCATTCAATATCCCTAACCTTTTCCCCCAGTAGCCCACTGGAGTCTCTGGTCTGTGAAATTGTCCAAACCCTCCATGGAAGCTACCGATATTTTAGAACTACACAACTCCCCTCAGAAATGGTAGAAAGATGGAGCAGGGAAAAGGTGGGAGAGAAGGGAGAATTCTGGGAGAAAAAGCAACAATAGCTCAGGTCAAGGAGAGAAGCTTCTGGTGGGAAATTAAGAGGCTCAAAACCCCAGCTGTAAATTCACAAAATGGAAAAAAGCCTGATAAAAAAGTAGCAGATTTCTGGTTTGTTTTTCATTCCGATGAAGTAGGTGGAATGGTATGAAAAGTGCAAAAAATACTCCTCAGTACCAGACTCCCCAAGTTCTCCTGGAGCTAGAAATAAGTTGCTATGCCTATTTGATATATTTGGTGTCTTTGCTGTTACTCCAGAAGTGTCCGTTACTACTTCCATCCCCTTTTGAGGAAGGGGGGCAAAACTCTGGGATGAAGGAGTGGGCTTGGGTAGAAGCAAAGTCGCTTATACACTGAGCAACGCAAGGAGCTGGAGGTTTCGGTCAGGGCCTAAACATTTGTAAAACAGAGAAGAACCGTATTCCCCAGCTGTGACCCCTGCCTCATCAAATTCAGGGCTTTCTCGTTTTTAGAAATTCAGGGGAATCCCCATTCTCCTCTTAATGAGGAAGGGGGAAAATAGCAGAAGTGTAAAAACTACATCAACAGTCACTTCCACCCCCACCAGCCCCCGCCAGAGAGCAACTCCCAGGGTGAGGAAAAGGTAATATTTTTTCGAGCTGACGCTCCTCAGTCGATCACTCAATCTCAAAGAGATCACAGCCGTTCACCCTCCGGGACTGCAGCACTGAGCTGATTTCCCGGATTTGTTTTTGTCACAGATGATGCCGTATGGTCAGTACAACTTTATGAATTCACCACACGTTAAGTTCCCCTTTCAACCCTTTCCGAGATTCCCGTGCTCACCCCCAGGTATTTGCATAACTAAATGTCCACTGACCCGAACAGATCTCAGCTAGGGACCCAGTGAGCGTCACTCCTTACTACTGAGAACTGACACATCACTCCTCTCCCTTCTCTCTTTCCCTTTTCTTCCTTAATTTAGCTTCCTTTCTTCCCTTTGTTTTCCTCCTTACTTCCCTCTTTTTCATCGTCTCATTTCCCTCCTTCTATTCCTTCTTCCTCCTCCACTTTCCCTTTTCTACCTCCTCCTCTCCCTCAATCTATCAATCAGTGATATTTATGGAGGGCTTGCTATGTGTTTGCCCTGTACTAAGCACTTGGGAGAGTACAACAGAGTTGGCAGACACGTTCCCTGCCCACACTGAGCTTACAGGTCTCCCCCGCCTTGTCCTCCCTCTTCTCCTTCTCCCATCCCTCCTCCTTTACCTCAGAATTCCAGGAGGATTTGGTGACTGTGGGTTAGATCCCCATCTCTCCATCAGCCTTTGAGGTGGGCTGTACGGCTGCCTCCCACCCAAGTCCAATAGCAGCAAAGTGCCCTTGTCTTCAATCTGAGTCGATCATATTTATAATAATAATGCCATGTGTTAAGCACTTACTACGTGCCAAACACTGTTCCAAGTGCCTGGGTAGATGCAAGCTGATCAGGTTGGACACAGTCCCTGCCCCACATAGAGCTCACAGTCTTAATCCCCATTTTGCAGATGAGGGAATGGAGGCACAGGGAAGTGAAGTGACTTGCCCAATATCACACAGCAAAGTGGTGGAGTTGGGATTAGAACTCCAGGTTCTTCTGATTCCCAGGCCCGTGCTCTATCCACTAGACCATGCCGCTTCTCTATTTACTGAGCTCCTACTGTGTGCAGAGGCCTGTTCTAAGCGCTTGGGAGACAGAGTTAGTAGATACTTTCCCTGCCCATAAGGAGCTTACAGTCTAGAGGGACTGTATATTCTGAATATTCTAAATATTTTGAGTACAGTGAGCAGATGCTAGACCAGCTGAATCATTCCGCAAACTGTTACTGTGATGAGGAACTGGATTCTAGGGATCTGGGCTCCGGCCCCAACCGAAAAATGTCATCCCTCTCTCCTCTCTCTTCCCATCCCCTTACCCACCCATCCACTCCCCATCCATCCATCCATCCATCCCTCCATCCAACCCTGTTGCCTTCCTCTTCTTTCCCCAGATGGCACAGTTGGGCCCCTTGTATGGTTACGGCTTGCAGCTCCCCCAGTTCTTCCAACCACCCCAGATGCCTCCCTGGCCCCAGCCTCCCCCGAACGGGTGGCCAGCCCAGAACCCGGGGCCACCACAAGGAGGGAAGCCCCAGGCCAAGCCCGGTCAGAGCCAGAACACCAAGCAGCCCAACCCTTCCCAGCCCAAGAAACCACCGCAGCAGCAGCCTCCAAAGCAGGCCGCCAAGCAGCCGGCCCCCGGGCCCTCCAAGCCCACGGAAGAGACCCGACAACCTCAAGTAAGCCCTGGCCTCGGGACATCCAGAGTCAGGACAACGTGGGTTCTTCTGGGGGCACGGGAGGGGAATAGGGCTGAATCAGTGTGGCCCTGTGGTCAATGAGAAAGCATCTAAACGTGGGTCAAAGCGTGTGGACAAAGCAACACCTAGTCACCCTTTAGCGTGCCCGTCTGAAATCCGTTTGGCTTCTGAGGTCACTTACTTCATGGACATAATCTGTTACTACGGCAGGAGAATCACTGCCGGCTCCATACGGCCCAGGGACGGTAGCTGGGCCTCCATAAGTGGTGCTGTAGGGTTTGAAACCCATCTGGAAAACCAGGTCACTTGGCCTAAAACCGGGCTCTGAAAGGTCAGCATGATTGGCTTGATCCTGGGCACGATTTGGCAGCAAGTTTGGCTAGCGTCCAACCCAAACACAGGAGCCTGCCCTAAATCAATCAATCGACTACATTTATTGAGCGCTTATTGTGTGCACGGAACTGTACTAAGCACTTGGGAGAGTACAATAGATCAATATAACGGTCACATTCCTCTCCCACGGTGACCTTACAATCTTGAGGGAGAGAGAGACATTCATATAAATAAATACATTGTGGATATGTACATAGGTGTTGTGGGGCTGGGAGAGGGGAATGAATAAAGGGAGCAAGTCAGGGCCATATAGAAGGGAGTGGAAGAAAAGGAAAAGAGGGCTTAATCGGGGAAGGCATCTTGGAGGCTTAAAAGTGGGGTTGGGGAGGAGTGGTTGCCTGAAAATGTCCTCTCAGGAACAGTTGCCTCCTTTGGCTCCCCAGATTACAACCTCCCCCGCAGCTGGCTCATGCAACCTCTCCTCAGCCATTTTCGTCCCGACTTCATACCGTTTTCTTTCCAGATGTACCCGCCGTTCGGCAATGGATTCTTTCCCTTCCAGCTGCAACCCTGGCAAATTCCACCGGTGAGTGCCACCTCCGAACTGGCCACGGTGGGTGGGGGTGGGGGTGTGAGGGAGAAGGAAACAATTCCCTTGGGCATCGTGAAATGTTTGGCCCATCCTTGACAGTTGCATAGGCTGGGATGAGGGTCCCACTGACTCAAATCTTCAACCCGTCTAGCGCAGAAAGGCTCTCTTGAATGGTAGTAGGGCCGGAGGTCGAGTTTCAGACTTTCATCGGGTCTGCTTATCCCTGAGAGAGTCAGCCAACAGCCCGGATCCGGCGACTGAGGCCCTCCCTCTCCCCCCTCCCACCCCCAGCTTGGTTTAGGGGTGTCCTGAGAGCACCACATGAGTTTAGAGAAGCCAAGAGACTGACTCCAGACTGCAGGAGCTCAGATCCCAGTCTGAACTCTTGATTCAGAGTTCAGAGGGCAAGGACAGAAGGTGCTGGTCCTGCCTCCCCCCATACTTAAGCCTCGCATCCCCCCCACACCCAATTAATAATAATGTTGGTATTTGTTAAGCGCTGACTATGTGCAGAGCACTGTTCTAAGCGCTGGGGTAGATACAGGGTCATCGGGTTGTCCCACGTGAGGCTCACCGTTACTCCCCATTTTACAGATGAGGTAACTGAGGCACAGAGAAGTGAAATGACTTGCCCGCAGTCACAGAGCTGACGAGTGGCCGAGCCGGGATTACTTACCAATCGCAAGCCCTTCGCCACTTTGTTTTGACCCCCCTCTAGACTGTGAGCTCGTTGTGGACGGAGAACGTGTCTGTTTGTTGTTGTATTGTACTCTCCCCAGTGCTTAGTACAGTGCTCTGCACACCGTGAGTGTTCAATAAATACGACTGGATGAATGAATGATTACCTAATGGCATCTGTTATAACTCGTTCAGGATTCAAGGGACAAATTCCAACAAGAGCCAGGTACCATAAGTGTGGCTTAGTGGAAAGAACAGGGGCTTGGGTGTCAGAGATCGCGGGTTCTAATCCCGGCTCCGCCACTTGTCTGCTGTGTGACCTTGAGCGAGTCACTTAACTTCTCTGTGCCTCAGTTCCCTCATCTGTATAATGGGGATTAAGACAGTGACCCCCACGTGGGACACCTTGATTACCTTGTATCTCCCCCAGCGCTCAGAACAGTGCTTGGCTTGGCTAGCGGGGGGTGGGGTCCATGGGCAGCTACCCCCTCAAGGAATTGAATCAATCAGATATAATAGTAATAATAATAATAATTGTTATTATTATGGTACTTGTTAAGTGCTTCCTATGCACCAAGCACCGTTCTAAGTGATGGGGTAGATACAAGTTAATCAGGATGGATGCAGTCCCTCTCTCATTTTAATCCCCATTTTACAGATGAGTGCCTGAGGCACAGAGAAGTTAAGTGACTTGCCCAAGGTCACACAACAGACATGTGGCAGAGCCGGGATTAGTACCCAGGTCCTTCTGAGTCCTGGGCCTCTGCTCTATCATGTGCAGAACACTACGCTAGGCACTTGGGAGAGTTCAGTGGAACAGAACAAGCATTAATATAAATAAAGAAATGATGGCTATGGACGTAAGTGCTGTGGGGCTGAGGGAGGGGGGAATAAAGGGGGCAAATCCAGAGGAATCTAACCGCGATGGCCCGGTAGACCAGATGTTCTGTGCTCTTGTCGGGGAGTCCACCGTGCTGACTGGCCTGGGGCTGACCACGGGAGAAAGGCCACAGTGGCAGACAGCTCCAGGGAGGGAACTGAGCCCTGCTGAAAGAAAACACACTACAAACACTGCGGAGCAGAAATCCCATCCGGGAGAGTTGTCAAACCACTTGCCTCTAAGTCTCCTTCCTAATCGTTCACGCATTCATTCAGTCGTCTTTATTGAGCACTTACTCTGTGCAAAGCACCATACTAAGCGCTTGGGAGAATACAATAATTGCGATATTTGTTAAGTGCCTACTGGTCAGCACCTACTACGTGACGAGTACTGTACTAACCGCAGGGGTTATCTTCTCAGGTTCTAATCCCGGCTCCGTCACTTGTCTGTTGTTTGACTTTGGGCAAGTCACTTCACTTCTCTTTGCCTCAGTTCCCTCATCTGTAAAATAGGGGTTAAGACCGTGAGCCCCATGTGAGACACGGACTACATCCAACATGATTAGCTTGTATCTCACCCTGGCGCTTACTACAATGCCTGGCCTATAGTAAGCCCTAAAGAAATACCGTTAAAAAGTTAGATGCGAGTCAGCCTCAGCCCTCTAATCCCACTGGAATCTCTCCCCGAGTCACCCAGCTTTCATCTAGCCAGCTAAGTGCCAAGCTTCTCCCGTCAGAGGGACTTCTTTGCGATTGGAAACCTGAATTCCTTCTCGGGTCGTAAATCTGGCTTGCTCACTTCACTGCCTCAGAGACTCTTGATCGGCATAAGCTTCCGGCTCCCCCATCAATGGTGAGAGGTCAATACTTTCCTTCGGTCTCCACGGAAACCTCTCAGGGAGACTCACTGAGTTTTGTACCTTTCAGCAAATGCCCCCTGGCTACGGACGTCCACCAGGCAGCAACGAGGAAGGTGGGGTAAGTACATCCTCTAATATCTCCCTTTGCGGAAGCAGAAACCCCTTATGAGCGTGGACTAGTAGATAGAGCACAGGCCTGGGAGTCAGAAGGACCTGACAGAATTCCCTGGCCCCATATTCCCTAAGATCACTGCGGGCAGGGAATAGGCCGGGCCCACTCCCTTCTGCGTCACCCTGACTTGCTCCCTTTGCTCTTCCCCCTCTCCCAGCCCCAGAGCACTTATGTACATATCTTTTTTATTCATCTGTATTGGTCTGTCTCCCCCACGCTAGACTTTAAGCTTGTTCTGATCAAGGAATGTTGATATTTGTTAAGCGCTTACTATGTTCAGAGCACTGTTCTAAGTGCTGGGGTAGATGCAGGGTCATCAGGTTGTCCCTCGTGAGGCTCCCAGTCTTAATCCCCAATTTACAGATGAGGTAACCGAGGCATAGAGAAGTTAAGTGACTTGACCACAGTCACACAGCTGACAAGTGGCGGAGCTGGGATTCGAATCCATGACCTCTGACTCCCAAGCCCGTGCTCTTTCCACTGAGCCACGCTGAACGTCACTGTTTACTGCTGAATTGTACTCTCCCAAGCACTTAGTACAGTTCTGTGCACACGATAAGCTCTTAATAAATACGAACGATTGAATGAATGTATGACTAATCCCAGCTCTGCCACTTGTCTGCGGTGTGAATTTGGGGAAGTCACTTTACTTCTCGGGGATTCATTTCCCCCATCTGAAAAAAGGCGGTTAAGACTGTGAGCCCCAGTGTGGGATAGGGTCTGTGTCCAACACCGTTTGCTTGTATCTACCCCAGTGCTTAGAGGAGGGCCTGGCACATAGTAAATGCTTAACAAATACCAAAATTGTTATTACTCTTTGAGCCCAGAGGGCCACAGAACCAGGCCAGATGCGCCAACCAACACCGGCCTAGGCACCCAGGACTGAGAGGGCATCAGGGCAGGTTGCTAGGCACACGAGGAGAGACTTACTAGAGGATGAAGATGGGGGAAATGCACTGAGCAGAGCCATGAATGACGACTCCCACAGTCCCGGCCCCGCAGATGGCCGCAGTTGAGGAAACGATGATTTTCCCATCTCCCCCGGTGCAGCTGTAACGCGGCTCTAGGCCAGTCCGGGAGCTCGGGCTGCGGGCAACAGTCTTTGCCACCCGTGAACGTGCCCCCAGTGTTGAAGGATTCACACGCTAACAGTCGCTCTCCTCTTCCTCCTGACAGAATCCATATTTCGGCTACTTTGGCCACCAGGGCTTTGGGGGCAGACCCCCGTACTACTCAGAAGAAATGAAGGAAGAAGAGAAGGAAAGCCCCAAGGAGGACAGTCCCTCCCCTGAGCCTACGGCCAACTCCACCGTTGCCGAGACCAACTCCACCCAGCCCAGTGGCCCGAGCCAGGCCGGGAGTCAGGGGGGAAACGCCACCGACCCTGGTCAGTCGGCGGGGAACGGATCTCCCGCCCAGACTCCCGGGCACGGCACGGTTCCCGATAACGGTGAGCCCCCGGGTCCGCTCCTCAATGCCTCCGACCACGGGGGAGCGAGAGGTCCGAAGCCCACGGGCCCGGGCCCCGGCCAGCCGCCTTTCCGGGGCCGCCCCGCCAACCCCAATGCGGCTCCAGGGTTCCCCGCGGGCCGACAGCGCCGCCCCTTCGTCCATCCCTTCGGCCGCCCCTTCGACCGGCCCGTCGGCCGCCCCGTCGGCCGAAGGGATCACGGTCCCACCTACGGGAATACGCCCAAGGCCAGGGGCCCCCTCCGATGGAACGCAGTCACCTCTGAAGGCAAACGGGTCGCCCGTCCCGGATATCCCATGTACCGCAGGCCTTTCCCCGTCGCCGCCCCCGGGAGGGGTTTCCCCAACCGGGCGGGGAATCCCCTCAATCTCCGGAAGAACCCCCAGGCCCCAGCCAAGCACCCCGGAGAGGCCAACAGCGGGCCGGTGTATTCCCAGCGCGGCGGGCTCATGGCCCCCAGGGAGCCAGTCGCATCCCCTCAGGAAAACCCACCGAGCCCAAGGGAGAAACCGTCCTTCCCGACCCGGGGTCCGGCCGTCCCGTGGAGGAAACCTCAGAATTACGGCCCGGGGAAGCCAGTTTACCGGCCCCCTCTCTCTGAGGGCAGACCTGCGGACCCGGGACCGAGTCCCTTCGACCCACGCGAAAACCCCTACTACCCAAGAGGAGATGCCACCGATAGAAGATTTCTGTCTTCGGGAGGCTCGGCCCCTGGCCGCCATTTCCCCGAGGGTATTGTTTTGAAGCCAGAAGACGACCAGCCGCCATCGAAGCAGAAGCCTTTCCATCCCGTCACTTCGGAGCGGACCCCGAGAGAGCCCAGTCCCACGAAGCCCCAGCGGACCAGCCCGGAACCACCCCCGCCCCTAGAAGAAGGCCCTGGGCGGCAGGACAAGAGCCTGACGTACCCACCCATCAGCCCTAGGAGCGGAATTCCCTATCCTGATCATCATCCCTACGACCCCAAAGGGACCTGGGACGAAGGCAACGAGCCAACTCCTTCCTCGGGCCCAGCGGAGCAACCAGGGAGACAACCGTCTCCCTGTAGCCCTCGGATGGGCCAGAGAGGTGAAGTGCCCTACAACGAAGAGGACCCTGTTGACCCCACGGTAGATGAACCTAACCTTGGGCCAGGTCCCTGGGAAGAGACGGCCAACGGCAAAGAAGATCCCAGTAGATACCACAAAAGCCCGCAGTACCCCCAAAGCCGGGCAACCGAACCCCAAGATTACCCCCCGTATCCCGAAGGTGGCCTGGAGAAACACCGAGATTTCCCCTACGGTGACTTTTACCCCCGGGGCCCAGAAGACAATCTCCAACCGTACAATGGGGCCGATCAGCTCCCGGGGGAGGGCAGGGGGTATTATACCCATGACGCCGTGGGACAGGGAGGCCCTCTGCAGTTTCCTTCCCGGGATTCGTGGGACTGGGGATTACGGTCGGCTGCTCAAGAAAGAAGAGCACCATACGATGAGAGAGATTCTTGGGACCACGCGATAAATTCACCCAAATCGACAGCGGGTGCCACGGAAACCCTGTCCCCGTCCCACAGCGTTCCCGCCGGCATCCGAGGAAAGCCACATGAAGAATCCGTGGATTGGAGCTACAGAGGAGGGCAGGTCTCCGACTTGGGTGTCCCAGAGGCGGAGCGGCCGGCTCTAATGGAGCCAGTGGCCCGGAGCGATCCGGCCGACCCCAGAGAAGCCTCGTCCTACCCCGTGGCCGTCGCCAGAAGTTCCTGCTGTGCCGGTGGCTCCCCAGGCCCCAGGGACGTCCCACTGGCCCCGCCGGACTATCCTCCACTGGCCCTCCCAGGCTACCTTCCACTAGACCCCCTGGATTACCCTCCGCTAGTCAGACCAGACTACCTTCCACCGGCCCCACGGGACTACCCTCCACCGGACACACCGAACTATTCTCCACTGGACACACCGGACTACCCTCCACACTACCCTCCGCTGGCCCCCCAAGACTACTCCTCGCCATTAGGTCTCTCCCTGTGGGAGCTTCAAGTCGGAGGCCCCCAGAGCCCCAGAGGTAGCCGCTCCAGGCACGTGCAGCAGGCGGCCTCCCCGGTGGGCTACCCGGCCATCCGGAGAAACGGCACGGAAGAAGCACCCCCCACGGGGCGGGAGGAGCCGGCTCCTTCCAGAGACGGACTAGCACCGGGAAGGAGCCCTCCTTGCTCCCTAAGGCCCCGGGCGAGCCCGAGGGCAGGACTGGCCTTTCCCGAGGCCGGATTGCCCCCAGCCAAGCCCGCCCCTTGTTTCAAAAGCAGGCTGAGGGGCGACGTGGACAGTGTCCCGGAGCAGATCCTGGACCCGGACCCGCCGGTCGCGGGGAACGACGGCCCGGCTCCCGGAGACCTGGCCGTGGTGGTCCCGGAGCGGGATCCGGGGCCAGTGGGCATCAGAGGGGACCCGGAACCGGGGCCGGAGGCCGGCGCCCCGGGCTTCCAGTGGGTGCCCTGCTTCGGCAGCGAGACTCAAAATCATTACTTGGCATGGACGGGCGCTCCCCCTGGCAACGAGAAGCCGGACCCATCCGAGCCGGTGTCCACCGCACCCGCAGAGACCCTGGACGCGGTCTCTGGGCTTCCGACCGGGGTGCCTTCCGAGGGCCCCAGCCTTCCCCGTTCATCAGAACTTTCACCGCCCTTCAAGACCCTCCAGTGGGAAGTGGCAGACGGTCCGGAACAACAGGGAGCCGACTGCTCGTTGCTCCAGAACTAGGAGTCCGCAGACCACCCCCTCCCCGCGTGTCGGGTGGACAAATCCCACCCTAGGCCCGGCATTCCCCAACTCTTTTCTTCCCGGGCTCTTTCTGGGCTACCGACCCAGTTTTGAGACCCCGTTTGTTCCCCCTCCGAATAGCGGGGGCTGCAGCCGTGATGAAGCCCGGGCAGCCCCTGAAGGGTCACGCTGCTCACCGGAGCCAGACAGATGACAGAAAGAACGACAGACAGATGACTATTTAGAGGAAGCGGGGGCGGGGGGGTGGGGCGCCTGTCTGAGGATTTCTGGATCCAAGGTCTGTGCCAGAACTGGCTGGCTGGAGGCTGGCAAAGGTACCTCTCCCCTCCCCTTGTGCTGCCCAGAGGCCCTGCCCTTTTCTGTAAAAATTCCATAAATGCCCAACCGTGACCTCTGTAACCCTGAAAGCCCGGAGAACCTCTTCCGTTTCAGAGCTGAAATTCCCCAAGTCGGTCTGGCCCTGTCTCGTGTGTGTTTCATTTTGTCCCGTCTGGGACTTCATCCAGGGTTTTTCTCCTTCCCTGAATGCTCAGGTCCTCCCCCCTGCTCCACCTCGCTCCACCCCTTAACCCATCCTTTGGATTTCTTCATGCGCCTCCCTCTCCTCCTCTTCCTCTCTCTCCTCCTCTTCTATTGGCAAGACTGGGAGTCCTCATCTCTTCTCTCTCATGGCCAAGTCTCTCGCTCCATCCTTCTCCCGCTCCCTATGACTTTATTCACGTTCCCGCCTACGTCTGTCTCGAGGTCACTTCTTTCCTGGTTGGTCTCTTCTGCCCTCCCTCTCCGTCTCTCCCGCCCGTTGAGCTTTCTTCTTGCTCACCCGGCCTTCTTCACTTCGTGTTTCTCTCCCACACACCGCCCCTCCTTCTAGTCTCTCCCTATATTCCTCTAGCCTTTTGTTTGCTTTGCCCTCCCCTCTCTTTTGTCTCTCTTCTACTCTCCCCTCATGTCTTCCTCTCAGGATTCCTCCCTTAGCTTTCCAGGCTCGGTTCCTTGAGGGAAGGGAAGACACCGCTCCGATCTTGGGTTTGGATTGAAGGTCGTTTCCCCGCCGCCTCCTTGGGAGCAGGACCCGGGGCTTAACGGGAACGCATAGGTGGAGGTGGCAAAGGGTGGCCATTCATCCAGTTTTACGTTGGACTGTCCTTTCGTCAGCTGGTCCCCCCCGTCCGATAGGGTTAAGGCACCGCATTTTCTTAGGCCCGGCATTCGGATTTTTGACACCCAGCTACCTCCCCCCCCAGCCTCACTATTCAGGCCCCGTGTCTGCGTTCACAGGAACCTGGGGAGGAAACCCAACAACTCTGGACCAGGTCGAGGGACGCGGGGGGGGTGGAGGAAGGGAATCCGTCTCTCGAACCCTAGGACACTATAGGTTCAGTCAGACTCTGTTCTTCAGGAAAGCAGCTGAAGCAGAGAAGCAGCGTAGCCTAGTGGAAAGAGCACAGGCCTGGGTTCTAATCCTGGCTCTGCCACTTGGCTACTGTGTGACCTCGGGCACATCATTTCACTTCTCTGGGCCGTAGTTCTCCTGTTCTCCCTTTGCTTAGGTTGTGAGTCCCTTGTGGGACGGGGACTGTGTCCAACCTAACGGACTCGAATCCACCCCAGGGCTTAGAACGGTGTTTGACACATAGTAAGCACTTAACAAAAACCATAAAATCAACAAGCCAAACATTGCGTAAGTCATCACTCCATTCCACTGTATGCCCGGCTGACACATCTGAAGTCACAGCCGATATTCTTGAACCTACCTTGCATAACCACCAGCGTTTAGTACAGTGTTCAGGACACTAAGCACTTAATGAATATGATTACTATTATCATGCTTATTATTGTAGTCTCGAGTATTTCCAGTGGCCATCCTGGCATGGCAGTGAGGTGCGGGGCCGGGGTGAGGGAAGGGAGGGACAGAGCCAGGGTTCGTGACGATCACTCATTTGTGAGAAAGGAGAGAAGCAAGGAAGCAAGGAAGAGGTGGACGTGAGACACTGAGTGAGACCTGAAAGATGGGGAGAGGCGGGAGACCCTCACACATAGAGAATGACGTATTCAGCCTGGGAAAATCCAAAACCGTCTCTGGAACTCCACCACAGGCATCCCCTCCTTCCTCAAGGCTCCAGAGACCAGCTCAGAAACATTATCCCAGGCAAGAAATCGTTGGGATTCTACAGAGTAATCACACTGTCTGGTTTTTGGCCTCTAATAGCATAACAGGCGGTCTCTGTGTGGCTTCTGTTAATCCTGTGTTCCATGTCTTGGGCTTCTGGATAACTAGTGTAAAATGTTGTATCATAGCTGTCTCTCCATTAGACTTCTGGGACGGGGAGAGAAAATACCAATGAGTGTGGGTTAAGCCCATCTTCAGAGTTGCCTGAATTAGAAATGTGGGCTCGATTATTTGGGGTCTGTCTCCCCCAAAATGAAACGTCAGCTCTTTAATAGTGATAATGACGTCTAACTCTCTCATGCTCTCCCAAGCCATTAAAACAGCGCTCTGCACACAGTAGACTCTAAATTCCCTCAGATCTCTGCAGACTGGAAGAGCAGAATATTGAAGAGGAATTGTAAAGTGAAATCGAGAGCCGGGGCAAACAACAGAACGACCCAATCTTCCATTTTCCGCTGTGCGTCACGCTGCCATTGTGTAAACTGAGGTGGAAGACTTTTTTTTTTTCCTGGGACTGCGTCGTCGATCAGACCCACAATCTTCTGCCCCCCCGGCAGCCGGAGGATCAGTGCCTGCCACCAATCGCCGTCTCGGTCGTCGGCATCGTGTCTGCTCAAGGGTCTTGTTTAGAACTTTGTATATTTGGAGGGGATCATAATTTGTATGCCCCGAAAGGAAAGGATGCATTCTCTAGAAGAGCTTTGACTTTGTGCCTTGGTCTCTCCAGGAGTTTCCCCATCCAAATAAAATGACTGTGTTACGTTTCACCGGTTCTTTCCAAGTGATGTTTTCCATCCCGTTGTCCATTCTTTTCTTGCAAAGATGGCATTTCACGGACTGTGGGTTTAGCACCCTGTCATGGCCTGAGGAGGATGAGATTTCACTGATCCTCCAAACCAAAATATTATTTGAAAACTACTTTTCTAGAAAGTTGCCTATTCACCATGGATACCCACCCCAAGAGGGCAATGGGGATTGGAGGGAGGGCTCTGAACTGAACGTCCAGACAAACTCCACTGTGGCCTCTATCAACTCCTGACCATTTCTCATCAGATATGGTGGGTTTCTGAAGCCTGTTTCCACCCTTCATCCCCATTAAAATCTCTGCCGTGTTTTCGCCCTCCTGGTTGAAGGCTCCTGAGATAGTCATTCATTCAATCATATTTATTAAGCACTTACTGTGTGCAGAGCTAATAATAATGTGGGTATTTGTTAAGCGCTTACTATGTGCAGAGTACTGTTCTAAGCGCTGGGGTAGACACAGAGGAATCAGGTTGTCCCACGTGGGGCTCACAGTCTTCATCCCCATTTTACAGATGAGGGAACTGAGGCACAGAGAAGTTAAGTGACTTGCCCACAGTCACACAGCTGACAAGTGGCAGAGCTGGGATTCGAACTCATGACCTCTGACTCCAAAGCCCATGCTCTTTCCACTGAGCCATCTTGGAAAAGTACCATACAACAATAAATGGTCACATTACCTGCCCACAATGAGTTTACAGTCTAGAGGTGGGGAGACAGACACCAATACATATAAATAGAATTACAGATAGGTGCATAAGTGCTATAGGGCTGGGAGGGGAGAAGAGCAAAGGAAGCAAGGCAGGGCAATGCAGAAGGGAGTGGGAGATGAGGAAAAGTGGGGCTTAGTCTGGGAAGGCCTCTTGGAAGGCTCATTCCCTGCCCACAGTGAGCTCACAGTCTAGAGAGGGAAAAGTGGGGTTCACATGGGGTTCGCAGTCTTAATCCCCATTTTACAGATACGGCAAATGAGGCCCAGAGATGTGAAGCGACCTGCCCAAAGTCACACGGCAGACATGGGGTGGAGCTGGGATTAGAATCCAAGTCCTTCTGACTTCCGGGCCCGTGCCCTATTCACTAGGCCATGCTGCTTCTGAGCTCAAAGTTCCACAGACCTACTTCCCATTGTCAACTGGAAAGCCAGAGGTGATTCCTGCCCCACCCTCAGTTCAGGAGGTCTGAACATTCCCATCTGGGGACTGATCCCCAGTGAATGACAACTGGAAAACAAGTTGATTAGACTACAAGTGGCATTTGCTGTGGTGGAGAGGGCAGGTGTGTGGGGAGAACTTGGTTGCGTCAACTGGCACACTTCTGTTGGAGGCAGAGCTGAGACCCAAGCATGGCAGGGAAGTATAAAATTCACCTGGAAGCCACATTCCCAGAGCCATGTGGAAATTAGAGCCAATCAGTTTGGGCAGAGCCCTTTAAAGGGAGGAGAGGGAGCAAAACCACCTCTGTCTTTTTTTTCTCTCTGCCTGCCTTCCTGATGATTCCCAACTGATTGTTGGTGGGGAATCTGAGGAAAAATTGTGTGCTCTGGGGGGTTTGTCCTCGGAATGTCTGTCTACCTTAAAGAGAGTTGTTTACAAAGAGATGAGTTTTTGTAGCTGCAGAAGGTTGTAACTCTAGGTTTGTATCTGGTTTAGCCTCCTCAGCTGTCTGTTTCTTCTTGAGCCTTAAAGTTCGGTGTCTCTGTTTTGGAATATTGGCAAATGTCCAAAGTTTCTAATGGAAAGAATATGGAAATGGGAACCAGGAAACTAAGGCTCTAATCCCAGCTATACCCCTTCCCTGCCATGTGACCATGGGGAAGTCACTTTTCTGTGCCTCAGTTTCTTCACCTGATCTCCCTTCCACCTACACTGCACCCCTTGGGGGCCATGGACAATGCCCAATCTGATTACATCTACCCCAGAGCTGGGTGCAGTGAGGGCTTAATAAATATTATTATTACCTTGGACTTATTTCAGACTCCTTTCCTGATCACCCTTACAATTCTCCTTAAATGTCCTTAGATTAGTTACTATGGTGCTAAGGCTCAGAACTGAAAGTCCAAAGAGCTGATAGCCCAATAGGGGCCTATGTAATGCATCAGAATGAAAACCTAGCTCCTTGCAATCTCTACCTCTCTCTTTTGTTGTCATCGTGCCTTAGGGCTTTCCAAATTTTAGTCTCCTTAATCCACAATGCTGGCCTGTATTTCGATAGCATTGCCCTCTGGCAATAATGGCCTCTGTGTCCAAATAAAGTCAGCCCTCATAGTTTGTAGCCGATCTAAAAATTTACCCACAAAGAGCTGCTGGCAATCCCCCTTGTTGGTGGCCCGTAGAAATTACTCTAAAAATATTAGACAGATATGGGCTCTTTTTTGTTGTTGTTTTTTTTTTAAATGTTGCCCTTCTTGCAAAGGATAATACTGCCTTGATTGCAAAATTCCAGCCTAAATCTCCTTTCTATAGGTACAGGATGGTTGTGCTGTGCTGATTGAGGGCAGGTATGTAGGTAGGTGGCTCTCACTGATCCCACCTGTATGATTTCAGAAATGGGTCCCTTGAGCATGGGATGTTTTAATTAAATTAGGGCCAGAGTGATGCCTATTGCTTCCTTAACTGTAATCCAGTGCTTGCTGAAAATGGCTTGTCTTAAACTTTGCCGCTGATGATGGATGTGAAGAATGAGAGTGTTTTCTCTAAAGACTTACATTTCACACAGACAGTTTCTTATGCAGATATTTAATTTTTCAGGTTAAGGAATTCATATGTAGACATACATGCATTTTTGCAGCATAAATGAAGCCATACCAGAATTTCTCAGGACTACTCTGTGAATCCATGAAGCAATTTTTTTTTAACAAAATTTAGGCAAGCTCTGCGTCAGCCAGTTTAGACACTGAGTTACACAAGACCAACACCTCTTCTTCCTGATGCTGTGAGGAGGAACCGTGGATTCAAATTTCTATGATTTGTGAGCTTTCGTGGAGAGAATATTTAAGAGTAAATGGAGTAGGGAGTTAAATTCAAATATCCTTGGATTGTAAATGAAATGATTTGTAAGCAAATGAAGTAGGGAGCTTGACTCAAGTCACCTTAGATTATAAATGAAGTTTCTTACCTAAAATAACCACTGGTTTTATTATGCTTTAAATAGACAACTTTCAGCGAAGCCCACCTTTAGAGAGGATATAGAGTTGTCTCTTTTCTTTCAGCCTACTTTTTTCCTGCAAATATTCATTAAACTGATTTGCGATTTACCAATAAGTGCATTGCTAATCAAGTGCTTCTGGAAGCTGCTCTTCTAACGGGGCTTAGGCACAGGCCTGCAGCTAATGTTCACGGAACAGGACGTCGTATAAGAACTGTTACTCCCCTGAGCGAGCCAATAAGGAGCCAAAAACAAGATCCTTTTTCCAGAACGTTTCCAGGATATCAGTCCGGACTCTGAACTTCCTCTCCCTTGCTGCCCTGTGAGAAGGGGCGTATTAACTCTTCCTGTCACTTGGGAAAAGGGAGAAAAGAATAGCTTCGAACAGATGCCAAACAGCCCGGTGAAAATGCTCGAGATTCAAGGTAAATCTTTTAAGGCTGAGCCTGCAATTTGAGGATTTTAGCTTTCCGATCAACGGGGACAAACTAGGCACTGCAGTTCTACAAGCGGATGTGTGTGGCTTTGCTCTCAAGGTATGAATAGGGTGAAAGTTTGTTGGTCAGCTCGGGAGGACCACAGGAGGGAAAGCAGCTCAGTCGGTGCGGGGGGAATTAGTCAGGATAGCAGGACTCCGGAGTCAGGACCGTGTTCACCACTTTGGTCTCCCCGCCATAGGTGAAGGGAATGGTGGACATGTAACACTTGTTTCGGTCATACGTGTAGCAGTCATCGCCGGGCCGGTCACAGCTGTTACCCCTTGTGGCGGTAACAACCTCATGGTCCAGCTCCACTTCTGTTTGATCGCATTTTTGGCACCTGAAAGAAAGTACACCCGTGAGGTGGTCGAGTGTACCCAGTCGAGTGTACCCTTTAGGTTATTAATAATAATAATAATAATAATGTTGGTATTTGTTAAGCGCTTACTATGTGCAGAGCGCTGGGGTAGACAGAGGGGAATCAGGTTGTCCCACGTGGGGCTCACAGTCTTCATCCCCATTTTACAGACGAGGGAACTGAGGCACAGAGAAGTGAAGTGACATGCCCACAGTCACCCAGCTGACAAGTGGCAGAGCTGGGATTCGAACTCATGACCTCTGACTCCAAAGCCCGGGCTCTTTCCACTGAGCCACGCTCCTTCTCCAGGACGGTATAATAAAGAGGACGGTATTCGTTTTGGGCTTACTATGTGTCAAGCACTGTGCCGAACGCTGGGGTACATGCAAGTTCATCAGGTCGGTTACAGACCCCGTCCCACCTGGGACTCTCACTCTTAGTCCCCATTGTACAGATGAGGTAACCGAGGCCCAGAGAAGTTAATCGGCTAACCCGAGGTCAACACAGCAGACAGGAGGCGGTGATAGGGATTAGAACCCAGGTCCTTCTGACTTTCCACGCCCGTGCCTTATCCACTAAGCCACGCACATTAGGTGGTTGAGTGTAGCCGTTAGGTTGTCAGCTCCTACAGAACGTGTTTACCAGTTCTACTGTACGGCGCTCTGCCTGCCACAGACACTCAGTACCACTGCTTAGCCGTCGCCACCTAGGTTTGGTGAGAGTCCCACGGTGGTGAAGCCTCGGTAACGAGGCCTGCGGAATGGTTGAGAGGAGTCGGTGCAGAATGCCCGTTTCCCGCCTTCTGAAGGGTGGACCAGAAGATGGGGTGGACTGCTGGAAGTCAGAGCTTTGTGGGGGATGTGGCCATTAAGTCCATCTGTCAGTGTTACAGAGGCACCTGGATCTACGACCACTGGGCATCCCCCCGACTTCACAGCACTTAAGTACGTATTTTTAAGTTATCTGTTAAGTTATTTATCACAAGGCCAGTCTCCTCCTCTAGACGGTGAGCTCACCACGGGGGAACCTGTCTGCATTCTCCCAAGCGCTTAGTACCGTGCTCTGCACATAATAAGCACTCAATAAATACCACTAGTGATGATTTTATTGAGCACTTACTGTGTGCAGAGAACTGAACCAAGGGCTTGGGAGAGTACACTACAACATGATCCCTGCCCTCTAGGAGCTAGAGTCAACTGGAAGCCCCATGTTGGGCAAAGGCTTGTGTCTGACTGATCATCTGGCTTGTACCACAGTGCTTAGCAGGTAGTAAGCTCTGAACGAATGCCCTTATTTGTGGGCAGGGAATGTGACTGTTTATTGTTGCATTGAACTCTCCCAAGCGCTTAGGACAGTGCTCCGCACACTGTAAGCACCCAATAAATACGATTGAATGAATTAAGATCTTGTCCAGTAGCACACAGATATAATAATATTCTGTATGAATATTATTGATGAGGTGAGGTAATGAAGGAGAGGCTGGCCTCCCTCTAGACTGTAAGCTCGCTGTGTGCAGGGAATGTGCTTGTTTTATTGTTATATTGTCTCCCTCCCTTTCCATGCCCCAGAGGAAAAAATTAGACCTGTTTGTTCCCATCCGCCGATTCCGAAAGAAAACCCAAACTAGACTCTATTAGGATCTCTAGCAAGGGCTCTTGGAGCTGAGACCTATGACCCATCTACAGACCTAGGATGGCATAAAATCATAAATTCACATCCGTTGGAACTTATTTCCTTTTGATCTTTGGGGCTGTTGCCCCAGAGGAACCAAGAGATGGGTGATTTGCTTATCTAGATTCTGTAGAAACCAAAAATATATATCCTCAAATGGGTGCACTGTTCATCTAAATTAAAAGCTAACTTTGCACTTGCGGTTCTCAGAATCAGCATGTTGTCTAGTGGACAAAGTACGGGCCTGGAAATCAGAAGGACTGGGTTCTAATCCCGGCTCTGCCCGTGCCTGCCGTGTGCCCTTGAGCAAGTTACGAAACATCTCTGTGCCTCAGTTTCCTCAAATGTAAAATAGGGATGAAATACCTGTTCTCCCTCCTAATAGGACCGTGACAGAGGCTGTGTATACTCCAGAGATTAGAACAGTGCTTGACCTATAGTAAGCGCTTAACAAATACCATGATGATAATAATAATAATAATGATAATAATAATAATAATAACAGTGGGACGGCTGACTTTTCCATCTGAGGATATCCACAGAATTAACACTGTGATGAACATCTGAGTGTTTGTGCCATCTCTGCGTCAACACATCTTGCCTAAATGAGCATCAAGCTGTGAGCTGCAAAAAGACGGAGTAAATAGCCCACTGCAATAACTTCCTCATCTACATGCATAAGGTAAAGAAAAATCTTACAGCTTAGACAATTCGTAGACGAAACGGGTTCTTGGAGGTGAAGTCGGGTCGGAGATATTCTGACGAGCCTTCAGAGGGATTCTAACAAAGAAAAGGAAGCAATTAAAGCAGAAACTCTATCCTGAAGTCTGGAAGACACATCACCCTCTAGCTTAATGAGTCACCACCATAAGATGGTCCATTACACTAATCAACTCTGAGTAACCTAAGTCTCTTTTGGTCCTTTTTATTATTTTTTTGGGGGGGGAGACTTGAGACTTCTTTTCAGGGCTTCGGTAAACCACAGTCTTCCTTGTCCCACACTGAAGAGCTCTAAAGCAACCCACACTCAGCCTTCAGTGTTTATTTTCATTACTGCATTCATTCAATCATTTCATTATTTTCATTTCATTACATTTTAGGTAATCTGATAACTCCTTGATCTGTTACCCCTGGGTGTATATTGACTGTGAGCACCCCATCATCCTCTATTGATCTCTAGGTGGCATCTGCAACTAGGGTGGAGAAAGTCCAGTTAGAGTCAGAAAATGTCACATCCTAGTAATGGAACAGGATTTGGGCTTCTTGCAGGATGATTTTTCTGACACGTGGCAGGCGATCACAGGCAAGGGTGGATCGACTACTTCCCGTGTGACCTTGATAACTTGTGACTGGATATTCTACTTGGAATGTATAATGTCAATGCGAGTGGAAGGTGTGCGGAGGAAGGTAACCCCTGGAACGGAACTGTAATCAACCAGGCCACCAAATTAATGGAAAAGCCCCGACAGACCCCCTTTCTGACCACTAATTCAAAGGTGGCCCGTCGCTGACAACTAATAGAGAAGGAAGTTCAGCCTCTATTAAAACTCTGCTGGGAGGCTGGTGGTACGGGGCCTGAGCTGGAGATACCGTTGGCGGTAAAGTTGTCTCCGTCATAAGTGACGGACACATCTCCATCTAGCTAGAGAGATTTCGGGTCCGAGAGATCGGTCGGAGGCGTTGATTGGGATGCTGCTTGTTTGCCCGGCGTCATCTTGCGCTCCCTCGTCCAGTTGTGTTCCCGCTGGGGCAGTAGGTGAGGAGCAGGGTGCAAGAAACACACACTAGGGAGAGCTCGACTCACCTCTCAGAGCACACCAAGAACCCTGACATCGTCTACCTAACTGGGGTAGAACATCTCCAATCCTCCCACCTTCCCGATCCCATTTCAGGCCTGTGGGACTCTGCAGGACAGTGCCAGAAGCCGGGGAGGGTGAAGTTCACTTCTGGCCACTAGCTGTCAATCATGCCCACTCTCAGACCAATCAGGAGACACCTATGAGGAAACTCTCTCATAACCACAATCCCCTCCCGTGCTAAAATGCAGCAGAAATCAATATACTGTAGCTACTACTTTCTCTGAAAACCCGGCTGCTAAAACCTGCGTCCTGAGACGTACAGGATTTGCTCATTTTCTTTTCGTCCTGTCTGGGATTGTCAGGCCCTCGTTTAAACCCATTCACTGCCTCCCGAAGTGCAGAAGGGAAATGTAGATTATCGCTTACATGACTCGTATGTTTCGTTCCAGAACTTTCACGCTGGGGTCCTCCTTGGAAGGGACGAATTTGGACGTTACCCTCGTACATTTGCACTTGTTATCAACAAGGACATCTCCATCATCTCCATCATCATCCAGAGCTGAAAAGGTAAGGTGACGTGGAAAGGAGAGAAAGAAATAGGTCATTTCTGCCGCAACACAAGCATCTCCACGCACTCGTTGACCGTAAGCTCGGTATGGGCAGGGAATGTGTCCGCTAATAGTGTTGGATTGTGCTCTCCCGAATGCTTAGAACAGTGCTCTGCATTTAATTGCACATTCCAAGCACTTAGTACAGTGCTCTGCACATAGTAAGCGCTCAATAAATACGATTGAAAGAATGAGAGAATGCTCTTTAAATACCACTGATTGATATAATAGGGAAGGATTTAAGGTGAGCTTCTCCCACGACGTGTCTGGCCTGGTATAGCACGATCCACAAGTAGACTTAGTACAGTGCTCCGCCCATAGTTAGCGCTCAGTAAATACCACTGATTGGTCGATATAATACGTAGGAAGAATTAAGGTGAGTTCCTCCCATCACATGAGTCCGGCCCAGATTTGTTGCAGGAAGAAAGTGCTGGGCACTACACGTGTGACCAGTATGTCAGCGGTATTTATCGAGGGCTCACAATGTGCAGAGCACTATGCTAAGCACTGGGGAATGTACAGGTACAACAAAGTTAGCAGAAAAGTTCCTTATCTATACCGAACTGATGCTTCTATACTTCCCAACCATGGCCACGCTGGACCATGCAGAAATTTGTATTTTTACAGCTTTATAGGAAAATCAGTGATTCATCCGTTCATTCAGTCGTTTTTATTGAACGATAGGCGGCAAGGGGGCGTAGTGGAGGTCTAATAAAAGGTAGGCATCTGAAGCGAGAAATGGCAGCTGTGGTGGGATCTTCGAACCATCTGTCTCCTCGAACCCATTCATTCGCACTGAACCAGTGGTTCCTATATCACGATTTTCTCAGAACAACGAGGCTCTTCACAGGCAACATGTGACCAGAAAAGTCTAGGCCGGCCAGGGAGCGGGGAAAGTTCTGGGCCAGTTGCCGGGGTTCCTGGTTTGGCTCCTCGCCCTGAGGGGCGGAGGTCGGGGCCCTGCCGGCAGAGTGGTCGGGCCTTCCTCCCGACCCACACTCCAGGCCCCTTGACCGTCTTCCTGGTTCTTCCGGTGGCTCCCGACGATGGCCGGAATGTCGGGAATGACGCGTTTTCCAGAAGGGTACATAGGTAGCGTGGCCTAGTGGCTGGACCCTGGGCCTGGGAGTCAGAAGGACCCCCTTTCGAATCCCGGTTCTGCCACGTCTGCTGTGTGACCTGGTAAAGTTACTTCACTTCTCTGTGCCTCAGTGCCCTCATCTGTAAAACGGGGATTAAGACTACGCGCCTCACGTGGGACATGGATTGTGTCTGTGTGTCTTCCCCAGCACTTGGAACAGTGCTTGGCACATAGTGAGCCCTTAACAAATATCATAAAAAGACGACGCTTCATCTGATTTTCCCCGAACCTAAACACAACCCTTGTGCGGGATGAATGAGAAAATGCCCCGTGGCAGGTGACCTTTAAAGGGGCGAGGGACTTGCTTTATCAGAGATTGTTTACCACAGCATCTCTGGAGCCCCACAAGTGACCACTGCTTCTAATGTGTTGCCAGATGTGTGAGGCTGGACCAGCTATCAGATTCAGCTCTTCCTCCACCCACCTGTGCAGACCTCATCCTCTCTCCCACCCTGTTTCTCTACATAAACTAGCCCTTGACGGTAAACGCTCTCAGGACCCCAGGTTTCTATTTCCCACACCGGAAAAGGGAAGGTCCGTAATAGCCAGAGAGGGTTAATGTATCTCCATAAAATATCCAGGAATAATTTATGAATTGGGAAAATCTCCTTCTGTCTGCTGTGTGACCTGGGGGAAGTCAGTGAACTTCTCTGGGCCCCGGTTTCCGCAAATGTAAAATGGGGATTCAATAACTGTTCTCCCTCCTACATAATCTGTGAGCCCCATAATTGTGGTATTTGTTCATTTCTCACTATGTGTCAAACACTGTACCAAGCGCTGGGGTAGATATAAGATAATCGGGTCCCACTCGGGACTCACAATCTAAGTGGGAGGAAGAAAAGGAATTGGATCCTCATTTTGCAGATGAGGGAGTGGCAGCCCAGAGAGGTGAAGTGATTTGCCCAAGGTCATTCAGCGGGTTCGTGGCAGAGCTGGGATAAGAAGCCAGGTCCTCCGACTCCCAGGCCGATGCTCATTCCACTAGGCCACGCTGCTTCTTCGTGTAGGACGGGGATTGCGTCTGACCCGATTAACTTGTATCTACCCCAGTGTTTAGAACAGTGCTTGAGACATAATAAGCACTTAAGCACCACAATAAATAAAATAAGTCTGAAACCTGGTTGATTATTCCATAATCCATCTATAAATTATCACATCTCATTCCACCAAATCATAAATTCACTCCGAAAGCTTCTAGACCGTATGCTCGTTATGGGCAGGGAACGTGTGGGCTCATTCCGTTGTACTGTACTCTCCCAAGGGCTTCATACAGTGCTTTGCACACAGTAAGCACTCAGTAAATACTGACATTTGATCGAAACCGTAGGAATGAACATTACTTCAGATGTTATTCTCATCTGTAAGTGATATTAAGTCACTCTGCCCCCGCAAACCCAATCCTATTCCGGGGATAGCTGCCAGTGTTGACAGGTAATGACTGAGCTTAAAGCTTCTTTTTAAATCACTTAATTATAAAATCGGGTCTAATGGAAAGAACCCAGGACTGGGAATCCAGAGACCTATTTTTCAGTCCGTACATCTTCCATTCAGTAAGTCTTCTGAATAAACTCATCTGTCATTTCTCCCACCTCAGACCCCCTACTCACACCTTTCCTCCCGACTGAAAATCTGTCAGATCGCAGCTCTCCATGGCTTAATGGGTGATGCGTGGGGCTGGGACTCAAGGGACCTGGGTTCTAATTCTGGCTCCGCCACTTGCCTGTGGTGTAGCCTAGACAAGCCACTTCTTTGTGCCTCAGTTACCTCTTCTATAAAGTGGGGAATAAATACCAGTTCTCCCTTCTTCTCATTCACTCATTTGTTAATTCAATCTTATATATTGAGTGCTCACTGTGTGCACAGCACTGTACTAAGCGCTTGGGAAATATAATTCAGCAATTTATAGAGACAATAATAATAATTATTATGGTATTTGTTAAGCATTTACTATGTGCCAAGAACTGTTCTAAGCACTGGGGTAGATACAAGGTAATCAGATCGTCCTATGTGGGGCTCACGGTCTTCATCCCCATTTTCCAGACGATGTCACTGAGGCCCCGAGAAGGGAGATGACTTGCCTATGGTCAAACAGCGGACAAGTGGCGGAGCCAGAATTAGAACCCACGACCTCTGACTCCCAAACCCGGCCTCTTTCCACTACAACAATCCCCTCCCACAACAGGCTCACAGTCTAGAAGGGGGGAGACAGACATCAAAGCAGGCATCAGTAGCATCATTAAGGGCAGGGACTGTCTCTATCTGTTGCCGATTTATACATTCCAAGAGCTTAGTACAGTGCTCTGCACATAGTAAGCGCTCAATAAATACTACTGAATGAATTAAAAACAAATAGAATTATAAATATGTACTCATCATTACTAAAAATAAATATAAATATGTACATATATACACAAGTGCCGTGGGGAGTCGGGGCAATGGGGAGAGGACGGGGGAGCAGAGGAAAAGGCAGAGAAGCAGTGTGGCTCAGTGGAAAGAGCCCAGGCTTGGGAGTCAGAGGTCATGGGTTTGAATCCCGACCCTGCCACTTGTCAGCTGTGTGACTGTGGGCAAGTCACTTCACTTCTCTGTGCCTCAGTTACCTCATCTGTAAAATGGGGATTAACCGTGAGCCTCACGTGGGACAACCTGATTACCCTGTATCTACCCCAGCGCTTAGAACAGTGCTCTGCACATAGTAAGCGCTTAACAAATACCAACATTATTATTATTATGAGTCCGGGAAGGCCTCCTGAGGAGGTCAGCTTTCAGTAGAGACTCGGGGACTGTTTCTGATTGGATTACTTTGAATCAACTTTAACATTTAGCCCAGGGTTGGCACATTGCAAGGGCTTAACAGATACCACAAATTAGTTTTATGATGTTACTGCCTGGTCATTCAGTAAAACAACTTGGGAGAAATCTTAAGTTTTTCAAACCACTAGAGGGCAATTTAATGCAACGTTGCAGCACAAGCCCAGCATCCGGTACTAAAAGATCCTTGAGAAATATCAGAAATGCTGCAAATTGAGAAGAATCACCACTATCATGATTACTAATGGGTTTTAATTGCCTTTTATAAGCAATTATCACTTGCACTCATCTAATACTTTTTCCTAATTGCTGAAAACCACTCACAGTGCCTGTCATCACCGTAATGCTGTCTCTGTTCCCGTAAAAGATGGTAAGAGACGAAGAAGGGCACTTCATGAAATCAAAAAGATAATAGGTTTCCCAGTAAAGACAAGAATGTCCTGTGAAATTCTTTCACAGTCTGTACCCCCTTTCCTCCTCCTCTGTTTGCTTCAAACACGCTTTCTCTTCTCCCATTATTATAGTATAGAAAACCGATCCTTTTACAATATTCATCTTAATGGTATTTATTGAGCGGTAGAAGCAGCGTGGCTTAGTGAAAAGAGCTCGGGCTTGGGAGTCAGAGGTCATGGGCTCTAATCCCAGCTCCGCCACTTGTCCGCTGTGTGACCGTAGGCAAGCCACTTAACTTCTCTGGGCCTCAGTTACCGCATCTGTAAAATGGGGATTAAAAATGTGAACCCCACAAGGGGACACCCTGATCACCTTGTATCTACACCAGCGCTTAGAACAGTGCTTGGCACATAGTAAGTGCTCAACAAATACCAGGATTATTATTATTATATGCAGAGGACTGTAGTAAATCAGTGGTAACTTATTACTATGTGCAGAGCACTGTAGTATACTAATCCCTTCCATTCTGCAGTTGTTAGACTGTAAGGTCCTTTTGAGCAGGGAACATGTTTACCACCTCTGCTGCATTGGACTCTCCTAAGTGCTTAGCACAGTGCACTGCATAGAGTAAGCACTCAATAGATAGCACTGATTGCAATTCAGACTGGCCTGCAGCCCGTTCTAGACCATAAGATCCCTGTGGGCAGGGAATGGGTTTACCGATTCTGTTGCGTCTTACTCTCCTAAGTGCTCAGTGCTACGACCTGCACACAGTAAGCACTCAGTCGATACCAGTGATGATGTGCGATTTAACACCGACCTAGGCACTTCAGCGCGGTATTTGTTAAGCCCTTCCTATGTATCAAGCACCCTCTCCTAGCCTTCGGGCTAGATCCGAGTCAATCGGGTGGAACACAGTCTCTATCCCACATGGGGCTCACAGTCGAAGTGAGGAGAACAGGTATTCAATCCTCATTTTACAGACGAAACAAGGCACTGAGAATGAAGTGACTTGCCCAAGGTGACATAGTGGGGCTAGGGTTAGAACCCGGGTCCTCTGACTCCCAGGCCCATGCTCTTTCCACTAAGCCACGCTAAGTGCTTGGGAAAGTGTAATAAAGCAGAGTTGGTAGACTTGTTCCTTGCCCACCGGGAGCTTACAGTTTAGAAGGGGAGACGGGCATGAATATAAATAAAGAAATTACATATAGGGTCAGAATGTGCCGTGGGGCCGAGGGAATTCTATAAGCTTTTCTGGAGGGAGAAGTTGATCGAGTATTCTTCAGCTGCAATAGTCATATAAACAGTTGGATCCATTTAAATATGAAAAGGAATAACAGAATGCAGTTTTGCCTTACTATGAAGTTCACTGGAAAAAAAAAAGCATTAATAAGGTTCGACCCTAAGCACATTTGAAAATATCAGTTAGCATTCTATCCGAAAAAGTAACACAGTTCCGCCACTTTCCATCTGCAGGACCTGGGACGAATCACTTCACTTTCTGGTGTATCAGTTTCCTCATCTGTAAAAGGAGGATTAAATATCTGTTCTCTCCCCCCTTTAGACTGTGAGCCTGTGTAGATCAAGGACTGTGTCTGATACGATGATCCTCTATCTCTACTCCAGGGCTTAGCACGGAGTACGAGTGGAGCAAATACCAGAATCATTCTTATTATTACAAATATCATCTTCTGTAGAGAGACTGGCTTCTCTTCGATGCTATTATCTTTCCTAAAGGCACCTACCTGCCACCAGAGTAGCTCCCCAAAAGACGGCCAGGGTACCCCATAGTAGCATGTGGACCTTCATGGTGTCGTCCTTCCTTTTGAAGAACCCGTGCTTAAAGGAGGGTTTGGGAGTCGGCGCCTATAAGGAGAGTGCAAATTCTCGAGCCTCTGGTTTCCTAAAATAACAACCTGGGCTGCGACTAATCTCAAGCCAATTCTGAGTGCGGTTGGAGCCCTGAAACTAGATGCTGATGTGGAAAGATGTTCTCACCCAAGTAATTTCTTCAAGAGTGGTCTCAAAGGGCTAAAATGACTACCGTGCCTTACTCTACATTCATCTCAACCAGAAGCAGAGTTGACGGAGGCTTCAGGGGCAGTTAGCATTGAGCGTGTTAAAACCCGGACACTAAGAAAACTTCTTTCTACAGTGAGGAATCCTTTTCCCCTAAGGCCCTCATTCTGTAGAAGATATTTCTCAAGAGGAGAAGATTTAGGGCAAATTAGAGAGCAGGTGCAACTTATTTAATTTTCCCTTCAGTGTCAAATGAAAACTTAGACACCAGTTCATTTACTTGATATTTTTCAATGATGCAGCAAGTCAGAATCTAGATGATTTGAGAAGTACTCTAACCACTCATTAGTAAATGTTTTAGTAGAATACTCCACGTATACCGTCTATCGGGTACAATCCTCTACTGTGCACCCAACTGTCTTGGGGACCTGGGAGACGTTCAGAACGAGTAGAAGACAACGTCTTCATCCTCAAGGAGCTTACAATCTAATAGGGAAGACAAGCCCACGGACAAACACGAAGAGGTGAGCAGAGTAGGGTAAGGCAGCAAAGAAATTCTAATCCACGTGAAGAAAAGTAAGAATCATTCGGAATTTTCTGAGCACTGTGTGCAGGCCACTGTTCTAAGTGTTTGTGAAAGTACAATAAACTTGGTAGACGCGATCCCTCTCCTCAAGGAGTTGGCAAAAGAAAAAACAACGAGAAAGGGCCAGAAAGATCTGTAAACTAATCTGCCGTTGCACCTATACTTAATTTCATGTTGAACTTTGGTAAAAATTTCTCTAAGAAAAATAAGCGGAAAAAGCCAAGAGACCGGCTGAAGATTTCATTTGCTGGGAACAAACAGCTCTCTATCTTTTTTCCAATACATCACGACCCTTCGAAAGTACAGTATTTATATTTGCCGTCTGTGATCGTTGTGTTTTCTTGTGCTTAATCGGTCACTTTTCTCAGAGCTCCACCTCGAGCCGAAGGTTAAAAATAAGCTGCTTTGGGTAAGAAGTCACAGTATGAACGAGGCCAACTTCCTCCAGGCTCTTGAACTTCAATGAAAATACTAAGTTTTAAGTTGAGTACAGCGGGGGGATTGGGAAAGGAGTCGGTTTAAATGAGAAAAGCAAGCAAATATCCAATAATAATAATGGTAAGAGCTTACTGTGTACCGAGCACTGTACTAAACGCTGGGGTAGATGCAAAATAATCAGGTTGGACATGGGGCTTGCTTGCCTAAGGAGGATGAAGAGCAGGCGTTGAATCCCCCTTTTGCGGATGAGAAAACTATTTCCAAAAGTAGAAGCTGCTTTCTCTTTGGGTGGATTCCATTCCCTTTACCAGCCTGATATCAAATCTCTTAAAATGAATTCTCCCGGTCTAAGTTTCTGGATATTTTGAGGCTGCTGCTCTGACTCATATCCAGCAAAATCGCCATCTTTACCAACCTGGAATTCTTCTGATAAAGGACTTCCTAACAACAAGCTGGCACTTTGCCACTCAAACACTCCACTCACAGAGTCAGTTTACATTTCTTGTCTTAAAAGTCTTTTTGGCTTGGAACCGAACCCGGGTTAAATCTCTTCATTTTCCTGCCAGCTGATGAAATTCTGTATTTTCTATGCTGTAGACGCAACTTACTTAATTTGCCCTTCAATGTCAAATGAAAACTTGAACACCGTGGGGCTTCACTCCCAGAAGAGAATGAAGCAGTCTGTAAAATTTTAGTTAGGTGAACAGAGGCGATCCCTATTGAGCTATGGTGATTTGAATCCTGTGAATAATCTCTTTATGCTACTAGCAATTCCAGAGAAAGATAAATTTGTTTCCTTTACTTTCACAACTATTCTACTGCTTCACCCCCCCCCCCCCCACTTTTAATGCGGACGGGTTGGAACGGAATACGATTTATCGAGATCTCAGGCTCCCAGGAGAGCCCTGAATTATTTTTTTCTTAAAACAGCTCTTTCCGCCATCAAGTTCCAGGAACAAAGCAAAAATGGAGAACAAAACAAAAAGGCAATTCTGCCTCCCAAGAACACGTTAACTTTTGCTCCAGGTGAGGTGTAGGTTCTTCTGAAAACCTCATTTTATGAAGTTCGTACCACAGCTAGAAAAGGTCCAGAGGAGCAGTGTGGTCTAGCAGATAAAGCAAGGCCTAGGAGCCAGAGGCCCTGGGTTCGAATCTCAGCTCCATCACTTGTCTACTGAGTGTGTGTGTTCCATATTCTTATTTTTCTATTTCAAGAACTAATCCTTCTCCAGCCCTTTTTCTTTCATGCTCCGATTTTTATCTTTTAAGAACCTTTCTGGACCACTCATCCACGAATTGTCCAAATCCTTCTTAAACCAACTGATGTTTCCGGTGATTTCAGCAAGAAGAGAGGAGGTTAACTGTCAGCAAAAGAACCAAAAGGAAAAAAAAAAAATGAATGCCACATCTGGAAAAATGAAGTGAGGAGAGAATGGGATAAAGAGGGGAGAAAGAAGTTGAAGGGAAGCTTTCATCTCACTGATTTTAGAGGCAATAAACCACTCATTTCTTTTTCAAAAATTGGGTCTCTCTGTTGCAAAACGAGATCTTCTGTCAGCTGCAGAATTTGACTCCAGTGTATAGACATCTCTTGGTTAGGCCTTTTTGTTTTGTTCTCTATTTTTGCTTTGTTCCTGGAACTTGTTGGCGGAAAAAGCTGCTTTAAGAAAAAGTAATTCAGGGCTCTCCTGAGAAGCTGAGACCTTGATAAATGGCATTTTGTTCCAACCCTCCTGCATTAAAGAGATGTTTAAATTGGCAAAGAGCAATTATTCACTGGTATTTATTGAGTGCAAAGCACTATGCTAAATGCATAGTGCTTAGGAGAGTGTAACAGCAGCAAGACCCACCCACACCCATGGAGTTTGCTATCTAATGGGCGGGATCATAGAGAAACAGTAGCTGCAATAATGATATTTATCGACTGCCTACTGTGTGGAATTAATCCAGGGCTCAGCATGCAGTAAGTGTTCAATAAATACCTTTGAATGACTGTATAAAGCTGTATAAAGGAGCTTCCACCCTCAAGGGGGAGGGACAGAAATATGCACAAGTACTAGGCAGAAATAACATTCAGAAACCAGCGGTTTCGTTCATTCATTCAGTCGTCTTTATTAAGGGCTTTCTGGGTGCCAAACACTGTACTAAGCTTATGGGAAGGTACGATAGAACAATAAGCAGGGAAATTCCCTGTCCACAACGAGCTCACATTCTAGAACGGGAGGAGACAGACATCAGTACATAGAATAAAATGACAGATATATATATACCTAAGTGCTGTGGGGCTGGGGTCGGGGGGAAGAGCAAATGGAGCAAGTCAAGGCGATGCAGAAGGGAGCGGGAAGTGACCGGCAACTCCTCCTCGTCTTCCAACTCTGTTATGATATGGTATTTGTTGAGCGCTTACTACGCAGTCTTGGGAAAGGGCAACATCCAACCCTCATAAAAGCAGGAAAGTTAGAATGACTGAGAAATGGCAGTATTGTAATGCATTCTTTTTTTTCCTTGATGGTATCTGTTAAGTGCTCATGCCATGTGTCAGGCGCTGTTCTAAGAGCTGGGGTAAACACAAGCTAAGCAGGGTGGACACAGTCCATGCCCCACATTCATTCATTCAATCGTATTTATTGAGCACTTACTATGTGCAGAGCACTGGACTAAGCGCTTGGAATGGACAATTCGGCATCAGAGACAATCCCTGCCCAGCAACGGACTCACAGTCTAACATGGGGCTCCCGGTCTTCATCCCCATTTTACAGATGAGGTAACTGAGGCACAGAGAAGTGAAGTGACTTGCCCAAAGTCACACAGCAGACAAGCGGCGGAGTCAGGATTAGAACCCAGGTTCTTCTGCCTCCCAGACTCGTGCTCTATCCAGTAAGCAACACTACTTCAAAGACTTTCAAGCATCTTTGATGATGAAGAATATTTTTTATTATCGTATCGCTTACTGGAGCTGGGCCTTACTTGAGATCCTCTAGACGTTAAGCTCGTTGCAGGCAGGGAACATGTCTATCAACTCTATTATATTGTACTCTCCCAAGAGCTTAGTACAGTGTTCTACACACAGTAAGTGCTCAATAAATGACCAATTGATTGAATATAAATTCGTAGTGGGCAGGGAATGTGCCTACCAACTCGTATTGTATTCTTCCAAGCGCTTAGTTCAGTCCACTGCACACAGTAAGCGCTCAATAAATACCTCTGGTTGGTGACAATGTACACAGTAAACCCTCATTGACTGGGAAGAGAAGAGCTTGCTCTCCTCTGGGATAGTTAGCCAAATTATATCCTTAAGATAAAGAAAGAATTCCTAATAAACCACCCCTGATGTTGATTAACATCATTTGGGTCTTAGGGCATGTCTCATTTGACTTTTCACAGGTTATTTCCTCTTTTTTATGGTATTTGTTAACACTTAGAATTTTCCCAGCTCAGCTCTAAGTGCTTTCTAAATTATATTTGCTTTACCCCTAATTTTTCAACCCTTAAAAGTTAGATTTTTCAAGGAAGAATGTGGGTCAAATTCAGTCGGAATCTGTTTTTCCAGATTTTCCAGGAAAAACAGTAGAACTCAAAGACGGAAAGGAAGAAATTCACCTCTTTCCTTTTGAATTATGCCAAAAGGACCTGGGTTCTAATCCCCCTCCTTCGCTAATCTGCTGGGTGACCTTGGGCAAGACACTTCACTTCTCTGTGCCCCCGTTACCTCATCTGTAAAATGGGGATTAAGGCTGTGAGCCCCATGTGGGACAGGGACTGCGTCCAACCTGATTAACTGTATCTACCCCAGTGCTTAGTACAGTGCCTGATACAAAGTAAGGGCTTAAGAAATGCCCTAAAGAGAGAAAAGGGGGGTAAAGATCGGCAAATCATCCTTAAATCTAAATTGTCCTTCCATCAACTTTCCAAATAGCCCTTTGAAGTTTCATCTTGTGGTTAACTATTTACATGGAGAATTGCACCTGTATTGTGGTTTGTTTTTAAATAAACTTGCACCTGCAGTAGTTTTGCATAGAGCTGTTATCTGCTGCACCCTAAACTTAAACAACAATCTCTACTACCATCCAAGCCTTAGGATGAGTTCAAACCGAACAGGCTCTTCATTCCACCTTTTCATATCCTGTTGCCCCGCTTCCTTAGACTAAGGACCAGGGGCCATCAAATGATTATCCTGTCTCTCCCTCAGCCTTAAATACAGTGCTTGGCACAAAGTAAGCACTTAAATGCCATTTCGAAAAAAAAGGGGGCAGGGAAGGTGTATTTGAGGGGTGAAAGAGAAGAGGCAAAGAGGACACTGAAGTTGGAAAGCTTCTCAGACACAGAGGCTTGACTGATATTGGAAATTTATGAGAGGGTTGAGGAGGAAAAAGGATGAGTTCAGTTTTTTCCATATTGAGTTTAAAATATCTGGTGGCCACCCAAGTGCTTAACAAATAGTACTATTTTTAGAAGGAGCATTATCAGTGTTATTTTACCCTACTTGCAACAATTACATTTGCCTTTCAAGGAGACAGAAATATTTTTTCTTTAGGTTAACCAATCACTGAAAAAGCTTAAATCTATTTTCTCTCCAGGACCGTCACTGCTTTTTCATCTTTTTCACCTGTCCGTGGTCTTACAATTGACCAAAATCTATCACCGAAAGCCTGGAAATTGCAAAAAGTTGGGATAGATCAAAGAGATCTTCATCATCCTGCTCCAGGGGAGTCAGGTGATTTTTTTTTCCTTTTATTGAAGTATCGGATGTATTGAATTTCATTTGATATTAAAACACGGGGGAGGCGGACTATCTTGGTGCTTCTGCTTTTCACTCGGATGGATTATGAGCACCCAATAGGTTATGCGGAACTCTGCCAGGCAATATTTAGCGTTGTTCCATCCACCCCAGAGTTTGGGGAGATGATGAAATGTCTGATTTGGGTGACGCCCCCTACGACAGAGCCCACGGCTCACCCCACATTCAAATCCCGTCTTCTCCAAAGGTTTTCCTGTTTCATTTCCCGTCACCCTGAGTCCTCATATCTCCCTGAGTCCTCATCTCTCCCCCTCAAGATATAAGCCCGTTGTGGTCAGGGATTGTCTCTCTTTATTGCTGAATTATACTTTCCAAGTGATTCGTACAGTGCTCTGCACAGAGTAAGGGTTCAATAAGTACGACGAATGAACGAATTAATTTATTTTGACCACTGTAGTTGTAATTATTCATCTGCCCCGTTAAAATGTAAGCTCCTCGTGGGAAGGGGCTGTGTCATTCTGTGCTTCCCAAGTGCTAGTCCAGTACACGACACCAAGAGAGCACTCAGTAAATATTACAGTTACTAGTATAACTATTATCTCTCATTGCCTTATAAAAAATAATCTTCCAGCCCACAAAATCATCAACCACACCTCCCCTGGAAGTGATTTTTTAGCAGGGTCACATGTTTACTTCACACCTACCCAACCCCACTAAATAATCAACAGGGTGAGAAATATTACTTTTAATAGCAATTTCCGAAGGTACTAGAACACGATCTCTTCAGCAAACTCACAAGAAGGCAGGTTCAAGTAAACATCGTGTTATCCAACTCCTCAACCAAAGAGTCACTCATTCATTCAGTTGTATTTATGGAGCGCTTAGTGTGTACAGAGCAGTGTACTAAGCACTTGGAATGTACAGTTGGGCAACAGATAGAGACGATTCCTTGCCCAACAACGGGACCACAGTCTAAAAGGGGGAGACAGACAGCAAAACAAGTAGTCGGGCAACAAAACAAGTAGTCAGGCTGGTCTCATGACCAGCCAAGGTTTCGTTTCTCCGAATGAATGCCACTGCCTTCTTATCAATCAGTCAATCGGTGGCATTTATTGAGCACTTACTATGCGCAGACCACTGTACTAAGCTCTTGGGAGAGCACGATACCACAGAGTTGGCAGCCACGTTCCCTGCCCACGATGAACTTGGCTCAGTGGAAAAAGCCCGGGTTTGGGAGTCAGAGGTCATGGATTCGAATCCCGGCTCTGCCACTTGGCAGCTGTGTGACTCTGGGCAAGTCACTTCACTTCTCTGTGCCTCAGTTACTTCATGTGTAAAATGGGGATTAACTGTGAGCCTCACGGGGGACAACCTGATCACCCTGTATCTCCCCCAGCGCTTAGAACAGTGCTCTGGACATAGTAAGCGCTTCACAAATACCAACATTATTATGAACTTACGCTTTTCAATTCAGTGTATTTCTGAATAGATATTTTGGAACTAAAACTCTATTTCAATCGATCAGTCGATCAATCCTAGTTAGTGAGCACTTACTGGGTGTATTTCTAAATAGATATTTTGGAACTAAAACTCTATTTCAATCAATCAGTCAGTCAATCCTAGTTACTGAGCACTTACTGAGTGCAGAGCACTGTACTAAGGGCTTGGACTTCTACAAAATGGAGAGCGTGTGTCTTAGCCCTCCTTTCAGTCTCGTTGTGGATAGCGAATGTGTCTGTTTATTGTTATATTGCACTCTGCCAAGCCCTAAGGACAGCGCTTTGCACACAGTAAGGGCTCAGAAAATACGACCGCATTTGCCGAAATGTCGTCTGGCTGGCTCCTTCTCCATCTTTCTCTCGCCTGTCTCGTCTCTGCTGCCTCTCTGTGTCTCCGTCCCCCTGGGTCTCTGACAGAAACGGAGAGGAAAACAGATATAGAGACCCACGTGAAGATTGCCAGGCAGAGGAAGGGCACATAAGGACACGAGGAGCTGAAGCCGACTGTGGAGGCTCCTGACTGAGAAGAAATAAAAACTGAGGCTCTAAGACAACATTAGAGGAACTCGGGGTAGGTTTGACCCTAGCCGGGTAATTCAGGCCAAGAGGAAATAGGCTTGAATTATGAGTAAGCAGTCTGGACCGGGCAGGGAAAAGAGAAGAAATACAGTTCAGTGGTTGGTCTTTTTTTCAGCTCATTGATTTTCACCGCCGATTGAGTCATATTCGACTCGTCGCTGAAAATTGCTTTTTCCTCTTCTTGATTCACTCATTCACTTGGCATCCCTACCTGTTAATGCATGACTTCGTGTTAATCACAATTTCCCGCTACTCGTTGATTTGACATTTCCCTGGGGAGTGAAAAATGCCTACACCGTGTCTGAAGTGAAAAACCATCCACTATTCTGATTCATAAGACAAGTACGGGGTTCGGGGGGGAAGAGCAGATTTTGCAAATCGATCGATCGATCGATCCGTCAGTCGTATTTATTGAGCGCTTACTGTGTGCAGAGCACTGTCCTAAGTGCTTGGAAAGTACAATTAGCGTGGCTCAGTGGAAGGAGCCCGGGCTTGGGAGTCAGAAGTCATGGGTTCGAATCCCGGCTCCGCCACTTGTCAGCTGGGTGACTGTGGGCAAGTCACTTCACTTCTCTGGGCCTCAGTGACCTCATCTGTCAAATGGGGATGAAGACTGTGAGCCTCACATGGGACAACCTGATGACCCCGTATCTACCCCAGTGCTGAGAACAGTGCTCTGCATATAGTAAGTGCTTAACAAATACCAACATTATTATTATTACAATTCAGCCAAAGAGATGTTCCCCACCCACACGGCTTTACAGTCTAAAAGACAGCACAGAGATGTACATAAGTGCTGTGGGGTAAATAAAGGGTACAAAACCAGTGCAAAGACAATACAGAAGGGAACGGGGGGTAGAGGAAAGGAGGGCTTAGTTGGGGAAGCCCTCTTGGAGAAGACGTGCTTCTAATCAGGTTTTGAGATAGCACAGGGATGTACATAAGTGCCGTGGGGGTAAATAAAGGGTACAAAACCAGTGCAAAGACAACACAGAAGGGATGGGGGGGTGGGTAGAGGAAAGGAAGGTGTTGTTGGGGAAGCCCTCTTGGAGAAGATGTGCTTTCAATCAGGTTTTGAGATAGCACAGAGATGTACATAAGTGCCGTGGGGGTAAATAAAAGGTCCAAAACCAGTGCAAAGACAACACAGAAGGGAGCTGGGGGTAGAGGAAAGGAGCGCTTAGTTGGGGAAGCCCTGTTGGAGAAGATGTGCTTTTAATCAGGTTTTGAAGGTAGGGAGAGTGGCGGTCTGTTGGATGAGAAGAGCGAAGGCCTTCCAGGCCAGAGGCGAAACGTGGGCGAGAGGCGGGCGGCCGGATAGACGAGACGGAGGTGCACCGAGTAGGTTGGCATTAGAGGAGCAAAGTGCTCAGGCTGGCTTGTAGCAGGAGAGCAGCCAGGTGAGGTAGGAGGGGGCGAGTTGATTCGATGCTCCAAAGTTGATGGTAAGGAGATTGTTTCCGACTGATGGGGAGGTGGACGGGCAACCCCGGAGGCTCTTGAGGAGTGAGGAAACCCGCACTGAACGTTTCTGTAGACAAACGATCCGGGCAGCAGAGCCAAGTATGGACTGGAGCGGGGAGAGACAGGAGGCGGGGACGTCAGCGAGGAGGCCGATGCAGTGATCGAGGAGGGATGGGACGAGTGGCCGTATTAACGTGGTAACAGTTCGGTTGGAGGGGAAAGGGGGGAAAGGACAGGTTTCGGCTGTCTCCAGTCGGGGACCATTATGGAACTGGATTCTTTCCTCTAGGCAGCGTGGCTCGGTGGGAAGAGCACGGGCTTAAGAAGTCAGAGGTCATGGGTTCTAACCCCGGCTCCGCCACCTGTCAGCTGTGTGACTTCGGGCAAGTCGCTTAATAATAATCATAATAATGTTGGTATTTGTTAAGTGCTTACTACGTACAGAGCACTGTTCTAAGGTCTGGGGTAGATACAGGGTAAGCGGGTTGTCCCACGTGAGGCTCACAGTCTTCATCCCCATTTTACAGATGTCACTCGGGCCCAGAGAAGTGAAGTGACTTGCCCACAGACACACAGCTGACAAGTGGCAGAGCCAGGATTCGAACCCATGACCTCTGACTCCCAAGCCCGGGCTCTTTCCAGTGAGCCACGCCGCTTCTCTACTTCTCGGTGCCTCGGTTACCTCGTCTGTAAAATGGGGATGAAGACTGTGAGCCTCGCTTGGGACATCGCGATTACCTTGTATCTACCCCAGCGCTTAGAACGGCGCTCGGCACACAGAGAGCGCTTAACCAATACCAACATTATTTTATTACTAGAGCAGGAGGGTGGGAGTCAGAAGGATCTGGGTTCTAATGCCGGCTCTGCCGCTTGTCTGCTAGGTGACCTCGGGCATGTCACTTCACTTCTCTGGGCCTCACTTACCCCAACTGTAAAACGGGGATTAGGACTGTGAGCCCCGTGTGAGACGGGGATCGTGCCCAACCTCATTCACTCGTATCTACCCCAGCGCTTAGTGGAGTGCCCGACGCAGCGTGGCTCAGTGGAAAGAGCCCGGGCTTTGGAGTCAGAGGTCATGGGTTCGACTCCCAGCTCTGCCACTTTTGTCAGCTGTGTGACTGTGGGCGAGTCACTTCACTTCTCGGGGCCTCAGTTACCTCATCTGTAAAATGGGGATTAACTGTGAGCCTCACGTGGGACGACCTGACTACCTGCATCTCCCCCAGCACTTAGAACAGTGCTCTGCACGTAGTAAGCGCTAAACAAATACCAACATTATTAATATTACATAGTAATACCGTGACAAGAACGACAACCATTTCATGTCTGATTTTATGATTCCAGCCCCAGGTAGCCCGGCCTGAGGCCTCCCCAAAACCCCCGAAGCCTGGCTGCTGGAGCGACCGCTGTGTCTTCAGGGGTTCCCTGATCTCTGAGCCACCAGGACCCTGAAATCCTGCTCCCGGCCGACTTTGTTTTCAATTTGAGTAATTGTCTGGGTTGGGTTTCACTATTTCACCTCTCCTGACGTGTCTGACTCCAGTCCTTCTCCCCAGTTACGCTCTTAGGCGTGAGCCCCCCGAGGGGCAGGGATCCTGTCGAATCCCCGCAGTCGATCGACTGTATTAAGTGCTTTCTGTGTGCAGAGCACTGTACTGAGCACTTGGGGAGCGTGAACAGAGTTGGTAGCCACATTTTCTGCCCTCAAGGAGCTTACGGTCTAGAAGGGGAGAACAGATAGAGGAGGAGAGTATTTTCACGGAGGCAGCGGTAAACCACTTCTGTATTTTTACCAAGAAAACTCTATGCGTACGCTACGATGGCGGATGGAAGTGGGCCGTTCTGGGGGAGACGTGTCCTTGGCGTCGCTATGGGTCGGACACGACTCAGCCTGAGACAACGATAATAATGATAATAATAATGTTGGTATTTGTTAAGCGCTTACTACGTGCAGAGCACTGTTCTAAGTGCTGGGGCAGACACAGGGGAATCAGGTTGTCCCACGTGGGGCTCACAGTCTTCATCCCCATTTTACAGATGATCCTCTCCCCACACTCAGTACGGTGCTCTGCACCCAGTAAGCACTTAATAAATTCTGTTACAACTCCTAATTGCGGAAGAAGGAAAGGATTGAACCACTTCCGTGTTTTTCCCCAAGAAAACACTACGGAACAACGTAGAAGGGGCAGATCAGCAGCTAGATGGACGGAGACCATGACAACGACGGCAGGGGAGCCGGTGACGTGTTCGTGGAGTCGCTATGAATCGCACACGATTTGGCATTCGAGAGAGAGAAGCAGGGTGGCTCGGTGGAAAGAGCCCGGGCTGGGGAGTCAGAGGTCGTGGGTTCTAATCCCGGCTCCGCCGCTTATCAGCTGGGTGACTTTGGGCAAGTCGCTTCACTTCTCTGGGCCTCAGTCACCTCATCTGTAAAATGAGGAGTAAGACTGTGAGCCCCAAGTGGGACAATCTGAGGACCTTGTATCTACGCCAGTGCTTGGCACATAGTAAGCGCTTAATAATGATAATAATAATGGTATTTGTTAAGCTTAACAAATAGCATCATCATTATTACTAGGGAAGAAGCATGAAGTAGTGGATAGAGCTCGGGCCCGGGAGTCTGAAGGTCCTGGGTTCTAATCCCAGCTCTGCCGCTAGTCTGCTGTGTGACCTTGGGCAAGTCATTTCACTTCCTCTGGGCCTCGGGTCCCTTTTCATCTGGAAAATGGGGATTGAGACTGTGAGGCTCGCATGGGACCGGGACTGGATTCATTCAATCGTATTTATTGAGTGCTTACTAAGTGCAGAGCACTGTACTAAGCGCTTGGAATATACAATTTGGCAACAGATAGAGACAATCCCTGCCCAACTGTATCCAAACCCATTTGCTTCTATCAATCCCAGTGCTCAGAACGGTGCCAGGCACAGAGTAAGCCCTTAACAAATACCATCGTCATTATTATTAATTATTATCCTCGGTCAGTCGGCGGTACTTACTGAGTGCGGAGCATTGTGCTCAGCACGTGCGAGAGTACCGTAGAACAATTTAACAGACACTCTCCCTGCCCTCCAGGTAGAGCCGATGCCACGGCTGCCTCGAGCACGACTCCGTCCGCCGAGGGCCCCGGCTCGGGCTCGTGCAGACGTGGGAGGAAAACACCGAGCCTCCGGGGTAAGCGAGGTTTTCCAGCTCCCCCCGGCCCCTGGAGAAAAACCCTAAGAATCACGTAAAATCGGCAGACTTCCCCAAAATCGCATCTGCGACGCCCTCGTGTTCCACGGTGTGCCAGGTGTGACACGTGAACATTTTAGGAATCGAGTAAATATTAACGATGATGATGATGGTCTGGGGGGGGGAGGGGACATTGTCCGGTGACAGTTCTGAAAATGATCATTTTAATTTTTAAACAGGAGGAGACACAGAACTCACTCAATTTAAAGGTTTTCTTAGTTTGTATTTAAGCACTTACTATATTTCCAGCACCGTTCTACGCCCTGGGGTAGATCAAAGTGAGTTAGGCCGGATTCAGTCTCCGTCCCACAATAGAGTTCACGATCGAAGTAGGAGGGGTATTGAATTCCCAGTTGCGGGTGAGGAAATGTACGCACAGAGAAGTGAAGTGACTTGCCCAAGGTCACACGGCCGGCAAGAGAGGAGCTAAATTATAAATCGATATCTGGGAAAAGTTAGATCGGCTTCTCCAGTATCTAAATAGAAACGCTGCGACTACTTCCATCCTGGACCACTTTCTAGGATCTGCTCTTTCTGTGTCTTTGAAGAGGATAATAATAAGAATTATGATATTTGTAAAGTGCTTACTATGTGCAGAGCACTGTTCTAAGCACTGGGGTAGACACAGGGGAATCAGGTTGTCCCACGTGGGTCTCACATTTTTTAATCCCTATTTTTACGGATGAGGTAACTGAGGCACAGAGAAGTGAAGTGACTTGCCCAAGGGCACACAGCAGACCAGTGGAGGAGCCGGGATTAGAACCCACAACCTCTGACTCCCAAGCCCGGACTCTTTCCACTAAGACCTGTGGCCTAGCGGAAAGAGAACGGTCTGCGAGTCCGTGGACCTGGGTTCTAATTTCAGCTCTTCCTCGTGTCCGCTGTGTGACCTTGGGTAAGTCACTTGACTTCTCTATGCCTCAGTTCCCTCATCTGCAAAATGGAGACTCAGTGCCTGGTCTCCCTCCTAGTCAGACTGCAAGCCCCACATGGGACATGATTGTCTTCTGTCTACACCTGTGCATGGTATAGTGCTAGGCATATAGTAAGCACTTAATAATAACAACAATAATAATAATAATAATGAGTCAAGGATGGTATGGAAGGGAAGGAGGGTTCGGGGTTAAAATGAAACAGATGGCAAAGGCCCTTCATCTCTTCCTCTTTTTCTCTTGTATCTAAAAATAATTTCTGTGGGTTTCTGAAGCCACCTTGTCACCTGAATAATTGCTATAATTAACCTCAAGAGCAAAATTTCCCCTTCGCAACTCTTAGATGACACTTGAAAATACACGTTGCACTTGTTCGATTTCCTTATCTTCTTCCAACCGGGCGATGTCTAGTCGCGATAACGACACCCCCGAGTGTCGGCCGCCTCAGAAACCCCTTCTAAAATCACTTGTCGTTTAAAAGTGGCCTTCTTGCCCCCCCAAATGCCCCCGCTTGTGGTGATGAGTTGGCCTTCGGGGGAATCTGGAGATCCGGGTTCATCCTCGATTAGACTATAAGCCCATCACCGGGCAGGGATGGTCTCTATCTGTTGCCGAATTGTCCATTCCAAGCGCTTAGTACAGTGCTCTGTACATAGTGAGCGCTCAATAAATACTATCGAATGAATCCTCCTCACCGGCAACGGTATCTATCGCGCGCTTGCTGTGTGCAGAGCACTGAACCGAGCACTTGGAAGGGTACGGCGCCACAGAGCCGGTTAGGTGGGTTCCCTGCCCGCAACGAGCTTACCGTCTAGGGGGGGGGGGGGGAGAGTTATTATAAATTATTATATATTGTATAATGAAAATATATGATAAAATATAATTACAATAAATTATAAATAATTATTTATTCCCTCTGGAGCCGCTAAAGTGGGCAGAGATAGCAAAAGCCCTTCGGGTCGGGTTGCTTCCCTTCCCGCGTGATCACTTGTTAGCACTTAGCGCAGTGTTCCGCACACAGTACACGTTCAATAAACACTATCGCCTGACTGGCTGCCCACTGTGCCCCAGGGAGCCAAGACGCCAGAGACGGGAGAAAACAAGTGACACCGGGCAAGCCGCTGGTACTGGTTTGCTGGGGTTTTTTTAATGGTATTTGTTGAGCGCTGACTGGGCCGTGAAGACCGTGAGCCCCACGAGGGAGGACAACCTGATCACCTTGTATCCCCCCCGCGCTTAGAACGGTGCTTCGCGCATAGTAAGCGCTTAACAAATACCAACATTATTATTAGGCGCCAAGCACTGTACTGAGCGCTGGGATAGTTGCATGCTAATCAGGGCGGACAGGGCTCAAAATCTCATTCCCCCATTTTACAGATGAGGTAACTGAGGCACCGAGAAGTGAAGCGACTTGTCCGAGGTCACACGGCAGACGGGGCGGGGCCAGGATTAGAACCCAGGTCCTCCTGACTCCCAGGCCCGGGGTCTACCCGTTGGACGACGCTGCTTCTCTAAGATCAGGACCAGAATCGGTTCCCGCGGATGAAGATTTAAGTGACTTCTTAAGAAGCTAAGGGAAGCAGCATTGCTTAGTGGCTAGAACCCGGGCCTGAGAGTCAGGAGGACCTGGGTTCTAATCCCGACTCGGCCACTAGCCTGCCGGGTGACCGTGGGCAAGTCGCTTCACTTCTCCGTGCCTCAGTTCCCTCGTCATCTGTAAAATGGGGATTAAGACTGAGGCCCACGTGGGACAGGGATTGTGTCCAACCCAATTTCCTTGTGTCCACCCCAACGGTTAGTACAGTGCCTGACGGATGGTAAGTACTTCCCAAATAGCCCAATTATTATTATTATTATTATTATTATTGCTCTCCCAAGCTCTCAGTACGGAGCTCTGCACGCATCGCTCAATCAATTCCTTCATTCGACCATATTTATCGAGTGCTTACTGGGCGCAGAGCGCTTGGGAGAGTGTAATAGAGAAGCGGCGTGGCTCAGCGGAAAGAGGCCGGTGTTGGGAGTCAGAGGTCGTGGGTTCTAGTCCCGGCTCTGCCTCTTGTCAGCTGTGTGACCTGGGGCAAGTCACTTCACTTCTCTGCACCTCAGTGACCTCAATTGTAAAATGGGGATCAAGATTGTGAGCCCCACGTGGGACGACCTGGTTACCTTGTATCTACCCCAGTGTTTAGAGGAGTGCTTAGCACATAGTAAAAACTTAACAAATGCCATCATTAATATTCTTATTAATAATGGAACAATAAACAGATCCATCCCCTGCCCACGAGGAGCTTCCAGTCTAGAAGGTGACTGACCGATCAGCTGTAGGGATGGTGCTGATCGTGTCCAGCAAAGCCCCCCAGATTGATTTCATCGAGAAGCAGCGTGGCTTAGCGGAGAGACCCCGGGCTTGGGAGTCAGAGGTCATGGGTTCTAATCCCGGCTCCACCACTTATCTGCTGTGTGACCTCGGGCAAGCCATTTAACTTCTCTGTGCCACAACTGTAAACTGGGGGTGAAGCCTGTGAGCCCCACGTGGGACAACCTGATGATCTCGTCTCTACCCCAGCGCTCAGAACAGTGTTCGGCACGAGTCAGCGCTTAACAAATACCATCATTATTATTATTTGAGCGCATTACGGGTCTTCAAAACTTGAATATTGAATTTGCCTCCTCCGTTCTGATCTGCCTCGGCCTGAGCAGGCGGGGAAGGAGTCGGGCAGCGGGGCCGGAGAGGGGGAGGATCTGGCAGGGGGTCGTTGGCAGGGGCAGCCTGCCTGACCGATTAGACTGGGAGCCCGTCACTGGGCAGGGATGGTCTCTATCTGTTGCCGAATTGTACATTCCAAGTGCTTAGTACAGTGCTCTGCACATAGTAAGCACTCAGTAAATACGATGGAATGAATGAATGCCTGCCACTTCTTTTAGCACATCAAACCTGTAATAATAATAATAACGTTGGTATTTGTTAAGCGCTTAGTATGTGCTAAGCACTGTTCTAAGCGCTGGGGTAGATACAGGGTCATCAGGTTGTCCCCCGTGAGGCTCACAGTTAATCCCTATTTAGCAGATGAGGTCACTGAGGCTCAGAGAAGTGACTGGCCCACAGTCACCCAGCTGACAAGGGGCAGAGCCGGCATTCGAACCCATGACATCGGACTCCTCAGCCCAGGCTCATTCCAAAACGAATAGCAGCCCCACTCCCGCAGCACGGGTGGCTCCGGAGAGGCGATGCCCGCTCCTCCCCAGAATCCCTCTGCCTGAAGCGCTTGGTATTTGCTGTTGTTTTAATGGGACGTTCATCCCCTTGATTCCATTTATTTGCCATTGTGTTGATGAGATATTCATCCCCTTGATTCTATTTATTTGCTATTGTTTTCATGAGATATTCATCCCCTCGATTCTATTTATTTGCTATTGTTTTCATGAGATATTCATCCCCTCGATTTTATTTATTGCTATGGTTTTCATGAGATATTCATCCCCTCGATTCTATTTATTTGCTATGGTTTTCATGAGATGTTCATCCCCTCGATTCTATTTATTTGCTATGGTTTTCGTGAGATAGTCATCCCCTCGATTTCTCTTTATTGCCATTGTTTTCATGAGATGTTCATCCTCTTGATTCTCTTTATTTGCCATTGTTTTCATGAGATGTTCATCCCCTTGATCCCATTTATTTGCTATTGTTTTAATGAGCTATTCACCCCCTCGATTCTCTTTATGTGCCATTGTTTTCATGAGATGTTCATCCCCTCGATTCTATTTACTGCCATCGTTTTCATGAGATGTTCACCCCCTCGATTCTATTTATTTGCTATGGTTTTCACGAGATGTCCATCCCCCTGCTTCTATTTATTGCTATCGTTCTTGTCCGTCTCCCCCGACTAGACTGTGAGCCCGTCAAGGGGCGGGGAATGTTTCTATCTGTTGCCGTTTTGTCCATTCCGAGCGCTTAGTCCAGTGCCCTGCACGTAGTAAGCGCTCAATAGATACTAATGAATGAATAGAGCGCCCCGCAGGCGCTCACTAAGTAGGCCGGACGGTGGACGAAGACAACTCGACGCCCCGGAGGGCGGCGATTAAAGCCCGGGCCACTAGGGGGCGCCGCGTCCGCGCATGCGCCCTGGCGGCGGGCGTCGAGGAGCGGCCCCTCCTCCCAGTCCGGGCGGACGAGTCCGCCGGCGCGCGCTCCGGGGTGCAACCTCACCTCCGCCTCTTATAGTTCCGCCCCCTGCCACCGGAAGTGGGGACTGGAAAAGCCGGCGGACCGAGGGGGGGGCGGGAAGGGCGGCCTCGGCCTTTGGCGCGGGGCATGGCGGGAGCGGGGCCCGGAAGTGAAGGGGGCGCTTCCGGCGGGGACCGGAAGTGAGGGCCGGAGCGTCATGGCGGGGCGGCCGCGGCGGAGGGGGGTGGTCTACCGGAGGCTGCGGCGGGTGGGCGGCGAGGAGGAGGAAGAGGAGGAGGAGGAGGAGCGGCGGTTCGGGGCGTTGGAGGAGCCGCCGCCCTCCCCCGGGGACCCCCGCTACTTCCAGGACGATGTAGACCAGTTCCACGAGGAGCGGAGTCGGGCGGCGCTGGGGGCCGGCGGGGAACACCGGGAAGAGGACGAGGAGGAAGAGGAGGAGGAGGACGAGGTGCTGGCCCTCGAGCTCCAAGACGACGACGACGACGAGGAGGAGGAGGAAGAAGAAGAGGAGGAGGAGGAGGAGGAGGAAGAAGAGGAGGAGGAGGAGGTGGTGCTGGGCCTCAAGCTGCACGACAAGAAGGAGAAGAAAAGGCATCCGGAGGAGGAGGAGGTGCTGGGCCTCGAGCTGCACGACGAGGAAGAGGAGGAAGAAGAGGAGGAGGGGCTGGGCCTCAAGCTGCACGACCAGAAGGAGAAGAAAAGGCATCCTGAAAAGGAGAGGGTGCCGGGCCTCCAGCTGCACGACCAGAAGAAGAGGAAGAGGCATCCCGACCAGGAGGAGAGGGTGCTGGGCCTCGAGCTGCACGACGAGGAAGAGGAGGAAGAAGAGGAGGAGGGGCTGGGCCTCAAGCTGCACGACCAGAAGGAGAAGAAAAGGCATCCGGAGAAGGAGGAGAGGGTGCCGGGCCTCCAGCTGCACGACCAGAAGAAGAGGAAGAGGCATCCCGAGAAGGAGGAGAGGGTGCCGGCTTTCCAGCCGCACGACGAGAAGAAGAAAAGGCGTCCCGAGAAGGAGGAGAGGGTGCTGGGCCTCGAGCCGGAGGAGGAGGAGGAGGAGGAGGAAGAGCCGCAGCCGCCTGGCGACGAGGAGCCACGAGAAGGGGACGGGGAGGAGGAGGAGGAGGATGGAGAGGAGGAGGACGGGGACGACGGCGGGAGCTCGGTGCAGAGCGACGCCGAAGCCCCCGCGGACCCCACGCTGTCCTGGGGCCGACGGAAGAAGATCTACTACGACACGGACTACGGGTCGGAGGCCCCGGGCCGGCCGGAGGCCGAGGAGGCCGAGCGGGAGGAGGAGGAGGCGGAGGCGCGGGCCATCCAGCTGCGCCTGGCCCGGGCCCTGCACGAGGACGACTTCGGCGTCGGCTGGCTGGAGGCCTTCGCCCGGCCCCGCCCGCCGGCCGCCGGGCCCGAGACCGCGGTGGCGCGGGACCTGGCCCGGCTGTCCCGCAAGGAGCGGCTGGACATGCTGCGGAAGGAGTCGCCCGAGCTGATGGAGCTGGCGGCGGACCTGAAGGCCAAGCTGACCCGGCTGAAGGAGGAGGTGGAGCCCCTGCTGTGCCTGGCCGAGAGCCACGTCATCCCCCGGGGCCCCGGGAGCCGCTACCTGCGGGCCAAGTACGGCCTCTACCTCAACTACTGCTCCAACCTCAGCTTCTACCTGGTCCTCAAGGCCCGGCGGGCCCCCGTCCGCGGCCACCCCGTGGTCGAGAGGCTCGTCGCCTACCGCGGCCTCATCGACAGGCTGGCGGCCGTCGACGGGAGGCTGGAGGACGAGGTCCGGCGCCTCCTCGGCCCGGTCCCGGGCGGGCGGGGGCCGCGGGCCGCTCCCGGGGGCCGGCCCGCCGGGGCCTCGGGGGCCCCCGGCCCGCCCCGCCCCGACCACGGAGCCGCCCTCCGGCTGTCCGCGGCGACGGAGGAGAGGCCCGGGCCCAAGAGGAAGAAGGACGACCCGAGGACCGGGGGGGCCCCGGCCGACGGGGCGGGCGACGGTCCGGACGCCAAGAGGGCCATCACCTACCAGATCGCCAAAAACCGAGGCCTGACCCCCAGGAGGAAGAAGATCGACCGGAACCCGAGGGTCAAGCACCGGGAGAAGTACCGCAGGGCCAAGATCCGCAGGAAGGGGCAGGTCCGGGAGGTCCGCCGAGAAGAGCGGCGCTACGGCGGGGAGTTGTCCGGCATCCGCGCTGGCGTGAAGAAGAGCGTCAAGCTGAAATAAGCGCCCGGGGCTCGCCGCCGGCTCCGGGTCACGCACCTTTAGGCAATAAATTTTTCTACTTTAAACCGCAGGGCGGCTTTCCCTTCCCTGATTAATTCCGGTGTCCGCCGAGCGCCGGGGCGGAATCGGGGCCGTCGGGTCGGGCGCGGTCCCGGCCCACGCGGGGCCCGTCGTCGAAGAGGGAGCAGGGTTGCGAGGCCGAGCCGGGACCGGAACCGAGGTCTTCTGCCTCCCTGGCCCGGGCTCTTCCCGCCGGGCTGCTCCGCTCACCGTGTCGTCCGTCCGTCCGTCCCCCCCCCGCTGCGTTTTCGGTCGTAAGCCGATCGGCCGGTTGTAGCGGCTGGACGTGGAACGGCGCGGATAATAATGTAATAATAATAATCTTGGTATTTAAGCGCTTACTCTTCGCCAGCCGCCGTTCGAAGCCCGGGGTAGATAGAAGCTCGTCGGGTTGCCCCGCGTGGGGCCGGCCGTCTCGATCCCCATTTTCCAGACGAGGTCACTGAGGCCCAGAGAAGCGAAGTGACTTGCCCAGAGTCACACAGCCGACCGGTGGCGGAGCCGGGATCAGAACCCACGACCTCCGACTCCCGAGGAAGCAGTGGAGCGGGCGGGCGGCCTCCCGGACGCCCGATCGCCGTTGTCGCCGGCTTGACCGTCTTTGCTAGGGAGCCCGGTCCACGCCGTCCGTCTAGTCCGCCGACCTCAACGTCGCTGGCGGGAAGAGGGGTGGGCGGTGCCGGCAGATGCCTTTTGGGTTTGGGGCTACGTCCGCCCTAAAGAGAGAGAGAGAGGCGGGGAAGTTGGCTGTCGCGAGCTAGCGGCAGAAGGGGAGCTCTGAAGCAGCCGTGGGGTGAGACAGTGATCACGGGGCCCCCTCTCATCCTCACCTTGATCCCAAGCAAGTGAACCCCACTTGGCTCCTTCCGGCGAAAAAGGGGATAATGGATTTCCATCCTCAGCCAGCCCCGTGCGTTTGATCGGACCCCATGAGCATCCCTTAAAACCTTCGCCGTCAGAGCTGTGGGTTCTCTCTGCCAACAACCTGGTCAGAAGGAAAACTTCAAATTCCCACCTCTCTACTCTTTCCCAGTGCTTACTACGGCACCCTGCCCACGGTAAGCGCTTAATCAATCCTCTCCTTACTTCTCCCGTCGAGACTCTGAATGATTCACGAGCGGGGATCGTGTCTTCCACTTCATTTTCTCCCAGAAGCCTAGCAGGGTGGGTCCCCAACACGGTAGACGCTCGAATCCTATTGATTCATCTTAGCCAGATATTAAAATTGGCCTTTTTCCCCATGCATATCGCTGATTTCTTCCCCCCTCCAAAAATTACCCATTCTTCTAGGACTGAGAGAACCCTAGAACCTTCCTCTGTTTACTTGTTCTTTTCAAGCCACCTCCCTCTGGTCGTGTCTCTTTCGTCCGTCCCGGTAATGCTGTTGCTTGAATGGCCCTGGCGATGCGTCTTTCTTCTCCCCGTACCCTTCTCTTTCTCTCTCGGTCGCCGTGCCCTCTTCCCGCCTACCTCCTGGAGATCTGCGGGCCGAAAGGCAGAGCGGACGGAGCGCGAAACTCCCGGCCCCGTTTTCAGGTGCCGTCCTCCATCGGTGACGGGGCGTCCCCACGGCCGGGGATGCGGAGCCGTGTACCGAGCGCTCGGGGAGAAGATGTCCAGGATCGTTCCCCACTCTCTACTCTCACTTCCTCCCACAAGATTATCCGCTACCTGGGGGTAAGGCTCGCATCTACTACTTAATAATAATGTTGGCATTTGTTAAGCGCTTACTACGTGCCAAGCACTGTTCTAAGCGCTGGGGGAGATTCAAGGGAATCGGGTTGTTGCTCACGGTCTTCATCCCCAGTTTACCGAGGAGGGAACTGAGGCCCAGAGAAGTGAAGTGACTTGCCCACAGTCCCACAGCTGACAAGGGGCAGAGCCGGGATTCGAACCCATGACCTCCGACTCCCAAGCCCGGGCTCTTTCTACCGAGCCAGGCTGCTACTTACCATGCTCTTCCCCAGGGCCTCCGTAATGGAAAGATTGAAGTGGTTGAAAGCCACGGCCTCAATCAGTCGTGTTTATTGAGCCCTCACCGTGTGCAGAGCACTGTACTGAGCACTTGGGGGGGGGGGGTTCCAATATAACATAAGCCAGGACGGGCCTCAACAGGGCAAGGGTAGAACATTCTGGCGAGGTGTCGTTCTCAGTCGAGCCGGACCTCAGTAGTCTCTGCCTTCCAAAAGTTGTAGGTATTATTGTAGTGTGGCTGTATGTTTTGTACTCTCCCAAGCGCTTCACACAGCGCTCTGCGCGTGGGGTGCTTAGTACAGTGCTTGGCACGTCGTAAGCCGCTTAACAAATGCCATCGTTATCGCAGATTCAGGTGCAGAGACGATGCAGAAAGGAGAGGGAGACGGAGAAAAGAGGGCCTCATCGGGTCGGGGGCCTGGGGGATGTGCCCTTAAAAAGGCCACGAAGGCCACGATGGCATTGGTTAAGCGCTTACTATGTGCCAAGCACTGTTCTAAACACGGGGGGAGGATACGAGGTGATCAGGTTGTCCCACGTGGCGCTCACAGTTTTCATCCCCATTTTACAGATGCCCAGAGAAGGCCCAGAGAAGCAAAGTGGCTTCTCCGAGGCCCGGAGAAGCGAAATGGCTTGCCCCAAGTCACGCAGCAGACGCGGCTGAGCCGGGATTTGAACCCATGACCTCTGACTCCCAAGCCCGGGCTCTTTCCACTGAGCCACGCTGAGGGGGAGAGAGTGGTGGTGGGGCAGGTAGGAAGGGGAAGAAGAGAGGAGGCGAGTGCTTTAAAGCTGAGGGCCAGGAGGGTCTGGACAACCACCGATGATGACGACCACGACGGTTTCCGTTAAGCGCCTACTCTGTGCCGAGCGCCGTTCTCGGCGCTGGGGTAGACGCGGGGTCATCGGGTTGTCCCACGTGGGGCTCCCGGGCTCCGTCCCCCTTCTCCGGACGAGGTCGCCGAGAGGCGAAGCGACCGGCCCGGAGTCACACGGGGCACGAGCGGCGGAGGCGGGATCCGAACCCACGACCCGGGGGTTCTCGGGTGGAGAGATGGGGGCCGCACTCGTTTTAGAAAAAAATGACCCCGGGCAGCAGGGTCGAGTGTGGACTGATGTGGGGAAGAGACGGGAAGCAGGGAGGTCAGCCGCGAGGCCGATACACTAACCCACGCGGGAGAGGATAAGTACTGGGTCGGCCCTTTGGATGGAGAGGAAGGGGTGGGTTTTAAGTGACAGGTCTTTTTTGCATTACGGTATTTAAGCGCTTACTATGTGCCGAGCACTATTCTAAGCGCCGGGGGGCGGGGGGGGGTCATCAGGTTGTCCCACGTGGGGCTCACCGTCCTTCCGGGTGAGGTGACTGAAGCACAGAGAAGGGAAGTGCCTTGCCCGAAGTCACCCAGCTGATCGGCGGCGGCGCCGGGATTAGAACCCACGACCTGTGAGTCCCAAGCCCGGCCTCCTTCCGCCGAGCCACGCCGCTTCTCTGTGCGCAGGAGGAGCGCGATACCCGCTACCGAACGAGCGACCGGGTCGTTGATTCATTCGAGCATCTAGAATTGGCTCCTTCTAGACTTCGGCTTGTTGGGGGGAGAGAACGAGTCTATCGCCTCTGCCGGCCCGTAGTCTCCCGAGCGCCGCTCAGTACGGCGTCTGCACGCGCTAAGCCCTCGGTACGATCGATTCGACGCAAAGGGACCAGGCGACGGTAATCCGAGCCAGCGGTAGGAATTCCAGGAATTGGGGGATAATCACGGGGAGAGGCGGCCCCCTTTCCCACCTTGAGGAAGTATATACATCCGAGTTCTAACGCAAATACCTGGTGGTGCGTTAGAAATAGGAACGCCATCATCAGTCTTCGCTGAAGGCGAATAGCTTTTTTAAAAGGCGCTTTTATTTTTATTTTTCTCCCCCTCCCCCCTCCCCCCATGCTTCACCCACTTCACTCCAAGCCCGGAAGAAATCTTCACGGTGAAACGGGAATCTCAGGAAAGCCAAGCGCCGCCTCTGTACGCCGGGGTCAAGTGAGGGGGACGCTCCCGTGCTCGGATTTCCCAAGGAACTCGGGTGGGGTGACAGTGTGACTGTGGGCGGGTCACTTCACTTCTCCGTGCCTCGGTGACCTCATCTGTAAAATGGGGATTAACTGCGAGCCTCCCGTGGGACGACCCGATGACCCTGTCTCTCCCCCAGCGCTTGGAACGGTGCTCTGCACGTAGTAAGCGCTTAACAGATACCAGCATCATCATTATTAGTTTGCTGGGTTCTTCATTCCAGTTTTGCGTCGGATGCCGTCCCCGTAATGCCGGCGTGTGGGAGGACCGACCGGCTCCCTCTTCTCCCCCCCTTTCCCTCTGCTCCTCCCCCTCTCCCGTCCCACCCCCTCAGCACCGTGCTCGTCCGCTCGACTGTATATGACTTCATCGCCCTATTTATTTTGTTAATGAGCCGTCCATCACCCTGATTCTGTTTATTTGCTATCGTTTCGATGAGATGCTCTTCCCCTCGATTCTATTTACTGCCATCGTTCTTGTCCGTCTCCCCCGATGAGACCGTAAGCCCGTCAGAGGGCAGGGACCGTCTCTACCTGCTGCCGATTTGGCCATTCCAAGCGCTCAGTCCAGTGTTCTGCACATAGCGAGCGCTCAATAAATAGTATCGAATGAATGAATGAAAGGACAGACGCCGAGGAGGATGCGCGGACGTGCCGAGACCGGTGGGGAGCCGCCGCCTCCTCCTCCGAAACGGCGAGGCGGCCGGATCGGCCTCGGGAAGCCCCAGAGCTGAGATCACCTTCTCTCTGCCCCAGCGCTGGGCACAGCGTCAGCGCTGAACAAACGCCACCACTCTCTGTTTAACGTGGAGGCGGACGGACAACCGCCGATGACGACGACGACGACGACGGTTTCCGTTAAGCGCCTACTCTGTGCCGAGCGCCGTTCTCGGCGCTGGGGTAGGTGCGGGGTCATCGGGTTGTCCCACGTGGGGCTCCCGGTCTCCGTCCCCCTTCTCCGGAGGAGGTCGCCGAGAGGCGAAGCGACCGGCCCGGAGTCACACGGGGGACGAGCGGCGGAGGCGGGATCCGAACCCGCGACCCGGAGGTACTTGGGCGGAGAGATGACGGCCCCTTTTGTAAAACGGTCCCCCCGCGGCCGCCGCCGTCCCGGGTGCCGGGCTAGGCCCGGGGCAGCGGGGCGGACCCGGCTCGTTTCCCGCACGGGACTCCTGGCCTTCACCCCCGTTCTACAGGTGAGGTGACTGAGGCGCGGAGAAGTTAAACGACCTGGCCGAGGTCACGCAGCGGGCGAGGGGCGGAGCCGGGCCCGTAAGCCCGTCAGCGGGCAGGGGCTGTATCTGTTGCCGATTTGTACATTGCGAGCGCTTAGTACGGTGCTCTGCACATAGCGAGCGCTCGGTAAATACCGTTGAATGAACCACCACCGAGAACCTGGACCCTCAGCGGAAGAGAACCACCTGATTTAGCTCGGCGATCGGAGATTCTGGAAAACTCTCCCGAGCTGGCAATGGTGAAACGGCACGACGGGCTCTACCCCGGAGGGGAGCGCACGCTCCGATTTCAGCTCCGTCACCGATCCGCTCTGCGACCCGCTCTCCGTTCCTCTGCTTACCGGGGTCTTCATAAACGTGCTCCGGTGGGGATGGGCCGGTGCCAGGAAGGGGCTTGGAAATGACTGCGCGGCCCGTGTGATCTCGACCTAAAGCCCGACTCAAAACTGTATCGGGCTAATAAAACCGATAAGAGCCCGACGAGCAAGTTACTAATGACACGTTGCCAAACTGGTGAGGCGATCCGGTCGGCCGAAAAGGATCCGGGGGTTTGGCGTCCGGATTCTACGCTCCTGTCGCTGCCCCGCTTTAGTGATGTTAATACTACTGATCGTACTACTGATGATAATAATAATGTTGCTATTCGTTAAGCGCTTACTATGTGCCGAGCACCGTTCTAAGCGCTGGGGGAGATACAGGGTCGTCGGCTTGTCCCACGTGAGGCTCCCAGTCTTAATCCCCATTTTACAGATGAGGTAACTGAGGCCCGGAGAAGTGAAGTGACTCGCCCCCAGTCACACAGCTGATAAGTGGCGGAGCTGGGATTCGAACTCATGACCTCTGACTCCCAAGCCCGGGCTCTTTCCACTAAGCCACGCCGCTTCTCTAATAATGGTGATGATAACACGAGAAGGTATTTTTTAATAACGATAAGCTCCTCGGGGGCAGGGATTGTGCCGACCGACTCTCTTGTACTCTCCAGTCCAGTGCTCTGCACACAGTGAATGCTCAGTAAATAGCACTGATTGGCTGGAAAGGGTGTTTGTTCATTCATTCGGTAGTATTTACTGAGCGCTTGCTATGTGCAGAGCACTGAACTAAGCGCTTGGAACGTTTAGCCCTTCCCCTGTGCCCGAGCGCCGTGGGGGTGAATACAGTCCCACCAGAGCCTCCGTTCCCCCATCGGTTCACGATCTAAGGGGCCGAGAGAACTGGAACCCAATCCCCGTCTGACACGTGAGGAGACCGAGGCCCAGAGAAGTGAAGCGACCCGCCCACGGTCACGCAGCAGGCGAGGGCTCGGTACGATGCCCTGCACGCTGTGAGCGCTCCGGCGATACCACCGGTCGGAGTGGCAGAGTCGGGATCAGAACTCAGGTCTTCCGGCGCTTAGGACAGTGCTCTGCACAGAGTGGGTTCTCCATCAATACCGCCGGTTGAAGGGGAAGAGTCAGGATCGGAACCCAGGTCTCCTGACGCTTAGGACAGTGCTCTGCACACGGTAAGCTCTCGATCGGTGCCCCTGGCTGAAGTGGAAGTAAGCGCTCAATAAATACTATTGAATGAATGAATGAATGAATGGAAGAGTCAGGATCGGAACCCAGGTCTCTGAACGCTTAGTACAATGTTCTGCACAGAGTAAGCTCTCAATCCATTCCACTGGTTGAAGGGGCAGAGTCGGGATCAGAACTCGGGTCTCCTGACGCTTAGGACAGTGCTCTGCACGGAGTAAGCTGTCGATCGATGCCCCTGGTTGAAGTGGAAGAGTCGGGATCGGAACCCAGGTCTCCTGACGCTTAGGACAGTGCTCTGCACACGGTAAGCTCTCGATCGATGCCCCGGGTTGAAGTGGAAGTAAGCGCTCAATAAATACTATTGAATGAATGAATGGAAGAGTCAGGATCGGAACCCAGGTCTCCGAACGCTTAGTGCCGTGCCCTGCACAGAGTGAGCTGTGGATCGATGCCCCTGGTTGAAGTGGAAGGGTCGGGATCGGAACCCAGGTCTCCGGACGCTTAGTGCCGTGCTCTGCACAGAGTAAGCTGTCGATCGATGCCGCTGGTTGAAGGGGCAGAGTCAGGATCGGAAGCCGGGCCTCCTGACGCTGAGCGCAGTGCTCCGCACAGAGTGAGCTCTCGCTCGACACCGCCGATTGAGCGCTTTCAGCGGGCGACACGCCTCCCCGAGGGGCCCGAGGTCCACTCGTAAAGCCGACGTCGCTGATCCTTGCCAGGCTCTTCCTCGCGGATTTAATGGGGATAAATGAGATCACTGACGTGAGGGTTTTACAAGTTCAAGGTCCTGTCTCATCGCCGGGATGATGCCGGTGCCGTACCCTGGAAATCCTCTTCTAAATTTTCATCGTAACCTCTGCCTCTTGGCTCCGGAAGATCGAGGGCTGACTCGCCGATGAAATCATTTCGACCTCTAGATTTCGTTTGGATTTCAACTCTATTTCCTCGCCTCTGGAATCCGCTCTCTCGAAAATGTAAAAATACGTCACCGACCGAGAACCTCCCTCCCTAGATTTAAGTGTCGTTTAGCGGCACTAAACGAGGAGGCGAAACGAGAAGTTCTGTCCTCGCTTGGAGGGTGGGAGGGATTTTGTTTGATTATCATTGGCAAACTGCCCCCTCCCCAGCTTTCTTCTAGAACGCCCGAGGCAGTAAGGAAGTCAAAATCCCTAAGATGGCCGGAAAACACCATCTTTGAGATATCTTTCCCTGCGTCGTCTGGTTGAAGAACATCAGCGACGTTGACGAAGCGCCGGACCAAGTGATTGGGAGAACAGAAAGGGAAACGTTTCCCTGTCTTTATACATCTCGTGAGGGGGAGGATTTCCCTCACTGCCCCGTCCCCGGCGCCACCTTATTTTGCCGTCCGTCTCCTCTCCGGTCCATCAGTGGTATTTACTGAGCGCCCGACTGTGTGCGGAGCGCGATTACTCCGTGCCTGCGAGAGTACGGTCCAACAGAGGGGGTAGGCCTGTTTTCCCTGCCCTTGTGCTTCCAGGCTACACACGAGGAACTTCAGACTCTGGAGATCCTGAAGGGATCCTGATTGCGCTGGGATTGTCTCTACCTGTTGCCCAATTGTACTTTCCAAGCGCTTAGTACAGCGCTCTGCACGCAGTAAGCGCTCAATAAATATGGCTGGATGAATCTACCCCGGCGCTTAGTACGGCCCCGTGGTAAGCGCTTAACAAACACCATCGTGATTAATAGTGCTCTGCATTAGAGTAAGTCTTCAATAAATACGACTGATTAGTGGTCGATAAAGACCAAGAGGCAGCGTGGCTTAGTGGAGAGAGCGCGGGCTTGGGAGTCAGAGGTTGTGGGTTCTAATCCCACCTCCGCCACTCGTCAGCTGACTTTGGGCAAGTCCCTTCACTTCTCTGGGCCTCAGGGACCTCATCTGGAAAATGGGGATGAAGACAGCGAGGCCCACGTGGGACAACCTGATGACCCTGTATCTACTTACTATGCTTGGCACATAGTAAGCGCTTAACAAATCCCACCATTATCATTACTGTCAGTGCTCAATAAATACCATAGGCAGCGGCTGGGGGAGACGACCCTACCCACTCCTCCGCCTCTCTGAGCGATTCAAGGGGGAGGTTTGCGCGGTTTCCAGTCTCAATAACAACAAAACCCAAACAAGAACTAGTTCATTCGGTCGTTCATCCCTTCGATCGTATTTATCGAGCGCTCACTGCGTGCGGGGGACCGTACCGAGCGCTTAAGCGGCCTACGCACTGGGGAAAGAATAGAGGTGAACGATCCCGCAAGGGAAGCGAAAGAGAAATCCGGTCAGAGGCCCCTGACACGTCTAAGAAAAAGAATCTCTCCGGCGCAAGGCCCGTCGCCCGTCCTGGCCCAGGCGGTCAGCGGGAGCCCGGGGCGGGGGTCACCGGAGGCCACCGAGGATTTCGGGAAGGACGCCGACGGTCCCGCGTCCCCCCGTCACATCCTTTTAGGCGGCCGGATTCCGAATCGGCGGCACTGAGTGGTCTTTCCGGAAATCCGAGGTGGCCCGCTTGCCATTTAGCGGGCGGAGACGGGGCGTCATCCGGTTCCAATGCCGGAGACGGTCGGCAGACGGAGGCCGCATCCGCCGTCCGTCGAGGCGGGGAGGACGGGACGGAGGGAGAGGTCGGCCGGAGGGGCGGTTTGGACGTCGGTCCGTGACCCGGCGCCGTTTGATCGCGGGGCGGGAAGGTTGGCCCGGCATCCGGGGGACCTGTGGCCGGAGCCCGACGGCCTGCGAGGTCGGGGGGCGGGGGGAGAGGCCGAGCTTGGGGACAGTGGGGGGTCGTGGAGGACGGTGGGGGGGGTCGTGGGGGGGTGACGTCACCCCAAATGACAGCCCCCTCCCCAGGGCCTGATGCGCATGTTATAAAGGCACCAGGGGTGATGGCAGAAATGGGCAGGAGGAGGAGGAGGAAGAGGAGGGCTCTTAGGCCCGCAGCTCTGGATTTTCAGGATGGTCTTGGGGGGGGGTCTGGGGGGTGATGTCACCCCAAATTCCAGCCCCCCCCCAGGACCGGATGTGGACTTTCTAGAGACACCAGGGGTGATGGCAGCAATGGGGCAGCAGGAGGAGGAGGAAGAGGAGGGCTCTTAGGCCCGCAGCTCTGGATTTTCAGGATGGTCTTGGGGGGGGGTCTGGGGGGTGATGTCACCCCAAATTCCAGCCCCCCCCAGGACCGGATGTGGACTTTCTAGAGACACCAGGGGTGATGGCAGCAATGGGGCAGCAGGAGGAGGAGGAGGAGGAGGAAGAGGGCTCCTAGGCCCGAAGCCCTGGAGTTTTTCAGGATGGTCTTGGGGGGGGGTCGTGGGGGGGGTGATGTCACCCCAAATTCCAGCCCCCCCCCCCAGGGCCGGAGACCCACTTTATTATGAAGGCACCGGGGGTGAAGGCAGGAATAGGACAGGAGGAGGAAGAGGAGGGAGCTCCCGGGCCTGAGGGTCTGGAGTTTTTCAGGGCGGCCTCGGGGGGTCATGAGGGGTCATGGGGGGGAACCGCTCCTTCACCTCCCCTCGGCCAAGCCCCCTTTCCCCCCCTTCCCTCCGCTGCTCCCCCTCTCCCCTCCGCACTCTGCTCCTCTCTCTCTTGATCGCCCTATTTATTTTGTTAACGAGGCGTCCATCCCCTTCGTTCTTTCGCTCGCTCTCGCTCTCGTCCGTCCGTCCGTCTCCCCCGAGCAGCCCGTCCACGGTCGGGGCGGGTCTGTCTCCGTGGCCGAACTGTCCATGCCAAGCGCCTAGTCCATAGTCGGCGCTCAATACGATGGAATGACTGGGCGGGCCGGACCCTCCGGGGCGTCCCCAGTCGCCCCCCACCCCCCCTCCCCCCGGATGGGGGCCTCCCCGACAGGTCCCGCGGGGGAAACTGAGTCCCGGGGTGGGGCCGGGGCCTGCGCGGTGACCGTTGGCGGGAGGAGGGGGAGGAGGAGGAGGAGGGGGAGGAGGAGGGCGGCGTCCCCTCGGGGGAGGAGCAGGCCGTGGGTCCGGCCTGTGGAGTGAGCGCCTACTGTGTGCGGAGCGCTGGGGTTTGCGGGGCGGCGACCGTGGGCCAAGCACCGGGCTCGGCGTCGGGCTGGAGGCGGTGAGGTCGGGGGGCCCGGACGAGGAGGAGGAGGAGGAGGAGGAGGAGGAGGAGGAGGAGGGGGCGGCGGCGGGGATGGCCGAGCCCCCGCAGATGCCCCCCGAGCCCCCGCAGATGCCCCCCGAGCCCCCGCCCCCCCCGCAGATGATGCCCCCGGCCGGCCCGGGCTCGGAGGGTCCCGGGGCCTCCCCGGCGTCCGCCCCCTTCTTCCTGCTGTACCCGGCGTCCGGGGCCGCGGGCCGGGCCCGCAAGGCTCCCCCGGCCTCCTCCGCCTCGTCCCCGCCGGGCCCGGCCTCCCCGCTGCCCTTCCTGCTGCTCCCCGGCCCGCCGCCGCCCGGAGGACCGCCCGGAGGAGGAGGAGGAGGAGGCGGCGGCAGAGCCCGTGAGTAGGGGTCGGGGGTCGGGGGTCGGGGGGTCGGGGGCCGAGCCGTCCCGCCCGCCGTGCTCCTCGCCGGCCGCTTAGGGCGTGCACACGGCGCTGTCCTAAGCGCTCCAAAGAGGACGGGACGGGACGGGACGGGACGGGACGACACGGCGGTCCTCAGGCGGCCCCTGCCCGGCCCCCGCCCACCCCCCGCGTTGCTTCCCCTCTTTCCCCCCTTCGCTTTCCCCCTTCTCCCCTCCTTTCCCCCCGTCTCGTCCCTCCTCGTCCCCTTTCCTTCCCCTTCTCTTTCCCCCTTCTCCCCTCCTTCCCCCCGTTTTTCCCGTCCTTGGCCCCCACTCTTTCCCCCTGCTCCCCTCCTTTCCCCCCCGCCTTTCCCCTCCTTGTCCCCTTTCTTTCCCCTTCCCGCCCCTGTTTTTTCCCTCCTGTTCCCTTTTCTTTCCCCCCCTCCCTTCCCTCTCTCTCCCTATTCCTCCTCCACTTGCCTCTTCCCTCTCCCCCTTCTCCCCTCCTTTCCCCCCGTCTTTTCCCTCTCTGTCCCCTTTCTTTCCCCTTCCCGCCCCTGTTTTTTCCCTCCTGTTCCCTTTTCTTTCCCCTTTCCCCCCTCCCTTCCCGCTTTCTCCCTTTTCCTCCTCCACTTGCCTCTTCCCTCTCCCTTTTCTCCCCTGCCTCTCCCCCCTTCTCCACTCTTTTCCCCCTCCCTTTCCCCCTCCTCCCGCGTCCTTCCTCCTTCTCTTCCCTCCTTGCCCCCTCTTGGCCCCCCATCTTTCGCCCTTTCCCCCCCCAGCACGTGCTGGGGGTGGCCTGTGTGGACGCCTCCCACCCCAGGACGGGGAAAACACGTGTGTGCGTATGTATCCCCGTGTGCGTGTGTGAGTGTGTGACACCAAGGCCCAGGTAGACAGGAGGTGGCCCCAGGTGACCTCTGCCCCCCCCGGCCCCCGAGACCCCCCGACCTCTCCCCTCCGCCGACCAACAGCTCCTTGGTTTGAGGAGAGGGATTTCTGGTTTTTCCCTCTCTCTCTAAACCCCGGTGGCCAGAAGAGCGGGTCTCACCACTGCCTACTTTCCGCATTTCTACTCTCCTCGGCGCTCGGTACGGCGCCCGGCACGCGGGAGGCACCGGGTAAATCCCCCGGGCCGGTGGCGGTCGCCGCCCCCTCCCTCTACCTGGCGCCCCGTGGACAGCGCTCCCCCCTCTTCCCTCCCGTTGAAAGGTGGGCCGTGGGAGAGGCGAGAAGAACGGCGAGACCGGGGGCGGATCGTCCGTCTTGGAGAGGGTTCGTCGATCGGTCGGTCGGGGGTGTCGATCGGGCGCTTATTGGGCGCAGGGCGCCGCGCCGAGCGCCTGGGAGAGGGGAGGACAGCGGGATGAGTCGACGCCTTGGTGTCAGGAGGCCACCGGCCCTCGACATTATTATTCGTTGAACTCCTCCGCTGGGTGTTTGGCGCTGGGAGGCCTTCTGCTGCTCAGATCATCACAGATAATCGATCGGTCGGTCAACCGGTAGCGGTGAATGAGCCCCTGCTCTGTGCGGAGGACAGTCCGCAGCGCCCGGGAGAGTCCAGTCGCTAGAAGGGCCGATCCTTCGTCTCGGGGAGGGCGCGGGCTCCGTGGTAAATCCCCCAGAGCTCTGGAAGTTAGGAATCTTCGGCCTCCGTTGAGGACGGCGGGGTGGATCTCCAGGTGCCTTGGCACGCGGCCTTCTTCGGCTCCTTGGGGCCCGGTCCGTGGCGCCGAAAGGCCGGGGTAGTAAAGACCCCCCCCCCCCCCGACGGGTGCTGGTGGGTGGGTGTTCTGCCGGCTGTGAGGTAGAGAGTTTTCTGGGAGAGACTGCGTCGGATCTCTTCGGCAGGAAAAGATCAAAAGTCCCCAAGCAGTGGGTGGATTTGGAATTTTTGTGGTTTCGCATCGGTGGCCCGGAGATCGGGGCCGGACTGATGGTGGTAATAATACCGTAACTTTACGGAGGAGTGGGGTGGGTTTTCCTTTTGATGCCTAAGAACCATCCTAAGCGTTATCTATTTGTGAAAATCTTCAAAATAGGTCCTTTCACCCTGGTGCTGTAGCTTCTGATTGTTTGCAGATTTTTTTTTTCCCCCCCGCGCTGTTGACCGAAGGAGGAGAGGGTGGCGCAGGTTGTCTGAAAGTCATTTTACCCTCAGCCGGTTATGGAGTTGTTCTGATCCCCCTGCCTCTCCTCCTCTTCCCTCTCACTGCTTAGTATTCTGGCCTTTCCCAAGAATTAGCACCCGCAGCCCAAGTCTCAGGCGTGACCATCTTGGACCCCGCCTCTGATTCCCTGTGGCAAGGTGCCAGGGCCTGCCGGACCCCCTCCCCCCCTTTTATTTATGATATTTGTTCCGATTTGTTTGTTTTAATGCCACCTGTCGCGGCCTCCCTCTGTGTCCAGCGTTGGAGTAGATGCGAGTTAGATTGGACACAGTTCATGTCGCGCAGTCTTAAGCCCCGTTTTACAGAAGAGGTAAGGGAGGCGACTTGCCCGGCAGACGAGCGGGGAGTTGGGATTCGAAACCGGGTCCTTCCGACTCCCGGGCTCGTGCTCTGCCCGTTAGGCGACGCTGCCTCTCCCCCCCACCCCCCCGCCCAGCTCTGAGGAGGTGTCGACCCCCACCCCTATGGATCGAGGCGGGGATATAGGGGCTGGGAGCCCCCGAGGGTTGGGCCGGAAATCTGGTACTGCTTTACGAGCGCTTCGTGAAAGAGCCCTGAGTAGATGCTCTTGCAAAGACTGTACGGTTGAAAGACCCGTAGTTTCAGGGAACGGTCATTTTCTGCACGGCGCGGTTGGCGTCTCGGGCTGCGTGGGTTTGGCGGATTTGGAGGTGAGGCAAGCCCAGACTCGTACGGGTTGGATTTTTCCTCCAGATCTCCGTGTTTTAGAAACCGTGGGCCACAATCCTGCCTTTCGGCCGCTCTTCTCTGCACGCGGGCGGGTTTGCGTCCGGAACCCCGGTGGAAATCTAGAGGATCTGAGCGACTGGAACCTCCTTTGACCGAGTTCCGTTGTGGCCGCCGCTGCTGACGATAACCGTGGAATCGGAAGTCATTCTTTAATGATTCGAATAAGATGGAATTACTCCGCAATCCTTGTGGTATCGAGAAGGGCCAGTGGAAAATCATCCAAGCGCTTAGTAGAGTGATCTGCGCACAGTGAGCGCTCAATAGATACCACTGAATGCGTGAATGAATGAATGGGCCTGGGAGTCAGAGGACCTGGGTTCTAATCCCGGCCCCGCCACCCGCCTGCTGTGCGATCTTGGACGAGTCACTTCACTCCTTTCTGCCTCGGTTTCCTCTGCGAAAACGGGGAAACGGGGATCGCGGGCCATCTGATTGTCTTTGCGTGTAGCGCGGCGCTTGGCCCATAGCGAGGGCTTTACTTTCCATCGCTTAGACCGCCGTATCTACCTGGAGGTCTCTGGGGTGTCCGCTTGTCTCCCCCCTTCTAGACTCTAAGCTCACTGTGGGCGGGGAATGGGTCTGCCGGCGCTTAAAACAGTCCTTGGCACCTAGTAAGTGCCTAACAAATACCGTCGTTGTCATTATCAGCGACCGCGCTCGGTCGTACTCTCCCACTTTGTCGTTGCCGTTATTTTTATTTGAGTGCCGACCGCGTGCCCGACCCTACGCTGAGCGCTGGGGTGGTGGTTGTCTGAGGCTGTCGCGTCGCGTCCGACCCGTAGCGACACCGGGGACCCATCTCTCCCAGAGCACCCCACCTCCGGCTGCCGTCGTTCCCGTAGTGGATCCGGAGGGTTTTCTTCGTCCAGATGGGGAAGTGGTTGACCGTCGCCTCTTTCCGCGCGGTCAGCTCGGGTCTCCGCAGTTATAGCCCCAGTCCCTTTTGTGGCCAGGGATAATAATAATAATGTCGGCGGCATTTGTTAAGCGCTTACTATGTGCCGAGCCCTGTTCTGAGCGCCGGGGGGGATACAAGGCGATCGGGTTGTCCCACGTGGGGCTCCCAGTCTTCGTCCCCATTTGACAGATGAGGGAACCGGGGCCCAGAGAAGTGAAGTGACTTGCCCAGAGTCACACAGCCGACAGGTGGCGGAGCGGGGATTAGAACCCGCGACCTCGGACTCCCCGGCCCGTACTGCTGCCGCGGCCGTCGGCGGTTAACGAGTCCGTCGGATTTATCGAGCGCTCGCTGGGGGGCAGAGGTCGGTCCAGTACGGCGTCGTTCGTAGCCACGATCCCCGCTCTCTAGGAGGAGAGGCAGCGTGGCTCAGTGGAAAGATCCCGGCCTTGGGAGTCAGAGGTCGCGGGTTCGACTCCCGGCCCCACCGCCTGTCGGCCGCGTGACTCTGGGCAAGTCACTTCACTTCTCTGGGCCCCGGTTCCCTCATCTGTCAAATGGGGATGAAGACTGGGAGCCCCACGTGGGACAACCCGATCGCCTTGTATCCCCCCGGGGCTTAGAACGGTGCTTTGCACATAGTTGAGCGCTTAACCCGCCCCCCGCACCGCAGAGCCCCAGCCCGGCCAGCCCCCGAGAAACCCCCGAACAAAGGAAGGCCGGGCCGGGCCGCCCGTGGCCTGAACCGACAGCGTGAGAGGCCCAGGGATTCACCCTCTCCGCGGCCCGGAGGTTCATTCGAGTCGTATTTCTTGAGCGCTTACTGTGTACTAAGCGCCGAAGCCCCGGACTCATCTGAGTTTAGTTTTCCGGCACCGTCTGTCTCCCGCCCTGGACCGTGAGCTCCTTGCGGGCAGGGATCGGGTCTACCGGCCCGCCGGCGCCCGCTACGTTGCTCTGCACACGGTAGTCGCTCGGTAAGTACCGTCGACCGACTGAGGCGTGACGGTGCCCGGCTGAGCCCGACCCTGCCTCGGCCCTCCTCTCGGCCCGCCGCCTCCCCTTCCGGCGGGCGCTCGGCCTTCCTGGCTCCGTCCTCTTCCGTGGGCAATAGGAGGGCGAGTTCTGAGCGCCCGCGGTGAGACCGGCAGGGCCAGCGGGGAAGCGGCAGGCGACCTCTAAGTTCCCCCGAAGGAGATGGGGAGGGGCTGGGGGGTAGAGGGGCAACCACGGCAGCTGTCGGCATCGCTCACGCCCACTCCTGTAATCCCCCGACGGCACGTGCCCTGCCACTCTGGATGCAGCGCTTGGTATATCGAAGAGCTACGACTTATTAATAATAATAATGATCATCATCACAGTACTGGTGGTATTTGTTAAGCGCTCACTACGTGCCAGCCACCGCGAACTGAGCCCCGGGGTAGATACAAGCAGATTGAGTTGGACCCGGGCCCTGTCCCCTGTGGGGCTCGCGGTCTCAATCCCCATTTTCCAGATGAGGGACCCGACGCCCAGAGAAGTGAAGTGACTCGCCCAAGGTCAGGCAGCCGACAGGTGGCGGAGCCGGGATTAGAACCCGTGACCTTCTGACCAGCCACTACACCGTGCCGCTTGCCTGCTGATCGGAATGATCGCGTCCAACGTCATCGCTCGCTCGTTTCATTTCAGGCTCTGTCGCCGTTGGAGGACTCACATTATTATTATTGCACACAGTAAGCGCTCGATAAATAACGTCAATTGATTATTTGATCAATTAATCATCAATTGATAATCAATTGATCATCAAGCAATACGATGATTATGGTATTCGAGTGCTTACTAGGTGTCCCCCACAGCATTTATGTCTTGGCTTATGTCGTCGAGTCGTCTCTGACCGTAGGGACTCCACGGACACCATCTCTCCCAGGTCGCCCCGCTCTCCGTCCGCAATCGTCCCGCTAGAGTTTTCTTGTACACATCTGTCATTTATTCATTTACATTATCATCATCATCATTATTATTGTATATATTGTTTTATATTCACGTCTGTCTCCCCCCTCTAGACTGGAAGCTCACTGTGGGCAGGGAGTGTGTCCGTTGACTGTTGTACTCCCTCGAGCGCTCAGTACAGTGCTCGGCGCACAGTAAGCGCTCAACAGATACGAGTGAATGAACGAACGTCAAATTTCATTCTAAGCGCCGGGGTGGTTACAGGCTTATCGGACCGGACGCGGTCCCTGTCCCGCCTGGGGTCCACGGACTAAATAGGAGGGAGTAGGGTTTAATCCCCCTTTTACAGATGAGGAAACTGAGGCACCGAGTGATTTGCCCAAGGTCTCGCACAAGCGAGCGACGGGCAGAGCTGCGATTTGGCCCCAGCTCCGACTCCCCAGCCTGAGTCCCTTCTACTAAGCCACGCGGCTTCTCCTGCGTAATTCCAAATCTCCAGGTCTTGCTGTTGGTTCTCGGCCTCCTTCTTTTGCAACTGTTGCCCTCCCCCAAAACGTTTAGTACAGTCCTCTCTGCTCCTAGTCGACCCACAATAAGTATCAGCGACTTATTGACTTTCCTGGCCCTCCTGGCCTTTTTCGTAATTAGGGAAATTGGTTCGTTCTATTTTGTTTTATTTTTGTTCAGAAAGAGACACGTGATTTTCTGTGGTGCCTTCTCTTGTACTGCCCCAAGCACTTAGTACAGTGCTCTGCACACAGAAAGCGCTCAATAAATACCTCGGATGGATTATTCTTTATTTAATCCCTGAAACCGGGCAGAAGCCTAATGAACAGAGGAAGTCCTGATTGTTACTTGAAAAGATTTGCCTGTATTTGCCAAAAATCCACCTCAGGGCTCTGTAAGTGCTGGGATTCTCTTTATTGAAGAGAATAATTATTATTATTATCATGGCATTTGTTAAGCGCTTACTATGTGCTAAGCACTGGTCTAAGCGCCGGGGTAGATACAGGGTAATCAGGTTGTCCCACGTGGGGCTCACAGTCTTCATCCCCATTTTACAGATGAGGCCACCGAGGCCCAGAGAAGTGAAGTGGCTTGTCCAGGGTCACCCAGCAGACAGGTCGAGGAGGCGGGATTCGAACCCACGTCCTCCGACTCCCAAACCCCGGCTCTTGCCCCTAAGCCACTCTGCTTCAATTCTGGCATTTGAGTGGTTCGATGCCGGGAAATCAAAAGTGGGATGGAAGCAGCGTGGCCTAGTGGATAGGGCCCGGGGCCTGGGAGTCCGAAGGACCTGGGTTCTAATCCGGGCTCCCCCACTTGTCTGTTCTGTGACCTTGGGCAAGTCACTTCGCTTCTCTGGGCCTCAGTTACCTCATCAGTAACATGGGGATTAAGACTGTGAGACCCATGTGGGACCGGGGACTCGATTAGCTTGTATCTGCCCCGGTGCTTAGGACGGGGCTTAAGAAATACCATAAAAAAAACCCCTCAAAAATATGACCTCGGGCAAGTCGCTTCACTTCTCTGGGCCTCAGTTACCTCATCTGTAAAATGGGGATTGAGACGGTGAGCCCCATGTGGGACGGGGACCGTGTCCAACCCGATCTGCCGGTATCCACCCCAGGTCTTAGTACAATGCCCGCCGCATAGTTAAGCGCTTACCGAATACCATAATAACTATCATTATTATTATTACTATTGCCGCAGCACTCAGCCTCTGTGGAAAGACTTTGGTTCCTCGTAAAACTCGCAATACGGGTTCGGGTTTGCTCGGTGACTCCGTGGCTTAAGAAGGCGCCTGCGAGTTTTCTGTTTAGCGTCAATCAACTGGTGGTATTTATTGAGCGCTTACTGTGTGCGGAGCACTGTACCAAATGCTTAGAAGAGTAACAGCACAACAGAGTTGGTAGACAGTGTCCCTGCCCCCATGGAGCTCACGGCCCCGACGGGGGGACGGACATACCAACATCCATGACAGAAATGGGACAAAAGTGCTGTGGGGCTGAGGGTGGGGTGAATATCTAGTGTTGAAATACCAGTCCGTGGTATTTATTGAGCGCTTCCTCTGTGCAGATCGCTGTATTGAGCGCCTGGAGGCTTACAAGAGTAGAGACAAATTGAGAAGCAGCGTGGCTCGGTGGAAAGAGCCCGGGCTTTGGAGTCAGAGGTCATGGGTTCGAATGCCGGCTCGGCCACTCGTCGGCTGGGTGACTGTGGGCGAGTCACTTCACTTCTCGGTGCCTCAGTGACCTCATCTGTAAAATGGGGATGAAGACCGTGAGCCCCACGTGGGACAACCCGATTCCCCCGCGTCTACCCCGGCGCTTGGAACAGTGCTCGGCACATAGTAAGCGCTTAACAATTACCAACATTATTAACATTATTACCCAAGTGCAACACCGACGGTGGCCGTCTGAGCCCACCGGGTCCCGAGGGAAGAGCTGCTAGGGACAGGTTTTGGTTTTTTTTTTTAAATGGTATTTGCTAAGCGCTTAGTCTGCGCCAGGCGCCGTACTGAGCCCCGGAGTAGACGCAAGACCATCAGGTCGGACACAGCCCCTGTCTCACGTGGGGCTCGCGGCCTTCACCCCCGTTTTGCAGATGAGGGAACTGAGGCCCAGAGAAGTGCCTCGCCCAGGGTCACCCAGCCGACAAGTGGCGGAACTGGGATTAGAACCCAGGTCCTTCCGACTCCCGGCGCCCGCGCTCTACCCACCGGGCCACGTCGCTTCTCGGTGAATCCGCCCGCCGGGACCCGATTCGGGGCCCGCTGCCCCAGGGTAAGCGGATGCCCTACTTTCCCCAGGGATGGGCCTAACCCGCCAGTCCGCAACCACCGGCTGCATTTTGATCTTCTCCCAGAGCCGCCCTACTTTTGTAGCGGAAGCCGGTTTTGAGGTCACCGAACCCTCCCCGTCCCGAGTCTCTGGGAAGAGTTTTGAAACTCCAGGGTAGGAAAAAAGTCTCCCCCTCATTTCCTTTAGTTGCCACCATCGGGGAGGGGCTCCCGGCTGGGAGGGGCCGTCGAGCACTCCGTCCCTTCCTGGGTTCGGGTCGGGAATTGTGCAAGATCGAACCTAAGGGTGTCTTCGGAATTAAAATCCAGACTCCTAGCCCGCTCTCACCGTGGATGGAGTCCCGTTGGTGAAGCGGATCCATTTTCATTCTGCCCTGTCCATCTAAACTCTTATTTACCGGGAAAGATTAGCTACTTGCACTGGTGACGGTAAATCATAGAAATAAGGGTGGGTGGTGTCGTGCCTATAAAGAATAATAATAATGTTGGTATTTGTTAAGCGCTTGCTATGTGCCAAGCACTGTTCTAATCGCTGGGGGAGATACAAGGTAATCAGGTCGTCCCATGTGGGGCTCACAGTCTTCATCCCCATTTTACAGAGGAGGGAACTGAGGTACAGCGAATGATAATAATGGCGGTGGTATTTGTTAAGCGTTTACTATGTGCCAAGCACTGTTCTAAGCGCTAGGGGGGAAGCGGCGTGGCTCAGTGGAAAGAGCCTGGGCTTCGGAGTCAGAGGTCATGGGTTCGACTCCCGGCTCCGCCACTTGTCAGCTGTGTGACTGTGGGCGAGTCACTTCACTTCTCTGTGCCTCGGTTACCTCATCTGTCAAATGGGGATTAACTGCGAGCCTCACGTGGGACAACCTGATTACCCTGTATCTAAATCAGCGCTTAGAACAGTGCTCTGCACAGAGTAAGCGCTGAACAAATACCAACATTATTACAAGGTAATCACGTACTCCCATGTGGAGCTCCCAGTCTTAATCCCCATTTTATGGATGAGGGAACTGAGGCCCAGAAAAGTGAAGTGACTTGCCCAAGGTGAAACAGCTGACAAGCGGCGGAGCCGAGATTAGAACCCATGACCTCTGACTCCCAAGCCCGGGCTCTTTCCACTGAGCCACGCTGTTTCTCTGACTGTGAGCCCCACGTGGGACAACCTGATTCCCCTATGTCTACCCCAGCGCTTAGAACAGTGCTCGGCACATAGTAAGCGCTTAACAAATACCAACATTATTATTATTATTACATACTGAGCACCGAGGAAGGTACAGGATGATCAGATCAGACACGGTCTGTCTCTGTGAGTCAGTCGGTCGTATTTGTTGAGCGCTTACTCCGTGCAGAACTCCTAAGCGCTCGGGACGGTGCACTCTAACAGGCACAGGCGAGACTCGCAGGTAAGGGAGAACAGGCATTGAGTCCCCATTTTGCAGCCAGGGAAACTGAGGCCCAGGAAAGTGAAGTGGCTTGCCCAAGATAATAATAATAATAATGTCGGTATTTGTTAAGCGCTTACTATGTGCCGAGCACTGTTCTAAGCGCTGGGGGAGATATGGGGTGATCAGGTAGTCCCACGTGGGGCTCACAGTTTTAATCCCCATTTTACAGATGAGGTAACTGAGGCCCAGAGAAGTGAAGTGACTTGCCCAAAGCCACACAGCTGACAAGTGGCAGAGATCACAGAGCAGGCAAGTGGGAGAGCCGGGAGAAGAAGCCGGATCCTAATAATAATAATAATAATAATGTTGGTATTTGTTAAGCACTTACTATGTGCCGAGCACTGTTCTAAGCGCTGGGGTAGACATAGGGGAATCAGGTTGTCCCACGTGGGGCTCACAGTCTTCATCCCCATTTTACAGATGAGGGAACTGAGGCACAGAGAAGTGAAGTGACTTGCCCACAGTCACACAGCCGACAAGTGGCAGAGCTGGGATTCGAACTCATGAGCCCTGACTCCAAAGCCCATGCTCTTTCCACTGAGCCACGCTGCTTCACGCTGATCCTCCCACTCCCAGTTCCCACTCCCACTCCTCCCACTCCCAGTTCCAAACTGTCTTCCCTGGGCCAGGCCGCTCCCGGGCCACACTGAGAAGCAGTTACGGGGATGGGGGAAGGAAAAGTTTGCCCGTTTACGCCAGTGTCCCGTGAAGGGAAACAGGCAGCTATGTGCAGGTGTGGGGATACGGGGGGCGGGGGTGTCTGTGTGAGCGCCCGCACGCTCTCCAAAATAATGACACATCCGAAAATCTCCCCCAGCTTCTTGCTAAAACCTGAGGCAGACAGAAGCAGCCTCCTTTGGGATCAGCCTGGCTTTATTTATTCATTTACTCATCCCTCCTCTAGCCTGCAAGCTCGTGGCGGGCGCCGAATGTGTCTCTTTATGGTTCTGTCGTACTCTCCCAACCGCTTAGTACAGTGCTCTGCGCACAGAAAGCGCTCAGTCAACACGATCGAACGGAGTGAATGAAAGTTATTTTCCTCGGAGCCATTCCCAGGGTAGCCAAGTGCTGGCAACCGAAGTTCGGGATTCAGAAATGGAGGGGACATCCGACCAAATAGTAATAATGGCATTTGTTAAGCGCTTACGGTGGGCAAAGCACTGTTCTAAGCTCTAAGAGCTTGCAGTTTTCCCGCAAACGTAATGACTCTGCTTTCTCTCCTCGTTCGTATCGGTCTGCCCTCTGTTCTAAGTCCAACGAGCAGTTTGTCCCTCACTTTGAAACTTGAAGTGCTGAGGGAAGCGAAGCCGTTGTTTAGTTACTCATCTGGGGTCCGGGGGAGAGGGCCCGGAGGAGTCCTCCGGTTCTTAAAATGTCCACTCTTTTTTTTCTTTTCTCCCACCGGTAACAAAACTCTGTACACCAAGTGGAAACACTCCCGATTCCACACGTCACCCTTTGCTGCTGCTGCTGCCCGTCGTAAAATAATAAATGATTAAGTCTCTACTGAGCGTTTACTCTGTGCGAAGCGCTGCGCCGAGCCTGGGGTCGATAGGAGAATCGTGGTAGGTGTCTGACCTGGTGCTCACAGAGACCTGCTCTTCTGGCCAGTGCTTCAGTTCCCTCTCGCTCCGAGGTTGTGAGCCCCACGAGGGAGACTGCGTCTGATTCGACCGTCCAGTCCTTAACACAGAGTAGGCAGTCGATTAATAATAGTAACTTTCATGATGGTGTTTATTAAGTGCTTACTTTGTGCCAAGCTCTGGGGTAGGTACAAGAAAATCAGGTCAGACGTCATAGTAATCAAGGTATTTGTTAAGCAAGTGTTTACTTATATGCCAGTCACTCCTCTGCTAAGCTCTGGAGTGGATGCAAGCAGATCGGGTTGGACACAGTCCCTGGACCACAGGGGACCCCCGTTTTCCAGATGAGGCGACTGAGGCCCCGGAGAAGTGAAGAGACTTGCCCCGGGTCACACAGCAGACAGGCGGCGGAGCCGGGATTAGAACCCACGACCTTCAGGCGCCCAGGCCCGGGCTCTAGCCACTCCGCCTTGTCCCCCATCGAGCTCGCAGTCTTGAGCCGGAGGGAGAACGGGCCTTGCCTCCCCATTTTACGGGTGAAGAAACCGAAGCCCGAGGAAGTGAAGTGACTCGCCCGACACAACAGGCAGATGGCAGAGCCGGGATTAGAACCCAGGTCTCTTGTCTCCACCGGGGTTCAGTCTTCGAGCCCAAAGTGGATGAAAAAGCCGGTGAACTTTTCCAGGCAACCAAATGTGTTCCGGAGTCGCCAGAGGCCGGAGCTGCCCCGGGGGCCTCAAATGCCACACGGTCAGGCCCTCCTTCGTGGCACTAAATTGGAGGGGCACAGGTAGGGGGCAAGGGCCACCGGAGCAGCGCAGAAATGGAGAGCTAATTTTGAAAGAGGCGGTGGAGGAAAAGGAGTGGAAAGTTTAAAGAGAGGTGACGGGCAGGGGTGGAGAACTCCGTGCTCTCTTGGGCGCTGGACTTCATGTCTGCCAATTGGCCCCAACTTCTGGTGCTTTTCATGACAGCGTGGCTCAGGGGAAAGAGCCCGGGCTTGGGAGTCAGAGGTCACGGGTTCGAATCGGTGACTGTGGGCGAGTCACTTCACTTCTCTGGGCCTCAGTGACCTCATCTGTAAAATGGGGATTAATTCTGTGAGCCTCACGGAGGACAACCTGATTACCCTGTAATAATAATAATAATAACGTTGGTATTTGTTAAGCGCTTACTATGTGCAGAGCACTGTTCTAAGCGCTGGGGTAGACACGGGGGAATCAGGTCGTCCCACGTAGGGCTCACAGTCTTCATCCCCATTTTACAGATGAGATAACTGAGGCACAGAGAAGTGAAGTGACTCGCCCAAGGTCACACAGCAGACAAGTGGCAGAGCTGGGATTCGAACTCATGACCTCCGACTCCCAAGCCCGTGCTCTTTCCACTGAGCCAGGCTGCTTCTCTGTACCTACCCCAGCGCTTAGAACAGTGCTCTGCACATAGTAAGCGCTTAACAAATACCAACATTATTATTATTATGAGGTTTGAGGTGTTGTCCTCCGCCAGACTCTGGCTGGGTCTTGCCCTTGGGTCCACTGAAGGTGGTCATTTTGGTGGCCATTATTCAAAGAAGTCATTCTTTGAAGTCCACATGTCAAAGAGAAGTCTCTGCCCGCCTCTAAAGATCTGTGAGTCATCTTCAGGAATGCCTTCGGGCCTGGGTGGTTTAGCGTCTCTTCAGTTTTCACCGCAGGAATTTTCCCCCTTTAGAGTGTCCTCATGAGCAGAGAATAATGATAATAATGTTGGCATTTGTTAAGCGCTTACTAGGTGCAGAGCACTGCTCTAAGCGCTGGGGGAGATACAGGGTCATCAGCTTGTCCCTCGTGAGGCTCACGGTTAATCCCCATTTTACAGATGAGGTAACTGAGGCCCAGAGAAGTGAAGTGACTCGCCCACAGTCACCCCGCTGCCAAGTGGCGGAGCTGGGAGTCGAACCCATGACCTCTGACTCCCAAGCCCAGGCTCTTTCCGCTGAGCCACGCTGCTCCCAGAGAATGGGGATCCTGACGTTGTTTTGTATTTCCTGCGTGCTTAGAAAAGCCCGTGGCACCCGACAGTTGCTCCATAATCAGTTCAGTGCTCTGCACATAGTAAGCGCTTAACAATTGCCATTATTATTATTATTATTCTTAAGGGCTCCCTGGTAGTGCCGGCGAAGTGGTAGGTGTTAATGGTCTTTATTAAGGACTCACTGGTCTTGGCACATAGTAAGAGCTTAACAAATACCATCATCATCATCATTATTATTATTAGTGCTGAGGTAATGGTAGGGGTCATGATGTTTATTAAGGTCTCACTGGTAGTAATAATAATGGTATTGGTTAAGCACTTACTGTGTGCCAAGCACTGTTTTAAGCGCTGGGGAAGATACAAGATAAGCAGGTTGTCCCACGTGGGGCTCACAGTCTTCATCCCCATTTTCCAGATGAGGTCACTGAGGCCTCGGGAAGTGAAGTGACTTGCCCAAGGTCACAAAGCAGATAAGTGGCGGAGCCGCGATTGGAATCCACGACCTCTGACTCCCAAGCCCGGGCCGATTCCACTGAGCCACGCTGGAAGTGCCTGGTAGTGGTGGTTGTTAATGGTCTTTATTAAGGACTCACCGGTCGTTATAATGGGGTTTATTAGGGACTCACCGATAGTGTGCTAGAGTTGTTTATGAAAGACTCACTGCTAGAGAAGCAGTGTGGCTCAGTGGAAAGAGCCCGGGCTTGGGAGTCAGAGGTCGTGGGTTCTAATGCCGGCTCCGCCGCTTGCCAGCTGGGTGACTTCGGGCAAGTCACTTCGCTTCTCTGAGCCTCAGTGACCTCATCTGTAAAATGGGGATGAAAACTGTGAGCCCCACGTGGGACAACCTGATCACCTTGTATCCCCCAGCGCTTAGAACGGTGCTCTGCACATAATAAGCAATGAACAAATGCCACCATTATTATTATTATTAGTTCCGGGGTAGTGGTAGTTTTAAGGGTGTTCATTCAATCGTATTTATTGAGCGCTTACTATGTGCAGAGCGCCGTACTAAGCCCTCGGAAAGCACAGTTCAGCAATAAAGGGAGGCAATCCCTGCCCACAACAGGCTTAGAATCTAAAAGGGGGAAGACAGACATCACGACAAGTAAACAGGCATCGATAGCATCAATAGAAATAAATACGAGTATAGATCTATACACATCAAAACAAGTAAACGGGCATTAATGTAAATAAATAGAATTATAGGTACGCATATATACGCACCAGCGCCGTGGGGCCGGGAGTCAGGGCGACGGGGAGGGAGCTGAGGAGAATGGGGAGCTTAGTCTGGACTCACTGGTAGTTATAATAGCGTTTATTAATAGTTATATGGTGTTTATTAAGGAGACGCTGGTAGTTATGGCGTTTATTAAGGGCTCTCGCTCTGTGGGAAGCAGCTGGGGAAGTGACAAGGTAAACAGATCCCTGCCCCATAAGGGACTCCCAATCCAAACTAGGTAAACCGTTCCCGGAGGGCTGTAACAGCGCCCGGCAAAGCCCCAGCCGTCCAACCTTCCTGTATAAAACAAAGGGGCTAAATGGGGTTCCCGGAGGGAGGTGTCCCCTCCCTCCCCGGCCCCAGGGAGAGCCCGTGCCCAGCTTCTGCGGCCTCCCCGGGCCCAGAGCAGACCCGCCGGCCCGTCGGAAGCGGCGACCAAGAAGAGTCCTCGGTGTGGCTCCTTGTGGGCAGGGAATATGTCTCTTATATTGTTCCACCGTACTGTGCCGAGCTCATAGTACAGCGCTCGGCACGTAGTAAGCGCTCAATAAGTACGACCGACTAACCGGTGGCCCCAGCGTATCATCCCTTTTAAAAAAAAAAAAACAACAAAAACAAAATCACCGGATGGTTTTCAGCAGATGCGATGGCTCATAGAGGCTATGTGGGGCGACTGGAGTTCTTGGCTCCCTCCCAAGGCGGTGTGGCTTAGCGGAAAGCGCCCGGGACTCAGGAGACCAATCGTTCGAGTCCCAGTTCTGCCACCGACCTGGGGTGGGTGGGAGAGAGAGAGAGAGACAGAGACACAGAGACACACACCTCGGGTAATTCACTTCAACTCTCTGGACCTCAGCTCCATCACTTGCAAAATGGAGACGAGCACGCGGGTGTTCCCGTCATAGATTGTGAGCCCCATGTGGGTCAGACACTGGATCTGATTTGGCGATTTTGTGTCGAGCCCTTGTGTCTAGATGTTGCGAAGCAGCGTGATGTAGTGGATGGAGCAGGGCCTTGGGAGTCAGAAGGACCTGGGTTCTAATCCCGGCTCCTCCACTTGCCGGCTGCGTGACCTGAGGCAAGTCGCTTCACTTCTTTGGGCCTCAGTTCCCTCATCTGGAAAATGGGGGTCGAGACCGTGAGCCCCGTGTGGGACGGGGACTCTGTCCAACCTGATTGGCTTGGATCTACCCCAGTGCTTAGAGCAGTGCTTGACGCCCGGTAAGCATTTAACAAAAAACGTTTTAAAAATAGCCTTTAATCAACGTGAATAGCCATCAGCCATATTGAGTTTACTGTGGGCACAACACTGCACTAAGCGCTTGGGAGAGTACAGTATAACGGTGTAACAGAGCTGAGGTGGGACTCCCCATCTAATGGAGAGGGAGAACAAGTCTGGAATCCCCATTTTATAGATGAGGAAACTGAGGCACAGAGAAGTGAACTAACTTGCCCAAGGTCACACAGCAGGCATGTAGCAGATCCGGGATTGGAACCCACATCTCCTGACTCCCAGTCCTGTGATCTTTCCATTAGGTTCTCTATCAGTCCATCAAGCGATGGTCTTTATTGAGCACTTATCACGTACAGAGCACAGTAATAATAATAATAATAATGTTGGTATTTGTTAAGCGCTTAGTATGTGCAGAGCACTGTTCTAAGCACTGGGGTAGATACAGGGTAATCAGGTCGTCCCACGTGAGGCTCACAGTTAATCCCCATTTTACAGATGAGGTGACTGAGGCACAGAGAAGTGAAGCGACTCGCCCACAGTCACACGGCTGACAAGTGGCAGAGCCGGGAGTCGAACCCATGACCCCTGACTCTGAAGCCCAGGTTCTTTCCACTGAACTACGCTGCTTCCCCAGTACTAAGCGCTTGGGAGAGTACAGTGCAGTAGAGTGAGCTGGTAGACGCGTTCTCTGTCCGCAAGGAGTTTACAGTCTAGTCTATCCAAATTTCATTACCTCGTTCAAAAACACCTCAGTAGGCGAATAATAACTGTGGCATTTTTTAAACATTTTGTACGTGCCAAGCCCCATACTAAGCGCGGGGGTAGATAGAAGATCATCAGGTCCCACATGAGGCTCAGAGTCTAAGGAGGAGGGAGAACAGGTATCGAATGTCCATTTTACAGCTGGGGAAACTGAGGCCCAAGAAGTGAAGTGACCCGTCCGAGGTCACACGGCAGACGAGTGGCAGAGCCGGGATTAGAACCCAGAGCTTTTGACTCCCGGGCCTGTGCTCTCTTCTCTAAGCCACACTGCTTCCTTTTACCGAGAACATATGTGAGATGGCATTCTGCCGGCAGGTTGGGCTTTCATTCATTCATTCAATCGTATTTATTGAGCGCTTACTGTGTGCAGAGCACTGTACTGAGCGCTTGGAAAGCACAATGGGGCAACAGATAGAGACAATCCCTACCCAACAACGGGCTCACGGTCTAGAAGGGGGAGACAGACGACAGAACAAAACAAGTAGACAGGCATCGATGGCCACTGTCAGCCCGTGGGTGTGTTCGGTCAGTAAACCAGTGGTATTTATGGAGCGCTTCCACTGTGCCGAGCACTGTGATAAGCACGTGGGAGAGTGCGATGTAACAGCGTTGGCGGACCCGTTCCCTGCCCGCAGCGAGCTTCCAGTCTACGACGACTGTCTCTCTGTGTGAGGAGGGAGGTTTGGCGACTCCGAATTGACGGCTAGCACGCTGCCTGAGCCGGCCCAGACCGTCTCTGGCCAGCCTGCCCGTCCCCGGTGGTCCGATGGGCTTTTCCCAGAGTTCGGCCTCGCTACCCGTGTGTTGAAATCTCCCAGGATGATCAGCTTGTCAGATGTTGGTGCTGCTTCAGCGAATCGGCCCAGATCCTTGTGGCGTTTTTCTCCCTCGTTGTCTGTAATTCATCAGTCTGGGGCAAGATGCGCTGATGAGAGGAGCAAAAAGGCCTTTATTCCAGAGGCCGGCACGGGGGCTTCGCTCCATTGCTCGTGCGAAGCAGCCCGGGCCTGGGAATCAGAAGGTCGTGGCTTCTGATCCCGGCTCCTCCGCTTGTCTGCTGTGTGACCTTGGGCGAGTCATTTCACTTTCTGTGCCTTTACAGTTACCTCATCTGTAAAATGCGGATTAAAGCTGGGAGCCTGATGTAGGACGGGGACCGTGTCCTACCCAATTTACTTGTATCTACCCCAGCGCCTTGGGACACAGTAAGAGCTTAATGAGTACCGCAGTTGATCCTTATGACCAGAGTTGTGGAGGCCTCGGGCCTAGAGAATCTAGAAACTGTAGGCTTAGAAGGCAGGAAGAGCCCATCTTTTCTCCCCCACCAAGGTCTGGGGCCGGGAGGTGAGGAGCAGTACATAATTTTGGTAGTTCCATTAAGCATTTCCTATGGGCTAAGCACTGTACTTAGCGCTGGGGTAGATGCAAGATCATCAGGCCACACATGGGGCTCACAGTCAAGGCGGGAGAGTGGGTGTTGAATCCCCATTTTGCAGATGAGGAAACTGAGGCCCTGAGAGGTTAAGCGGCTCGTCCAAGGTCACACAGCAGGCAAGTGGAGGAGCCGGGATTAGAACCCAGATCCTCGGACTCCCAGGCTGATAGTCTTGCCACTAGTCCACGCTGCTTCTGCATTGATATCTGAGCAAACATACCGTATTCATATGAATGCAGGTTTTGTGTGTGTGTGTGTGTGTGTGTGTGGCTGATTTTATCACGTTCAGTCCCGGAGCTCCTATTAAATTTTTTTGTGTTTCGTTTAATTTTCTAAGCAAAATTTCTCTTGAGCGAGTTCAGAGGGAGAGCTCACAGGGATAGGTTGGCCTGTGATTTTTTTTTTTTCCTTCCTCTGTCCTCATGGATCGGAGCATTTAGAAAATAGACATTCGGGAGGTGCTCGTTAGTTGTGTAAGGTTCCGTTTCTGACCCGGCCTGCCATCTGAGGAGGTTGGAGGAATTTCCAAATGAATGAAAATACAGGCTGTCAAAGGGAAGGAAGTGTGTGCTTGGCGTTGATGAGAGCCCCCGGGCCTCAGAGAGAGCACTGCCGTTTTTTCCTGTGCCCCCACAGGCTGAGGGCGAGAGCGGGCCGTGCGAACGGCCGGTGGGAGGGTCGGCCTCCCCTAGAATCACTGCCCACAGCCCCTTCCTCAGCTCCATCCCTTCTCCCCAGATGTAGAAGGCAGGCATCACTCGGGGGGCTCTGAGCATTGCACGCTGCGAGAAGCGGCGTGGCTCGGTGGAAAGAGCCCGGGCTTGGGAGTCAGAGGTCGTGGGTTCGACTCCCAGCTCTGTCAGCTGTGCGACTGTGGGCAAGTCACTTCACTTCTCTGGGCTTCACTTCTTTGGGCCTCACTTCCCTCATCTGCAAAATGGGGATGAAGACTGTGAGCCTCACGTGGGACGACCTGATGACCCTGTGTCGACCCCAGGGCTTAGAACAGTGCTCTGCACATAGTAAGCGCTTAACTAATACCAACATTATTATTATCAGTGTAACCCATCCTGGATTGACCCACCCTGCCTGGTAGTGGGCTGTGGAAGGAGGAGAGAGACAGAGAGAGAGAGCGAGAGCAGGGCCTAATTGCTCTCCCTGCATCAGCAGCATCAATATCGCATCCTGGGAATTGGTTGCCCTCCGCTCGGAGCAGCTGGTCACATGAGTCTGGATTTTCAGTTCAGTTCATTAGTCAGCCATTTTGGTCAACACCCTGCTTACTGCGCACAAGCGATCCCATTAGCGGTCCGGAGAGAGGCTGAGCCGAGCGGCGACGGCAGCGGCTCATCTCAACGGCCCGGCAGTCTCCCTCCCGGCTCCGGGGAGAAAATAGATGTGCGGTTCCGCTGCCTCTCGGGCGTTTCGGTCACCGGCGAAGGAAGGGGCTTTTTTTTCTCTAACTCATGCGGAGGCCACATTTCTGAAGCCCTAGGTGGCAGCCGGCTGAGATTCGTTGCCTCTGGCTCCGCTGAAGAAAAGAGGCAGCGAGAGGGGAGAGAAAGGAAGAGGGAGCTGGGAGAAGACAAGCATCCTTTATCCTCTGAGCTCGTGAGATGATTTTAGGAGCGAAGATAGAGTAGCGCTGTGGGTCTTGAGCCTAGCTGTTCTTAAATAGCAAGGGATTTTTGATTTTTTTTAATTCAGTTATTTATTTGGGTTTTCATCTGAAAGATCGCCTTTCTGGAGCTCGGGGGTGCTTTTCTTTTTTGGTGTGGTATTTATTTTTGTGTGTGTGTGTGTGTGGTGTGTTGTGGTCCCAGCTGAGTCATCATGTCTGCCCTGACTCCTCCAAGCGATACACCAACCCCCACCACAGACAAAATCACCCAGGCGGCCATGGAGACCATCTACCTTTGCAAGTTCCGAGTGTCCATGGACGGAGAGTGGCTTTGCCTGCGTGAGCTAGACGACATCTCCCTGACACCCGACCCGGAACCGACCCACGAAGGTATGGTCACATCTAGGCCCCCGGGCGTCCTCCCGCATCCCCACTGTTAGAACAAGAATTGGCCAGAGGCTGGATGGCGGGGTGGGGCGGGGGGGGGGGGGGGTAGGACCACGGGCTGACGGGGGAGAAGAGAGAGAAGAGGCAGAGGAACCTTCCCAAGTATTTGTCTCCATAAAAAACCTTCCAATCTCCATTCCTTTCATCCCTCCCGTTTCTTTCTTTCTTCTGTCTCCCACCCTCTCCTCTCTCCCCGGGCTCTCCCCCTCCTTCCTCATTTTTTGTTTTCCTGAGTAGAGTGTTGTCTCTGTCCTGGTGCCTCCTTGGAATCTACCTTTGAGATTCGAGACCGAACAGAGCTGAGGTGACCAACCTATCGGTTTGTGGAGCTAACTCATCTTCAGCTTTCATCTATTTTCGGATCAGAATCGATAACTCCCTTCCCCGTCGGGTTATTGGAAAGCCTAGAGGTTTTGGAAAGAGGGCAGCGTTCAAGGGGTGAAACCCAGTTTTGCTAGCAGACCAGCTTGAAGAGAGAAACCTTATTTGGGGGGGGTGATGGGTGAGGGGTTGGTCAACGGTCAGGGGTCACCCCTATCACCATTGCCAGGATCGCCGACCTCTACTGTAGAATCTGCATAGGTCGATTCATTCTTCCATCTCAGATTCCTTGCAATCGTGAGGTAGCCCCATCCTCTCTTTTGTAGTCAAAGTCAATTTTTAGGTCTAGAACCAGTCTAGTGAAGATGGAGTCAAGATAAATGCAAAACTCTGAAAGTGTTGAAGACGATCAGCACTGTAATTAAGGGTAAACCCGGGGGTGCCTAAAGCCTGTTTTCTTGACTCAGGCGCTCATTTATTCTGCAGCCTGAGGAACCTCTGGTAAATGTGCCAAGTTGTAGGAAAAGACCCTCTTCCTATTGTATTGGTTTTGTTCTATTTATTCGGGGGTTGGGAGGGATGTAATCTTTTCTAAAGCTTCTCTAAGGACAGAGACCTTCCTCACATAAACAGGTCATTTTAACACATTTTACATGTATAGTATCTACACATTTAATGTCAGACACCCAAACCACAACAACAAGAGATTCACAGTTATAAAGGAGAAAAACAATACCTGTCATACCCTCCCAAAAACTTATTGAATTGATCAGTGGAACTGATCCGTGGAATTTAAGCATCTGCTCTGTGCCAAAGCACTGTACTTACCCCTTGGGAGGGTACGGTAGAGTAAGTAGATAAGATTCCTGCCCTCAGGGAGCATACACGGGGTAGCTGTGTATTATGGTTAGTAAGAGGGAATTTGGTTTTTGGGCGTTTTTTTTTTAATGACTCTGGGACACACTCCTCACAGGACTTAAACTCCGTCTTTTGTGGCCGTCTATTCGGAACCCTTAGTTTTTATAGTAAAACAAAAGCTTTTTATGAAATAAAAATTTGAGATGGTTCATAGAGCCAAAACTACAGTCCTAGGACCGTTGAACATTTCAGATAGCGTGTCAGGGGGATTGACATCCCACTCTAGGTTTTTATAATATAGGCAACATTCCTCGATTTATTGGTAGCATCTGCAGTCCCATTCAAGATTTTATCCAAAAGGGGCGAGTGGGTTTGAAGAAAAGAGAAAAATTCAGCCAAAAAGAGAAAAATTCAGCCACGTTGGAAAGTAACCGAGGTTACCCAGGGTGTCAGAATTGGCCAATTTTTGTTTGGGACCTCCAAGATGTAGTTTGAGTAACAAGTAATAGTATTTATTAAGCGCTTACTGTATGCAGAACACTTTACTAAGCCCTGGGAGAAAATTAGACGTGGTCTTTGGGCGGCTCATCCTCTAAGGATTAGGTCTGTTACTAATCATTCAGTTCTCATTTCATGATCACTAACCTGATCAGTGGTTGGAGGTGGGTATTCCCCTTTTGCCCTAAATTATATCCAATAGGAAAAGTTATTTGTTTTGGGATAAAGCGAAGGAGGGGAACTGTTGACTTCACTTTGGGTTTGTAAGCTCATAAGGAGTCGCAGACACCCTCCTCTAAGAACCAAGAATGTGGGGTGGGGAGGGGTCTTCCAGGATGTGCTGGGAGAGGCCCAGAAGCAAGGCCAGTCAATCAGTCGTATTTATTGAGCACTAACTGTGTGCAGAGCACTGTACTAAGCGCTTGGGAGAGTACAACAAAACAAGATAACAGATTCATTCCCTGCCCACACGGAGTTTACAGTGTAGAGGGAGGAGAACAGAAAGGAGGGAAAGAATCAGGTGTCCCAGAGCTCACAGCTCAGGGGTGTGAGAGGATATTACCTTTCTCCTCAGACGCACTGGGTGATTCAGGGTAAATCTGTGAACACTTCCCAGTTCCCCGTCTATCACATGGGGAAAAGGCACCTGCCCCTCCTTCCTCCTCTCCCCTCCTCCCCGCTCTGAGGGAGAATTATCCTTTCTCTTTAGGCACTTGATCTTCACTTCACCCTCAGCCCCCACAGCACTTCCATGCCTATCCTTAATTTGTTTATATTAATATCTGTCTCCCCCTCTAGATTGTGAGCTCCTTGTGGGAAGGGATTGTATCTTCCAACTCGGTTGTGTTGATCTCTCTCCCAAGCGCTTAGTACAGTGCTGCGCACTCAGTGAGCGCTCAGTAAATGCCATTGATTGGAAAGCAAGGGCCAAAGAACTCACTTCATTTTTCACTTCTGTGCTTGCCTGCCATATTGGATTTGTCAACGTGATGATTTAGTGTATCTTGAGACTCTGTTGCTCTCCCTATCCGTAATTGATATCAGTGTAGATATCAACTAGACTGTCAGCTCCTTCTGGGCGGGGACTGTGTCTGCCAACCCTGTTTTTAAGCTCTTAGGTCGGTGCTCTGCACATAGTAAGCGCTCAAAAAATACCAGCCATGTGCGGGCGTCCAGTCCGATTCCTGGGAAGAATTCCAATCCGAATTGGCAGGGGGAGGGGGAGGGTTCCTTCGCTAATTAGGGTCCCACGGGGGCATAATAAGCGTACAGTATCAGGGATTTGGGGTGAACTGCCGAAAAGGGTTGGGAATCTGGGGGCGGGGATGTGGGTGACACACTCTTTCATGCACTTTGATACTCCAGCCCCACCGTACTTGTGAAATTATTGTAATCCTCTAATATTTCCCTATCTATTTTAATGTGTCTCTCCCCCGTAGACCGTAAATTCCTTGTAAGCAGGTATTCTATCAAGGCTCTGTGCTATTGTTCTTTCCCAAGTGCTCCTTCCATTGCTGTGCACACAGTAAGCGGTGCGGACTAGTGGAAAAAGCACGGGCCTGGGAGTCAGAGGATCCGAGTTCTAATTCCACCTCCAACACTTGTCTGCCATGTGACCTTGGGCAAGTCACGCCGTCACCTCTCTGTGTCTCAGTTACCTCATCGTAAAATGGGGATTAAGACCGTGAGTCCCATATGGGAAAGGGACTGTGTCCGACCTAATTATCTTCTGTCTACCCCGGCACTTAGCACTTTGCCTGGCCCATGGTAAGCGCTTAACAAATACCATTAAAAAAAAGAGCTCAGTAAATATCGATTGACTGATCGAAGGCAGAGGCAGTTACATCCCATTGGAGAAATTGGGGTCCGTCTAGGCAGAATCAAAGATAGGGACGTGGTTTTTGTTCCGAGGCAAATGCCGCGTTTGATCTAAAAAAAGGAAGCGATAGTTCTGACACCTCCGGGTTGGCTATTTTCTCCCTTTTTCTTCTGAAAACCGAGTTGCAAGCTGTGCCGGGCAGGAGCTTAACAGAAATCAGCCCGGTTGTTATTTAAAGCTTCACAGTTTCCATTGGCTTGGGCGTCTATTTCGAGTGGGGTCAGGATCGGCTTTCTAATAGGGTCTAAGTCATCACCGAGCGCTGCGGGGAGAAGCGAGAATCCATCTGTAATTGGGTTAAGTGGCGGTAGTAGTGATAGTAATTTCGGTAGTGGTGGAGACGGGTATCGAGCAAAACCGGTTTCTCCTTGGTTCCCCCCGACAACGTGAGGCTGATGAAAATTGTATTTCCCTTGGGATCGGGGCCTAATCAAAAGCCTGAGGATTGGCCTCCCAGCCATGTGATCTGCTGTCGAGTCGAAAGGGTGGACTGGTAATTGTGCGTGTGCGCTGTTCCTTTGAAAATGATGCCCTAAGCGTGTCTCAGTAGCAGGGGACGTTTTGTTTCTTAAGCGCCTAAGCGCTTTGGGGTTCTGAGGTCAACCCCAAAGGGAATCCACCCATCCAGGGCCCTTCGTTTCCAATGCAGACGCGGAACACGCCTCGGGTCGGCGGGAAACCTGAGACGGCGAGGCCGGCCCAGCCCCTCGCTCTCTTGATTCTGCCCAGACCCGAGCCGCCGGCCCGGGAGGGCTCCGGTTGGTGGTATCCGGGCCGGGGAAGACGGTAAAAATAATGATAATAATTGTGGCACTCGTTAAGCGTTTACTCTGTGCCAGGCACTGTATTAAGCACTGGGGTAGATACAAGGTAATCGGATTGGATTATCCCCGTCCCACGTACGGCTCACAGTTGTAATCCCCATTTTACTGATGAGGTAACTGAGGCACAGAGAAGTCCTTGTCCCACATAGGGCTCACAGTCTTAATCCCCATTTTACAGACGAGGTAACTGAGGTCCAGAGAAGTGAAGTGACTTGCCCAAGGTCACACGGCAGCCAAGCGGCGGAGCCGGAATTAGAACCCAGGTCCTTCTGACTTGCAGGCCCCTGCCCTGTCCACTAGACCACACTGCTTCTCTATTCCCAGGGACTCTAAGCTGAACCAGGTGTTCTCCAAAGAATTCTTGCAGAAAGGGGCTCCGTAAGTTCATTTGGAACCCTCGGAGGGGGTCCCCCGGGAATTTTGTCAGGCGAGCCTCCGTGCTTTCTGCATCGGTGACCGTCACCGCCCCTCTTATTGCTACGGTGAGTTTGCCAGGGCATTTTGGCTGGCAGAGCTCAGAGACTGAGCTGCAAAGTCTCTCTGAGCATGCGTTCCGGCCAAAGTCCATAAAGCGGGCATTGTGTCCTTTGATCGTCGAGCCGTTCGCTCCACGTCCTGGGAGGCCAAGCTTTCCCTAGGGCCAGCGGACTGCTTTTCAACTCACCCCTCCCCGACCTGATCTGACCACAGTGGGACCTGCTGCAGCCTGGACCCTCTCTGAACTCCCTCCAGCCTCCGCTTTGGTCTTGGAGAGGGAATGTGTCTGCTACATTGTTAGATCCTAATCTGCCGAGCGCTTAGTACAGTGCTCTGCGCACAGTAAAACACTCAACAGATGCGACTGACTGACTGACCCCGGCTTAGTGGAAAGAGCCCGGGCTTGGGAGTCAGAGGACCTGGGTTCTAAGACAATGTTGGTATTTGTTAAGCGCTTACTATGTGCAGAGCACTGTTCTAAGCGCTGGAGTAGATACAGGGTCATCAGGTCGTCCCACGTGAGGCTCACAGTTAATCCCCATTTGACAGATGAGGTAACTGAGGCCCAGAGAAGTGAAGTGACTCGCCCACAGTCACACAGCTGACAAGCGGCAGAGCAGGGATTCGAACCCATGACCCCTGACTCCCAAGCCCGGGCTCTTTCCACCGAGCCACGCTGCTTAACATTCTAATCCCAGCTCTGCCACTTGTCAGCTGTGTGACTTTGGCCAAGTCACTTCACTTCTCTGGGCCTCAGTGACCTCATTTGTAAATTGGGGATTAAAACTGTGAGCCCCACGTGGGGCGACCTGATTACCTTGTATTTACACTAGTGCTCAGAACAGTGCTTGGCACTTACTAAGTGCTTAACAAATGCCATCGTTATTATTATTATCGAGAGCCCGGACTTGGGCTGGGAGTCCGTCACTGGGCAGGGATTGTCTCTATCTGTTGCCGAATTGTACATTCCAAGCGCTTAGTACAGTGCTCTGCACATAGTAAGTGCTCAATAAATACTACTGAATGAATGAATGAGGCCTAAGGACCTGGTTTTAATTCCACCTTGGCCACGCGCTTGCTGTGTGACCATGGGGAAGTCACTTCACTTCTCTGGGCCTTAGTTTCCCCATCAGGAAAGTGGGGATTCAATTCCTGTTTCTCCCTCTATTCTAGACTCTGAGCCCCATGTAAGCAAAACTGCACAGATTAAGTTGTGTCTGCCCCAGCACTCAGTACAGTGCTTGACACATAGTAAGCCCTTAACATTATTTTTAATAATACATATGTATTAATGTATATTAATGATAATAATAGGAAGTTCAAAGCCTTTTTGAAGGCACGTCTCTTCTAAGAAGCCTTCCCTGAAGGCTTAGGCCCCCTTTTCCTTTTCTTCAACTCCCTTCTGCGTCACCCTGACTTGCTCCCTTTATTCATTCGCCCCTCCCGGCCCCACAGCGCTTTCATTCATTCGGTCGTATTTATTGAATGAAACAAAGTGCTGCGGGACACTTATGTACATGTGTTATCTATTTATTTATATTATTGTCCGTCTCCCCCTCTATATTAAGCTCGCTGTGGTCAGTGAATATGTCTGTTGTATTATCGTACTGTACCGTCCCAAACAATTAACACAGTGCTCTGCACACAGTAAGCGCTCGATAAATACGATTGACTGACGGACTGACTGACTTTCTGCCCTGACCAGGGAAATGCCCGAGGACCCCACATTACACCCCTGACTTGTCATGTGTTTGTGTTTTGGAGAACTTGCTCTTCCTCTCTTCCCGCTCCCCGACCCAATTCCCCTTTTTGGCTTCATTCATTCATTCAATAGTATTTATTGAGCGCTTACTACGTGCAGAGCACTGTACTAAGCGCTTGGAATGGACAGATCGGTGACAGATAGAGACAGTCCCTGAAGAGGCAGGGTCGTCGTCATTTTCGTCTACTTTGCCTTCCGCAAAATCCTTTCCCTTTGTTTGCTAGCCCCTCCTTAGCCTCCCAGCTTCAGTCCGGAGCCTTTGTTATATAGAGAGAGGTTTTCACAGAAACAAATACTGCGGATCTTTCGATTTATGAGGCTTAGTGGAAAAAGCGTGGGACTAGCTGGGATCTGGGTATCTGGGATCTAATCCCGGCTCTCCTGGGTAATTCGGAGTTTAGACCGGATCCCCATGTGGGACCAGGACCGTGTCCAACCTGATGATTTGATATCCGGCCCGGCGCTAATCCCGAAGTGTTTATGGTCTAGTGGATAGAGCCCGGGGTTGAGATTCGCAAAGACCTGGGTTCTAATCCCTGATCTGCCACTTGTCTGCTGTGTGATCTTGGGCAAGCCACTTCACTTCTCTGTGCCTCAGTCACCTCATCTGCAAAATGGGGATTAAGACCGGGAGCCCCACCGTGGGACAATCTAATCACCTTGTATCTACCCCAGTGCTGAGAACAGTGTTTGGCACATAGTAAGCGCTTAACAAATGCCGTCATTATTATCATTTAAAAAACAAAACAAAAACAAATACCTCATTTATTCAGTGGGTGCTCAGTAAGTATAGGAACGGTCGGTTTAGGCCAGTTGTGACTTTCATTAAACCTAGTTGGCTCGAGGTGGAGAAAGCAATAATTTTTTTAATATCGTTTTGTGTAAGCGCACAGGCGGCTGTAAATAGGGTGGTGATAGCTCCTAGACAGAGGACTGTTGTTAAGGCAGTGGGATTATGTTCAAGGAGGGGGGAGAAACGGACTAGGAGGAAAATACCTTTACTACCCCATGACTATTATTAATATTCCTACTCATAATGATATGGAGTGTTTTAAGCACGCACCGTGTGCCGAGCACCGTACTAAGCCCTGGGGTAGATGCTCTTAGGACCGTCCTCTTTTCTAGATTACTTCTGTCAGCTGCAGGGCTGGGGCAGGGCTTCCGTTTGGAGAAGTGATGCAGGCCCCGCTCTATGCTTCCCCTTTGCTCGGGTTTCGTGGTGTGTGATGGTTTCACCCTTAGCCGTACTGGGAAGGGGTTTTTGTGTCAAGGCACCCAGTGGCAAAATCGGGTCATCGGCCATTTATGGCCCTTGAACTCATGCTAGCTTCCCTATCATCTTGCCCCCTCTTACCTCACACTCTTCTAATACCACCCAGCCCGCACAGTCCGCTCCACCAATGCCGACCCTCCGATTGTACCTCGGTCTCCTCTGTCTTGCTGCTGACCCCTCGCCCACGTCCTGCCTCTGGCCTGAAACGCCCTCCCTCCTCACATCCCAGCGTGGCTCAGTGGAAAGAGCCCGGGCTTGGGAGTCAGGGGTCATGGGTTCGAATCCCGGCTCGGCCACTTGTCAGCTGGGTGACTGTGGGCTAGTCACTCCACTTCTCTGTGCCTCAGTTACCTCATCTGGAAAACGGGAATTAACTGTGAGGCTCAGGTGGGACAACCTGATGACCCTGTGTCTACCCCGGCGCTTAGAACAGTGCTCTGCACATAGTAAACACTTAACAGATACCAACATTATTATTATCCGACAGACAATTACCCTCCCTCCCTTCAAAGCCTTATTGAAGGCCCATCTCCTCCAAGAGGCCTTCCCTGACTAAGTCCTCCTTTCCTCTTCTCCCACTCCCTTCTGCATCACTCTGACCTGCTCCCTTTATTCGTCCTCCCTCTCAGCCCCACAGCACTTATGTACGTATCTGTAATTTATTTCTATTAGTCAGTCCCCGCCTCTGGACTGTAAGCTCACTGTGGGCAAGGAATGTGTTTATTGTTGTCTTGTACTCTCCCGAACGCTTAGTACATTGCTCCACACAAAGTAAGCACTCAGTAAATACCATTGATCGATTGACCCGGCCTCCTTGCCCAGCCCCAGAGGATTGACTGCCTTGCCAGTGTGTATCACACTCCGCAGATGCTCTTGAGCGAGCCTCGAACGACATCCGGTCCCTCCAGAAAGAAGCAAGGATACGGGCGGTTTCATGATTGAAATTTTCCCAGATTTTTAAAGAGTGTTTCAAAGCGTGGCAACTTTGAGATGCCACCAAACCTAACAATTGCGGCTCTCCATTTCCCATTAGCATTTACCGTGTTTTAGTTGTTAATGTCCTGAGTAGGTAATTTGGGTTCTGTATTTTACCCGGGCATTCATTTGCCCACTTTTTACAGCATTTTTTTTCTTCTCCCTCTCACCATTTTGCGATCTTTATATTGCAGTAGACGGGAAATGGGTCCGTGGCTGGGTCCGGTCCGAGTTTCTTGCGAGCAGGAGCTTAAGGGCAAAGATTTTTCAAGTTGAATGAACGAAAATTCTCTCCGTCGAACGGAACAACCATTTTGTGCCGGGTTTAATGCCCAAAACAAAATGGAGGCCCAGGAGACCGGCACCGGCGCGGTCAAGTTACTGTTTAGTCTTTGGGGTAAACTTAGCGTGGAGCACTGAGACGTTGAAGCATTGAGGAGATGAAGGAAAGAAAAGGGGGTGTGGGGCGGCAAAAGTAGTAGTAATAATAGCAATTATTAAGCGCTTACTGTGTGCAGAGCACTGTCCTAAGCCCTGGGAAAGAATGTACAAGTGGGAATCAGACATGGTCCCTGTCCCTTGGGGAGCTTCCCAGTCTAGGAGTAATAATAAATGGGGGAGGGGGGGAGGAAACTGGCAGTAAACATTATCAATTTTATTATTATTGTTATATGTTAAGCGTTTACTATGTGTCAAGCACTGTTTGAAGCCCTGTGGTAATACAAGTTAATTAGGTTGGACATGCTCCCTGTCCCATATGGGGCTCACAGTGACTTTGGGCAAGTCACTTAACTTCTCTGTGCCTCAGTTACCTCATCTGGAAAATGGGGATTAAACCTGTGAGCCCCACATGGGACAACCTGATCACCTCGTATCCCCCTAGGGCTTAGAACAGTGCTTTGCACACAGTAAGTGCTTAACAAGTACCACCATTAAATAGAAGGAGGAACAGGTATGGAATCCCCATTTTACAGTTGAGGAAACAGACACGGAGAGGTGAAGTGGCTTGCCCCAGGTCACGCAGCAGACAAGCGGTGGAGCCGGGATTAGAACCCAGGTCCTCTGATTCCCAAGCCCGGGCTCTTTCCACTAGTCCATACTGTTTCTCTATTATTAGGAGCAATGAAACACAACCCTAAGGCCACATAAAAGACAATAGACAAATACACTAAAAAAAAAAAAAAAATCCAAATCAGGGAACAAGAGAGGGATAAGGAAGATGGAGAGGAGGAGAAGAGTGGAAAGAAGGCATTGGAGAATGCACTTCCTTATGTTGTGTTCTCCCCAGGGGCCCAGTTAAAACAGGGTGCGCAGAAAGCACTCGATGAATTAACCGATCGACGGTCCTTCTGCTTCCTTATCTCCAGCTCACCCTCTTCCCTCAAAGCCGCTCATCAGAGTGCAGGGCCGGACTAGGGAAGCAGCATGATCTAGCGGAAGGAGCCCGGGCCTGAGAATCAGAGGACGTAGCTTCCAATCCCGGTTCCGCCCCTTGTCTGCTGTGTGACCTCGGACAAGTCACTTAACTTCTTCAGGCCTCGGTTTCCTCATCTTCAGAATGGGAACTCATGACCTGTTCCCCCTCCCTTTTAGACTGTGAGCCGGTCGTTGGGCAGGGAATTGTCTCTATCTGTTGCCGAATTGTACATTCCAAGCGCTTAGTACGGTGCTCTGCACACAGGAAGCGCTCAATAAATACGATTGAGTGAATGAATGAATAAAGCGCACGTTTTGGCAACCCTCCGAAGCAAAAGTTCTTACTGAGTGGCCTGGAATTTTTGCCATTGCCCCTTTTGCAAGTGGTGAAACCAAAGCCCGGCAAACGGAAGTGGCTCGCCAGGGGTCAGGATGTAGTGTCCAATTTCCAGCCTCGCGGCACTGTACATTGTCTCACGACTGCAAGCTTACCGCTAGACTGTAAGCTCGCCGTGGGCAGGGGAGGTGCCTAGCAACTCCGTTGTATTGTACTTTCCCAAGTGCTTAGTACAGCGCTCTGAAAATACCATTGATCGGTGGATTGTCCTTTCCTACAAAAGCCCGTTCTCAATGTGGGGACCGGGGAGGGGGTGGAAAGGAGCAACAGCGTGCGGCTAGAGATGATTCCCTCCCACTCCTCTTATGTTTCCTTGGATAGAACCATCAAACCTCATTTAACGGGTTTTTATTCTTTCTTCCTTAAACCGCCAATTAAAGCTACTATATTCTTCAACGTTTTTAAAAACAGCTGTTGAAATGTCGTATTTTCTGCTGAATGACTTCAGTCAGTCGCTTTTCTATCAATGCCTGTCTCCCCCTCTACTCTGTGAAGTCCTTGTGGGCAGGGAGTGGGTCTACCAACTCCGTCGTATTGCATTCTCACGCGCTCGGTACGGTGCGTTGCACACGGTGAGCGCTCAATAAATGCCATTGACTGATCGATCACAATCTACTGTCGGGGGGTGGGCACTGTACTAAGCGCTTGGGAGAATCCAATCGAGTCGGTCGACACGAGCCCTGTCTTCAAGGAACTTATAGTCAGGCAGTCATTAAGTCGTATTTTTTGAGCACTTACTGAGGGAAGAGCACTCTATTAAGCACTTAGGAGAGACAGCAGACACATTACCTGCCCACATCGAGCTTACAGTCTAGAGGATGAGCTTATAGCCTCTCCAGGGGCAAGCCAGTGACAGCTCAGTCAACCACAGCAGACAACTGTGGCGTCCCCTTGAACGCAGGCAGTAGCGATAGCATTCATTAAGCGCCGATCCCGTGCAGAGCACTGTATTGAGCAATGGGAGACAACACACAGGTGGGGAATTAGACATTGTCCCCGTCCCTCGGGAGGCTCACAATCTAACATCGCTACGTTCAAGATAACGTGCTATTTTCCGGTGAAAATAATTGTACAAAACAAAGTCGGCCAATGGCAAACGAGACAACGGAAGCCAAGAGACTCCCCAGCAAACTCAGGGTTGAGGTTCTGTAGTTGCGACTCTTCTTGGGTCAGCGAGGGCAGGGTTATTTCAGACCAGTGACCAGTTAGCGGGGCCAGAGGGGAGCCCTTGGTCCTCTCCGGTCTAGGGTCATGTGCTCTCTCTTTGGTACCCAGAACTCTAGCGGGGTACAAGGAAACCCAACTGGCCACTTCTGAACAATGCTACATTTGGAAGGTCTCATGTTTTATGATGCTGACGGCCTAAAAGTGTTCTTAGGGGTCAACGTGCTGGACCGACGACTCCTTGAGGCGTGCACATAACTGTCACGTTTTCTGTCTTTTCATTCCCCCTCTGTTTCTTGCGCGCTGCTTTTGGAGAAATACTGCAGGACGGAAAGCACCAAATCGAGAAATAGGGGAGACGATCAGGGTTTCCTTCTTTTCAGCCGTGTCATAATCCAACCCCGTTTGGGTCGGGCCAACGGAACCTGACATCGTTAGATCACTGTGGTCACTGAGTCTCTCTCCATCATCAGCAAGATGTCTTTCTCTGTCTCATTTTTTTTTTTCCAGCAAAGAGGTCTTTAAGGAAACAGGAAGGTGCCCAAGCCTCGGAGTCAGAGGACCTGGGTTCTAATCCCAGCTTTGCCAGTTGCCTGCTGTGTGATCATCTTGGGCTAATCTCACCTCTCTGGGCCTCAGTTCCCTCCTCTGTAAAATGGAGATTCAATATCTGGTCTCCCTCCTACTTAGACTGTGAACCCCATGTCGGACAGGGACCGTGTCTGATCTGATTATCTCATCTTTACACCACAGCTTGGTACGGTGCTTGGCACAAAGTGAACGAGTAACAAATACCACAATTATTTAGTAGGGTGGGTCAGAGTATTTGGTTTATGCATAAAAGGCAGCTCAATTTTCAGCCCAGTGAAGACAAAGACAAAAGCTGCAGTTTTATGAGGCTAAAGTTGTCTAGAGTTCACAACTTCATCTGCTATTATTTCACTCCAAATCCCTATTGTATCTGCTTTGATTTTACTGTAAAGATAAGTACAGTTTTTCCTTGTAGTTGAAACTTTGTGAAAAAATAATAAAAAACTGATTGTCCGAGCAATCCATCTCAGAACTGAAGCTAGGGGAAATCTTTTGATGCTTTTTTTTTTTTGTCTTTTTTTTTTTTTCTGAAACTCAGAACAAAACTAACGGAAAGCTTGGATAGACTCATAATTACCTGAAGTGGTTTGGGGGCCAATTAATTTGGACAATCATCTTTCTGCTGTATTGATCTTAGGTAAAACAGCACGACTACCTGTAATAATAATAATAGTAATGATGATAGTATTTATTCAGAGCGTATTATGCGCCGAACATTTTACAGATGAGGAAGCCGAGACCAAAAAATCAATCATATTTATTGAGCACTTACTGTGGGCAGAGCACTGCATTAAGCGCTTGGAAGAGTACAGAGCAAAGAGAAGTTAAGGGACTTGCCCAAGGGGACACTGTAGGTCAGTGGCAGAACCAGGACTAAAACCCCATTCTCCTGGTTTCCAGTCTGGTACTTGCTCTTCTCGGCCACAGATATGCTTAGCTCCAAGGAACTTTTCTCTCTCTCTTTTTTTTTATGGTATTTGTTAAGCGGTTAACATATGCCAGGCACTGTATTAAGCACTAGGCTTGTCGTGTCTTAAGCCGTCGAGTCATTTCCGACCCATAGCGACACCACAGACACCTGTCCCGGAACGCCCCGCTCTCCATCTGTAGTCATTCCGGTAGTGGATCCGTAGAGTTTTCTTGGTAAAAATCCAGAAACGGTTTACCGCCGCCTCCGTCCGCGCCATAAACTCAAATCTCCACCCTCGACTCTCCCCAGTGTCGCTGCTGCCCAGCACGGGGGAGTTTTGTCTTGTAGCAGATGGCCTTCCACTCGCTAGCCACTGGCCAAGCTAGGAATGGAACGGACAGGCCTCTGCTCGAGTCTCCCTCCCTTAGCCGAGACTGGTAGAGGACTGGAAACTCTCCTGAGAGATGGGGAGCACTGGGCTAGAGAGAAGTTAATCAGTCGGACCCAATCCATGTCCAACTTGGGGCTCACAATTTTAATCCTTATTTTACAGGTGAGGTAACTGAGGCCCAGAGAAGTGAAGTGACTTGCCCAAGGCAGCAGACAAGTGGCGGGTCCGGGACTAGAACCCAGGTCCGTCTAATGCCCAGGCCTGTTCTCTATCCACTAGACCATGCCGCTTCCCTGTTCTCTAATAAATGTTCGCGAAATAAACGTACGAGTCAATCCCTGTGCAAGCAACTCCTCCGCTGGCAGACGAGTTTGAGTTGCAGAAATCTCCCTTTCGGTTATCCCCTTTTGCGATCTTGATTTCTTTTAAAAACAAAAAAAAAAACCTCTTTTCTTTGGATCACGGCTTGCATGACATTTTATCTTTCTTTTCCTTTCTTTTTGCTGTTGGCAAAGACTCTTGGGAGGATTTGACAGATTTGGTGGAGCAAATGCGTGATGAAGGTGCGTGCCACCCCGACCTATTTCAGCTGGTACTTTCCTTTTCTAATTGGCGTTTTGACTGTCTCTCTAAGAGGAAGTTCCACTTTTTTAAGCTCCCTTCCAAAGGAGGTCTGTAACTGGAGCAGTAAGCACGTATGTCTGTCTTTACGCAGTACCCGCCTCTCTAGAGTTTCATATCTACTGCCGTCAAGGCTCTGGTTAGAAATGAAGTCACTAGAAGAGCCATCTCTCCCTTCTGGGTCCCATGGATTTCCCAAGTCAATCACTGCCTACGTTAAAAATGATCAAGATGATTCTCCAGGGTTTCCCAGAAAACACGCATGAAGCGGTCGGTCAAGCATCAGTTTGTTTCGATCGGAAATCTCCCTTGTTGCCTGCGGTTCCTCTGATACTAAAATCTGTCAGATGTTTTGTGGATTTTTAAAAATTTTATTTGGTAATGATTAGGATCCAATTCCCCGGCAGAAGCAGCATGACCTAGTGGATAGAACACGGGCCTGGGAGTCAGAAGGACCTGGGTTCTCATCCCGGTTCCGCCCACGTGTCTGCCCTGTGACCTTGGGCAAGTCACTGAACTTTTGTGTGCCTCAGGTACCTCATCTGTAAAATGGGGATGAAGACTATGAACCCATTTTGAGACATGGACTGTATCCAACTTGATTCTCTTGTATCTGTCCCAGAGCTTAGTACGGTCCTTGACGCACAGAAAGTGCGAAACAAATGCTCCTTGACACACAGAAAGTGCAGAACCAATGCCACAATTATCATTATTGTTATTAGTTATTATTATTATTCTGAGTATCATCTGAGAAGTGTAACAATTTGAAACGGACGGCCTGTTCGGTCGTATTTTCTGAACACTTAACTAGGTGCAGAGCACTGTACTAAGCGCTTGGAAAGTACAATTCGACAATAAAGAGAGACAATCCCTGCCTACAAGGGGTTCACGGCCTAGAAGGGGGAGAAAGACAGCAATACAAATAAACAGACATCAATAAAAATAAAATAGAATTATATATACATATATACTTAAGTGCTGTGGGGCAGGGAGAAGGACGAAGATCAAAGGGAGCGAGTCATGATGACGCAGAAGAGAATCTCCTAACAGCGATGAATCCCCAGTTAGGCTAGTAATAATGATAATAGTAGTAATTGGGGTATTTTTAAGTGCTTACTCTGTGCTAAGCACTGGGGTAGATATAGGCTAATCAGGATGGACACAGTCCCTGTCCCACATGGGGCACCTCTCATCCAGGAGATTAAAGCTTTCAAAAAATAACAAGGTCTTCCCTGAGTGAGAGCTGAGGAACCTGTCCTTTGTCTAAAGGCCAGTGGGGAGTCAGTGGGAAAGCCAGGAGTGGAAAATTGAATCCCTTTCCAGCATCTCCTTCGGTAGAAAACCGCTACAAGACCTTGTGAAAGAGCCCAGGACTTGGTATGACAGTCCAGCTTTCCGCCAGCCCGAAACCTAAATGCGGCCAACACTCCCTCTGTTCATCCTTCTCGGCCTAGCCGCCTTTCAGCACATTTCCTTTTCTTTCTCCTTCTTAAAATTATTCTTTTAGGGGACACTGCCATTCCTTCGAGGAAGAGTGTTTTGTTTTTTAATAGCATTCGTGAAGCGCTTACTAGGTGTCTGGCTCTGTACTAAAGGCCTGGGTAGATACAAGCTAATAGGTATTATAATAATAATAACGATAATGTTGTTGTTTGTTAAGTGCTTACTATGTGCCAAGCACCGTTGTAAGCACTGAGGTAGATACAAGGTAATCAGGTTCTCCCACGTGGGACTCACAGCCTTCATCTCCATTTAACAGATGAGGTAACTGAGGCACAGAGAAGTGTCTCCCCCAAGGTCACACAGCCGACAAGTGGCAGATCCGGGTTTAGAACCCACAACCCCTGACTCCCGAGCCCGTGCTCTTCTCATACGGTAGGATTCTCATATGGTAGGAATGTCTCTGTCCCACGTAGGACTCACAGTCTTAATCCCCATTTTACACTGAGGTAACTGAGATATGGAGAAGGGAAGTATCCTGCCCAAAGTCACACAGTTTACAAGAGGCAGAGCTGGGATTAGAACCCAGGTCCTCTGACTCCCAGCCCCGTGCTCTTTCCACTAGGACACGCTGCTCGAGTTCTCTGAAAGAGATCTTCGCTTCCTGATGCATCTCTCTCCCCTCCCTCGCCTTCCGCAGAATTGAGGGACCCAGAATGGAGTACGCTGGTCAGGTGGGCTCTCCATGGGGGGGGAGGAGGCGACACCCCCGGTGGACCCGGGACCCGTTCTCTGAGGCCCCCATTTTGGCCGGCACGGCGGTCAGCGTCTGCGCCGGAGGAAGCCAGAACGGTGCCCGGCCGGCGCCCCTCCCAGCTGACTACCACTGCCGTCGGCACCGGCCCACACGGTCCTTTCGGTGCCGACGTCGGCCGGGAGGTTTGAGGCGAAGAGACAAGCCAGAGAGGGGGCCAGTCCCAACTATCATATCCTTTTTCCCTTCCTCATCTCCGGCCTTTGATCCGCCTCCGGGGCAGCCTTCCGAGCAAGGCCCTGTCGGTGGAGAACAGAGATGGGTGTGGAGGTGATAGGGCCGGAGACGCACGAACCCCCAAAGGACAGGTTGGGGCTAGCCGAGCGTCCGGAGGGGGGCTGGCTAGCCCCGATCTCACCCACGGGCTCCCCGGCCTTCTTGTTCTGCTCCGTCAGTCGAGCGCTAACAGTGAGCGACCTGTCCAGGTGGGGATCCTGGGGTCCAACTCAAATGGACCCCGAAAGTGTGAAGCCCGGGCTTGCATCCTGGCTTCCCGCCGGGTGGTAAAGGACGGGGCGACGGGCCGGTTGTCCAAGAGGCCCCTGAGACCACCCCCAGGGGCAGTAGAAACTGTGAGCGAAGCCAGAACCAGCCTTTCAGCCACCTCACCTGAGGAAAAGCCAGGCTGAAGTCCAGGCCTAAGATTCACAGCATCATTCCATCACTCGATCAATCGTATTTATTGGTGCTTACTGTGTGCAGAGCGCTTGGGAGAGAACAATATCATACGAAACACACATTCCGTGTCCGCACCGAGCTTACGGTCTAGAGGATGTGGGTCTTGATTTGGTCCAGTTCTCCCAAGCCCTCAGGACAATGCTTTGCACTCGAGAACTCAGTAAACCAATCGATCAATCAGTGGCATTTATTCAGCACATACTGTGGACGGAGAGGACTGTACCAAATGCTTGGGAGAGCGTGATTCGGCCGAGTCGGTAGACAAGTTCCCTGCTCTCGAGGGGCTTTCAGCCTGGAGGATGAGAGGGACATTAAAATTAATTACGGATAGGTTTATAGAGAAGCAGCGTGGCTCAGTGGAAAGAGCGTGGGCCTGGGAGTCAGAGGTCACGGGTTCTAATCCCGGCTCCACCACTAGTCAGCTGTGTGACCTTGGGTGAGTCACTTAACTTCTCTGTGCCTCAGCTGCCTCATCTGTCAAATGGGGATCAAAACCGTGAGCCCCACGTGGGACAACCTGATCACCTTGTATCACCCATTGCTTAGAACAGTGCTTTGCACATAGTAAGCGCTTAACAAATACCACACTTTATTTATAGGTGCTGAGAGTAGGGTGAATATCAGCTGCTGAAAGGGTACAGATCCGGGTGCCTAGCCCAGGCGGAAGGGAGAGGGAGTAGGAGAAGTGAGGGCTTAATTGGGGGTGACCTTTTAGAGGAGATGTGATTCTATTAATGCTTTGAAGGTGGGGTGAGTGGTGGTCGGGTAGATAAGGAGGAGGGAGGGAGGCCCAGCCCAGAGGGAGGAGACAGATGGGATTAAGGTTCAGTGAATAGGTTGATTTGGGGCTGGGTTGTGGAAGGAGATCTCTGAGGTAAAGTAGGGGCACGCTGATCGAATGCTTTAAAACTGATGGTAAGGAATGGTAAGGAATCTGTGCAAAGGGATATGATTCCGTTATAAGACTTGATTTGGTTTTACAACAGATCTCTAGACTTTTAGAGGGCTCCAGCTGCCACCAGAGGTGGGAAATAATAATAAGGGTAAGTGGGGTAAGTGCCCAGCACTGTTCTAAACACTGGGGTATATGGAAGATAATCAGATGAGACACAGTGCTTGTCCCACTTGGAACTCACAGTCTAAAGTGGGGGATAGGGCAGGGAGAGGACAGATGAGGAAACTGAAGCACATTCAGTCAGTCAATCATTTATTGAGTGCTTAGTGTTTGCAGAACACTGTACTAAGCAGATGGGAGAGAACAATATAACAGACACATTCTCTGCCCACAGTGAATCTATTGAGTTTTCCAAGGTCACACTGCAGAGGTGGGATTAGAACCCGGGTGCCCTGACTCCCAGGTCTGTGCCCTTTCTGCTACTTTCTCACCCCCTACCTCATCTTGGCTACCCTGAGAGAGCCCCTGAGTAGTTGACACCAGGCATTTATCACTCCCGTGTGCCTGCTCACTCCCTTTTGTTTGTTTATTTTTGTTCAGCGCTTACTGTGTGCCAGGCATTGTACACAAGCTAATCAGGTTGGACACAGTACACTTCCCACATGAGGCTCACAGTCTTAATTCTCCATTTTGTAGGTGAGGAAACCGAGGCCCAGAGTAGTGAAATGACTTGCCCAAGGTCACAGAGCCCACCAGTGACGGCGATGGGATGAGGACCCAGGTCCTTCTGTCTCCCAAACCCATGTTGTACCCGCCATTGATTCACCCTGGGGTCTGGGCAGAAGTAAAGGGAATGGGGCCGGAGGGGGCAACTCAAATGTGCTGTGTCCGCTGACGTACAGGATCGGGGCAAAAGGGAAAATGCCGGCGAAACGTTGGGTCGATCCAACTTGCTTCGATCTGATGTCCTGGCCCGGTCGATTGTTCTTATCTTTTGGATTCCGTCTTGTTTCTCCCTTCATTCCTTTGTTTCTTAAAGAAGCAGCATGGCCTCGCCTGCTGTGTGACCCTGGGCAAGTCTCTTTACTTCTCTGTGCCTCATTTTCTTTGGCACAAAATGGGGAGTCACCCATTCTCCCTCTACCTTTGAATGTGAACCCCATGGAGGGCAGGGGGCAAGGACTGCTTAATCTTGTATCTACCTTGGCGTTTAGCCCAGTCCTTGGTACGTAGTAAATGCTTAGTTAATACTATAATTATTTTCATTATTACTATCGTTATTACAGTTACTAAGGTCTGGAGAGAAGGCTTTTCCCCTGGGGTGAAGTATTAGATGAGGGGAAAATGGTTGGACTTATAATAATAATGTTGGTATTTGTTAAGCGCTTACTATGTGCGGAGCACTGTTCTAAGCGCTGGGGTAGACACAGGGGAATCAGGTTGTCCCATGTGGGGCTCACAGTCTTCATCCCCATTTTGCAGATGAGGCCACTGAGGCACAGAGAAGTTAAGAGGCTTGCCAAACATACATGTGTAGAAGCAGCGTGGCCCAGTGGAAGGAGCTTGGACTTGGGAGTCAGAGGACCTGGGTTCTAATTCTGGCTCTGCCCCTGACCTGCAGAGTGACCTTGGGCGAGTCGCCTAACTTCTCTGTGCCTCAGTTCCCTCATCTGCAAAATGGGGTTCCAATACCTGTTCTTCCTTCTACTTAGCGAGCCCCACGTGGGACCCGATCACTTCATATCTATCCCAGCGCTTAGTACAGTGTAGAAGCAGTGTAGAGAAGCAGTGTAGCTCAGTGGAAAGAGCAAGGGCTTGGGAGTCAGAGGTCGTGGGTTCGAATCCCGGCTCCGCCCCTTGGCAGCTGTGTGACTGTGGGCGAGTCACTTCACTTCTCTGTGCCTCACTTACCTCATCTGTAAAATGGGGATTGAGATTGTGAGCCTCACGTGAGACAACCTGATGACCCTGTATCTACTCCAGCGCTTAGAACAGTGCTCTGCACATAGTAAGCGCTTAACAAATACCAACATTATTATTATTAGTGTTTGACACTTGGCAAATACCACAGTTATTATTATGCACAGAACAGTGACTTCCGAGTGGTGCTGAAGTCATCTCACCTTGGTGGGGATATCCTTGGCTGTAAGTAGCATTACTGTTCATGTGAGACTTGTGGGGAGGGGGCGATTATAACTTTTAATAACTCGACCTAGGACGCGCGGACAACGGAGGTGGAGGCCCCAGTCAGGCAACGATAATGGTAACTGAGCCCCGAGAGGTTTTTAAGGAGGGGAGAGGGGGGCACGGGGTCGGAAGCAGCAGCTGGGAGGTCAGAGTGCGCTAGGGCAGAGTAGAGGCCATTGGACCGGGCTGCCAGGAGGAAGGTCACCCCTTGACCTTAGAGAGGAGTGGGCTCTGATTCCATTCTCATTGTTCTATTGTCTGCCCTCACCCTTTACCTCATTAATGTTGGTATTTGTTAAGCGCTTACTATGTGCAGAGCACTGTCCTAAGCGCTGGGGTAGATACAGGGTCATCAGGTTGTCCCACGTGGGGCTCACAGTTTTCATCCCCATTTTCCAGATGAGGGAACTGAGGCACAGAGAAGTGAAGTGACTGGCCCACAGTCACACAGCCGACAAGTGGCGGAGCTGGGATCTGAACCCGTGACCTCTGACTCCCAAGCGCGGACTCTTTCCGCTGGCTTGAATCCTTCAGGGGCTAAGGAGCCGCACCTTAATTGAGTAATCACCTCAGAGCTTAGTGCCCGGCTTTGAAAATTGCACACAAATGTTAGTCTCAATAATACTAATCGGACAAAAACCCTTCAGTATCCCCGGGGCTCCTTCTCTGGTGGGGACAGCTGGCCATTTTTTCCAGCTGGTGTGAGGGAATACTCTCTTTTCACGGGAATACCAGACAGGGCAATTCAGGGACTTCTGTCCAGGTGGCTGGCTGCAATATGTAGTAGGCTGTAGGTTGTGGTTAATTATATTAGGGCTTCTGGGTTGGTTATGAATCTTCAGCATAATAATGATGGGGTCTAGTGAGCCTCTACTAAATGCTCGGCACAAGACGGGCCTGTCCAATCCAGCCCCTGTCCCACGTGGGGCTCACAAAAGCTAAAATGAGGTCGTCCCCATTTTACAGATGGGGAAACAGAGGCACAAAGTTTAAGTGCCCCCCCCCAAGGTCACACAGCTGGGCAGCGGCAGAACCGAGGCTAGAACCCAGATCTTCTGAAGCTCGTTGTGAGCGGGGAATGTTTTATTGTGGCATTGTACTCTCTCAAGCGCTTAGTACAGTGCCGTGCACACAGGAAGCGCTCAGTAAATGCAGTGGAACAAATGACCCCAGTTGCCTGCTGTCTTTCCACTAGGCTGATGACATCAGAGAAGCAGCGTGGCCTAGTGGGAAGAGCCCAGGCTTGGGAGTCAGAGGTCGGGGGTTCTAATCCCGGCTCCGCCACTTGTCTGCTGTGTGACCTTGGGCAAGTCACTTCACTTCTCTGTGCCTCAGTTACCTCATCTGTAAAATGGGGATTAAGATTGTGAGCCCCACCTGGGATAACCTTGTATTTCCCCCAGCACTTAGAACAGTGCTTGGCACATAGTAAGCGCTTAACGAATACCATCATATTATTATTATTATCAGCCCCTAGGGAGGGACATTCCCAAGTGGAGTTTCTGATTTAAGGTCCTGGGGCTGGTTCTAGAGAAACAGCAAGGCTAGTGGATAGAGCACAGGGCTGGGAGTCAGAGGATCTGGGTTCTAATCCCAGCTCCACCTCTTGCCCTCCATGTACCTTGGGCAAGTCACTTTTGTGCCTCTATTTCATCAACTGTAAAATGGGGATTCAAAACCTGTTCTCCCTATTACTTCAACTGTAAGCCCCATGTGGGACAGGGACTGTGTTTGACCACTTTAACTGGTACCTACCCCAGCGTTTAGAACAGTGTTTGACACAGAGTAAGCGTTTAACAAATACCATAAAAAATATATTTTTATTGACAGGGGAAAGGGGATTAAAGACATTTTTATACCATGTGCAGAAGAACCAGATGGCCCATCCCCTCACCCATATTAGTGTAATGGACCAGAGGGAAGCAGCGCGCCTAGTGGATGGAGCCTCGGAGTCGGAAGGACCTGGGTTCCGATCCTGGCTCTGCCACTTGTCTGCTGTGTGACTTTGAGCAAGTCACTTCACTTCTCTGGGCCTCAGTTCCCTCATCTGGAAAATGGGAATTGTGACTGTGAGCCCCACGTGGGACAGGGACTGTGTCCAACCCGATTTGCCTGTATCCACCCCAGTGCTTAACAAATACCATAATTATTATGATTATTGTTATTATTATATTGTGCTCTCCCAAGCAGTTAGTCCAGTGTTGGGCACACAGTCAAGTGCTCAGAAAATGTGATTGACTGACTGAATTAGGCATGGTCCCATCCCTCAGGGGGCTCCCCGTCTAAGTGGGGAGAAGAAATTGGAGACTGTCACATCTAGAGTGATAAAGCATTAAAACACGGCACAGACTTTGAACTGAAGGTCAGAAGTTTGCCCTGACTTCTGCCTTCGCCCGTGCTTCCAAAACGTGTGTCGGCTAGAGCACGATTAGGGAAATGACCGGTCTTCTGACAACACGATCAGGGAAACCACTCGTGCCGAGGTGCTCGGCATCGCAACGGGGAGTTGATTCCTTGTGGGCAGGGACCGTGTCTGCCAACTCTGTCGTGTCGGATTCCCCCGAGTGTTTAGAACGGTGCTCAGTAAATACCACTGATAGACTGGTTGTTCTTAACATAAGGTTTCCAAGAGCACCGCCCTTGAAGAACTGGGTGTTTAGAGTGTGTGTGTGTGTGGACGTGTACAAACACTTGTGAACTTCAGGTGAAAAGGAGAACTTCCTAATGGTCTCAGTTGCCAGGGGAGGGTGGGGGAAGCCCCAACCCCGGAAAGCTTTCAGGAAAAAACACACACCGTGTCCCCAGGAGGCAGGGGGATGGAGGAAACGTGGGATTCCATTCGCAGAGCCGAGGCACGTTGCGATTCCCATTTTCACTTTTCAGCGTCGGTTTCTCGGGTAAATGCGGCGTGTGACCTCTGGAGGAGGCTTCTCCACCCAGATGCCCTCCGGAAAACGAGCCGGGCAAACCAAAGCGACGTGGATCGCTTGCCGCTGCTCTTCACGGCTAGTAGCCGGACTAAGATGTGGAGAAGAGAAACCAGTTATTGGACCAGGCCCTAAGCGATGAAGCAAACCAGAGACCCCTGAAATCCAGACAGTTTGGATTTCTCCCGAGTTGATGGGGAAATGAAAGAAAAGCGTTCTCCCACCGCCCCTGCCGAGCAGAGCCCGCCCCCAGCAGCTGCCACAGCCGCCCCCAAGGCAGAGAGACTGGGCTTGTGCTACAGACAAATCGCAGCGTTTTGCTCTGCTTTATGCATTATCCTAACTCCCTTACCCCTCTTCCTCCTCTTCCTCCTCCTCTTCTTCCCCCTTTCCCTGTCTTACCCCACCAATAGAGGGGGAGGGACAGGAGAGGGAAAGCAAATCACTCAATCTTGCTCTTTTGTTATGGTATTTAAGTGCTTACTATGTGGCAGACCCTAAGCCCTCTTTTCCTTATCTTCAACTCCCTTCTGCTTCACCCTGACTTGCTCCCTCTTTTCACCGGCCCCTGCAGCCCCACAGCACTTATGTCCATATCCGTAATTTATTTATATTAATATCTGTCTCCCCCCTAGACTGTAAGCTTGTTATGGGCAGGGAATGTGTCCGTTGTTATATTCTACTCTCCCGAGTGCCTAGTAGGGTGGTCTGCACACAGTGAGCGTTCAATAAATACAATTGACTGATGGAATAAGCGCCGGGGTAGAATCAGGTTGGATGAGGAAGAGGGGAGTCCTCTAAGCCGAAGAGGTTCGGAATTGAGTATTTTCAGCTGGGGACTTAGCATATCAGTTATGCGTGTGACTGACTCTCAGCAAGCCAGAACACCAAGAGTCGGCCACATCCGTGAGCATAAGGGAAGATCCAAAGCTCAGTCCGTCAGGCTTCTTCTTGCGTTCATACCGTCGATGTGACCCCGGTCACAGACCCAATTTTCCATCTCTACCACATTACTCCCGCAACCCGGGCCGCGATCTCGTCCTCTCCCTGAGAGTCCCCACCCGCCCCCGGCCCTTCAGCGTTCCTCGATAAATTGCCCTTGCTGCCCGTTATCAACCTCCCGTTCCCCCGCTCGAAAACAGTGAAGCGATGATCATGCTCAGTCTTAAATAAAACGTCCCCTTGGGTAACCGGGTTCTTCTCCTCTCTCTTCTGGCTGCAGATCCTAATTATCTCATGGCCAATGAGCGCATGAACTTGATGAACATGGCCAAGCTGAGCATCAAGGGGCTGATCGAGTCAGCCCTGAACCTGGGTCGAACACTGGATTCCGACTATGCACCTCTCCAGCAGTTCTTCGTGGTGATGGAGCACTGCCTGAAACATGGCTTGAAAGGTACCGCGCTCCTTAGGAGTGACATAAGGAAGCCTCTCTCTGTCTCTCTCTTTCATCCTCTGTCTCTCCCTCTCTCTCTCTTGCTCTCTCCCTGTCTCCTTCTGTCCTTCTCCCTTTCTCCCCATCTCTCTCCCCCTATTTCTTTCACTCTCCATCCCCCAACCCATCTCATTGTCTCCTCTCTCCCTCTTTTCCCTTAGGGGGGAGATTCGGGGCCTGCTTTGGGTCTTGCTGGAATGCAGGAATTCCAAGTTGATGTTTTTCCCCAGCTCAACAGAGAGGCCGGGGCCAGCAAATGACTTGGAAGAGGAAGAACGAAGTGGGGGAAGAGGGAGAGGGAAGGGGGGAAGAGGGGGAAAGAAGGACAGAGAGGGGGTGGGTGAGATGGGGTTGAGGGTAGAAAGAGAAAGAGAGAGGGGAAGGCGAGACTGACTCTTGGGGCATAAGCTGATTCCCTGAGGTGGTCCCTGGGAAGGTCCCGGTGGTTCCAGTTAAAAATACATATCTTATCCTCCTCCTGCTCTAGCCAAGAAGACTTTTCTGGGACAAAATAAGTCCTTCTGGGGGCCGCTGGAACTGGTGGAGAAGCTCGTGCCCGAAGCGGGGGAGATAACAGCCAGTGTCAAAGACCTCCCGGGGCTTAAGTAAGTGAAAACCTGCACCCCCTCTTCCCACCTAGGAAGCCGGGGTAGCCGAGTGGGAACAGGAAGCGGAGTCGTCGTCACCGACAAAGTCAGAGGTCCTGCAGCGGGCAAGACCCCAGCTGGCCTCTGGCGGGGCTGGTCACATTGTCCGCCGGGAAGACAGGGCCTCCACTTGGGGACTTGAGAGTCTTAGCTAGAGCATCACCGTGTGATCATCATCGGTTCCCAACCCCAGGCCTCGGGAGCCGGGCTGTCGAGTGGGCGGCGGACACTACGTCCAGGGGGGTTTTACACCGGAGAATAGAGGGGAGGCCAGTCGGGTCCGGGTGGGCCAGCCACTTGTGGGAGAGTCTTAGACTTGCATTCCAAGGGGAGGGAAGGCGGGTACTGAATCCCTGTTGTACAAGTGAGGAATCTGTGGCACAGAAAAGTTGCCCAAAGTCACCCAGCAAACAAGGGGCAAAATCAGGGTTAGAATCCACGTCTTTGCTCTTTCCATTATATATTTGTTTTTTGGCGGGGGTGGTGTTTAAGCACTTATGTGCCCAGCACTGTACTAAGTGCTGGGGTAGATACAAGCCACTTGGGTTGGACGTAGTCCACGTCCCACATGGAGCTCACAGTCTTGATCCCCGTTTTACAGATGAGGGAACTGAGGCACAGGGAAGTGAAGTGACTTGCCCCAAGGTCACACAGCAGACAAGTGGCGGTGCTAGGATTAGAACCCAGGTCCTTCTGACTCCTGGGCCCGTGCTCTTTCCACTAGGCCACACTCCTCGTTTGGAGGTATTGTGAGCAAAGTGGGGGTAGACAATGTCAGGATGGAGGTTTAGTGTGTGAAGACCCTCCCCCCGCCACAGTCAGTCATTCAGTGGTATTTACTGAGTGCGTACTAAGTGCAGAACACCATACTAAGCGCTTGAGAGAGTACAGTACAACAGAGTCGATAGACGTTTACCTTGCCCACAGAGAGCTTAAAGTCTAGAGGGTCTTAAAGTCCCACCATGAATGGAAAGACCCTTATCTCAGCGGACAGGAAAACCAGAGAGGGGAACGAGCACCTCTGAGGGCAGGCTCTAAACGACGAGGCCAGCAAACCCCCCCTGGTAGGAGGAAGGGGTGTCCAGGTGACCCGCGACGTTTGGGTCGGTCTGATTTCTTTCTGTTGGCAGGACGCCGGTGGGCAGAGGAAGAGCGTGGCTTCGCCTGGCCCTGATGCAGAAGAAGCTCTCTGAATACATGAAAGCCCTGATCAACAAAAAGGAACTTCTCAGGTGAGGCGGCGCCGCCATGGACGTTCGTTCCGTGCTTGGCACCACTGTCCCTGAACCCGTGGGCCTCGGCCCCACCCGCCTCCCAGCTCCTTGCCCCGGTCCCCGTCCCCCTGGCCAACCTGCCCCATCTCTGCTTCAGCTGTGTAATCTCTTGGTTTAGCGAAGGGCAAGGCTCAGTCAACAAGCGGGAAAGTGGTTCTCCAAAGTCACAGAAGCCCGCTAATCTCACCGAACATGCCCTGAGGTAAGGGTGAGGGGTCTGAGTCTGAGCTAGTTACTCTCAGCACATCCAGAACACAGAGAAAGCAGACGGTCTGATCCCGGGAAGCTATATAAGCCATCCCCTGCCCATCCTCCCCTCTCTCTCTCGCTCTCTTTCTTCCCCCCCCCCCCTTCCCTTTTCCTCTCTTCTCTCTTTTTTTTTCTTGCAATGATATTTTCTAAACGCTAGGATAGGTACAAAGTGCTCCTATCAGACATAGTCCCCGTCCCATACAGGGCTCACAATCTAAGGCGATGGGGAGATCAAGACTCTCACCCCCATTTTACACGTGAGGAAATGAGACCCAAAGAGGTTGTGACCAGCCTGACATCGTGTCAGATCTGGGATTAGAGCTCAGGTGTCCTGACCACCCCGCCGTCCATGGGCCCGTGTCTTTCCACCAAACCACGCTGCCTGTTTTTGGCAACCAGAGCCTCGAGGAGGAGGAGGAGAAGAATGTCGGCCTTGCCGTCGAGCCCAGATGGAGAGCTCTGAGGGAGCCTGGGTTTGTAGAAATGCTCACCTCATACACAGCCCAGGGCACCTGACTTGAGCACTCATTCTTCCCTGTGAGGTCCTTGGAAGAACAGAAAGGGGATTCACCGTGGGAGCCCCTTCTCTTTCTTCTCCTCCTCCTCCTCCTCCTCTGGAGGTCGGGATCCAGGGTGGAGCCTGGATCCTCTCCTTTCCTCAGGGTCTCGTTTTCCTCAATCTTGCCCCTTCTCCCTCTCCATTCCCGTGGCTGGCCGGCTTAGGTTAGGTGAATATTGAATCAGTGGGGGTGGCTAGCAGCTCTGGCGAAAGATTTAACCAGAGGAAGGGCATGTTGAAACTCTCCTCTTCCCTGTTGCTCTTTCCTCCGTTCCGATGGATAATGGGCGTGGAATTTTCCCCGCCTTAAGTTCCTCAGATTTGTTGTGTATCTTATCTGGTAGATATCTCAGTTTGTCCTTACAAACACCCGAGAGAGAGAGAAAGAGAGAGATAGCACTTCCCTCATTTTCCAGGTGAGGAAACTGAGGCCCAGAAAGATAAAGTGGCTTGTCTAAGATGACAGAGCCAGCTGGAGCTCTTTTCATTAGATCATGCTACCTCCCCTTCCAGGGGAGAGATGGGCCTCCAACCTGCCTTTCCAGCTCTGCCTTGGAGAGGTTATCATCATCACCTTGTACATTCTAAGCGGTTAATACAGTGCTCTGCACATAGTAAGCGCTCAATAAATACTGTTGAATAAATGAATGAATGATCATCAGTGGTATTTATTGAGTGCTTATGGTGCACAGAGAACTGGACTAAGCATTTGGGAGCATACAACAGAGCTGGTAGACACGTACCCTACCCACAGCGAGACTACAAGCCTGGACGGGGAGGCGGACAATATAAATAAATGTTACGGATATTTTTTTCGATCGTATTTATCGAGCGCTCACCGTGTGCCGAGCGCTTGGGAGAGTACAGTGTGACAATAAACAGACACATTCCCTGCCTACAATGAGCTCACAGTGTAGATGTGTACTTAAGTGCTTTGGGGCTGAGGGGGGGGCGAATATCAGATGCCCAGTGGTCACAGATGCAGGAGCCTAGACGAGGCATCCTGGTCATGTGACTCTCCTGTTTGTTCCCACAGTGAATTCTATGAACCCAATGCGCTGATGATGGAGGAGGAAGGAGCCATCATTGCCGGTCTGTTAGTAGGGTTGAATGTCATCGATGCTAATTTCTGCATGAAAGGGGAAGACTTGGATTCCCAGGTACAGAACAGTGACTTTGCCACGCACACCATTTGTGATCTCCAATCAGTCAATCAATCAATGGTATTTATTGAGCGCCGAACTAAGCGCTTGGGAGAGTCCGATACAGTAGAGCTGGTAGATCTTCCCCCTCCCCACAGGAAGCTTACAGTCTAGAAGGGGAGGCGAAGAGTAAAATAAATTCCAGAGAGAGGAAATGGGAAAGTAGAGGGATATGGGGTGGGGGCTGGGGTGAGTATCCGACAGCTTAGGTGACCCAGAGGGGAGGGAGAAAAGGGTGGGGAAATGAGGGGCTCGTCAGGGAAAGCTTTTTGGCGGAGATGTGATTTCATTAGGACTTTGAAGGTGGGGAGAGCAGCGGTTGATTAGTGAAGTGAAAGCCCTGCCGGTCAGTCACCGAGTTGATTCCTCTGGCGGGTTTGGGGAGAGAGAAAGACCGTGGGTAGCTCAAGCTAGGTAGAGGAGCGCTGTCCTCCTGGGTTGGCTTGACTGTCCTGTCCAAAACCTCTGGGCAATTAGAACCCCCCAGGCCACCCCGACTCCCCACCAGCCCATCCTTGTCTGAGGGTCTTTTGAGTGGCAGCAAAGTAGGCTACTAGCAGGGTGTTTCCACAGTGCTCTGAAGAGTAATGACTGTGGGATCTGTTAAGCGCTTACTATGTGCCAGGCACTGTTCTCAGCCCTGGGGTGGGATACAAGTAAAGCGGGTTAGCCCATTTTAAGATCGAGGCAAGTGAGGCACAGAGAAGTGAATAGACTTGCCCGGGGTCATAAGACAGACAAGTGGCGGAGCTGGGATTAGAACCCATGACCTTCTGACTCATCCGTCTCTGCTCCCTAGCTAGCGAAGGACACAGGAAAGAAGAGCAAAGCTCCAGAGAGAAAGATCAGGAAGGGGGAGCGAGGGAAAGGCCAGAGGTTTAAGGAAGAACGGTGTTCTGGCCTACGTTTTCCAAGGACCAGGCAGATCCGTGGCTTTTCAAAATGGCCAAAGGAGACGTTTGAAGAAGAGAGGATTATCAAAAACCTTTAGGAACTAAGGAAGAGGAAAAGATATCGTCGTTTCCCCCATGTGCCACTGTCTGTCAATCGTATTTATCGAGTGCTTACTGTGTGCAGAGCACTGTACAAAGTTAACAGACACACTCCCTGCCCACAACGAGCTTACAGTCTGGTGGCCAAGCTGTAGCTAAAACCCTTTCAGCTCTGCAAATTGAAGGGTATCTCAGGTCCTTTGGATTGCAGTGGCTTTAACTCATGCAGTGGGACACGATCCCTGTCTCACCCGGGACTCACAGTCTAAGAGAAAGATAGAGCAGGGATCTTCTCCCCATTTTACCGATGAGAGAACTGAGGCCCAGAGAGGTTAAGTGATTTGCCCTGGGTCACAGAGCAGGCCCGGTAGGAGCTGGGACTCCCTGTTCTCTGCTCCTTCCACTAGCCCACGCTGCCTTGTATCATTTTCACCATAAACATCCTCAGTGGTATTTATTGAGCACTTAGTGGGTGCAGAATACTGTCTAAGCTCTTGGGACAGTCCAGTACTACAGGGTTGGTAGACGTGTTCCCTGCCCGCAGTGAGCTTACAGTCTGTAGGGAGGGACAGATATTAATATCAATAAATAAATTATTTGTAATCACCAGGATTCGGTCTAGCTCTGGTATTGGCTCGAGCGATTGAAGTTGAGAGGTGTGGGATTTGAGAGATTTTTCTCTCTGCCAGGACTAAATGTCATCTGGTTTTATATTTAATGGAGGAATTTCCATCTCTCTCTAGGTCGGAGTGATAGATTTCTCTATGTATCTCAAGGATGGAAACAGCAGTAAAGGCAGCGAAGGGTAAGTTCAAGACGAAGCCAGGTTTTGCTTCCTTATTGCCGGAATCTGTGGTCGAAGCCTGGAATCCTCGTCGTCGGTGGTATTTACTGAGTGCTCACTGTGTGAAGAGCACTTTACTAGGTGCTTGAGCACTGTACTAAGCGCACACGTCAATTCTCACTCTCATGATGGTAGGTGAGAAGCGTTGGAATTAAGACATGGGAATCAAGACATTGTTTTACACTGCAAAGAAAAGCAGGGTTGGGGGGGGGGTGGGATTCTCCAGGGTATCGATCTGGAAAGGGAGAAGAAATCATCATAAGTTTCAAGCAGTAGAGATCGTCTAAGTGTTCTGCGTTTTCTTTTTCTCTCTCTCTAGAGATGGTCAAATTACCGCCATCTTGGACCAGAAGAATTATGTGGAAGAACTCAACAGACACTTGAAGTAAAGAATTTAGACACTTGATTATCTGTAGGGGTTGGAGGGGAGGGGGTCTGTGTCGGTGTCGCCGGGTAATGATGGCGGATATCGCGGTCGCTCACCACCCCCAGTAAGAATCCACTTGTACTTAGAGGCGACGCTAAGTACCCAAGCATAAGCGGCTGGCAGTTGAGGTGGCCCTACTATCCTCAGCCTCTTGGCTTTTAACTTCTATCCTAGCAGCACGGCCTAGTGGATAGAGCACAGGCCTGGGAGTCAGAAGAATCCGGGTTCTTAATCCCAGCTCCGCCACGTCTCTGCTGTGTGACCTTGGGCAAGTCACTTCACTTCCTCTGGGCCTCAGTTCCCTCATCTGGAAAATGGGGATGGAGACTGCGAGCCCCATGTGGGACAGGGACTGTGTGCAATCCGATTAGCTCGTATCTACTCCGGCGCTTAGTGTCTGGCACGTAATCAGCGCTTAACAAATACCCTGGCCTTTATTATCGTCATTATTACTACTCCTACTCTAGTCATTATCCCAGATGGAAGGGGGCATCTTATTTAGAAGGGTGGATGCGCCTCTCCGTCCTTCCGGCCCGCCTCCCTAGTTATCTCGGCAGAGGATGGAGGGCGTCAAGGAGGGCACCGCCTCGCCTTCCTCTGGGCATCCACCCCTTGCCTCAGGGTTGCCCAGCAGCTGGCAGAAATGGCCTGAGGGAGGAAGTGGAGCCGGCAGAGCCGAGGTCCACCGCAGAGCTGGACTCCGGGGTAATAGAACCGGCTGAGGCAAAGACAGCCCAGGCCGAGTGCCCGTCTCCCCACGCCTCGGGTTTTCCAGCCAGGCCCGTGGTGGCTACTTCCCCTGGCTCTGGCTACTGCCCCTGGCTCCCCCGTTGATGCCGCTTGCTAGCAGGATGGGGTCCTGGGCCCCACGCCAGCCGGGGGAAACTTGGAGAAACGGGGGATCCGATCGGCTCCGGGCCCACCGGTCTGTCCTGGAGGAGGCCCCTCACACCCTGCTTTGCTTTCCACGGGCAGCGCCACGGTGAACAACCTGCAGGCCAAAGTGGACGCCCTGGAGAAGTCCAACACGAAGCTGACAGAAGAGGTAGGTGGGGCCAAGGGGGCGGCCGCCTCGGGTCACGTGGCTGGTGACCGGCGGGCATCCAGCTGCCCTCCTCGTTCAGAGAGGAGGCTGCCGGCGGGTGGGGATCGGGAAGGAGATTTTGCCAACTCAGCTGGTGTCCGGGAGCGGCTGCCTCGGGTGCCCCCGGCTAGTGCCGGCCCCCGTCGTAAATCAGTCAGTCGATGGTGTTTACCGAGCGCTTACCGCGTGCAGAGCACTGTACCGAGCTCTTGGGAGAATACGATACGGCAGATCTGGTGGACACGTTCCCTGCCCACAGTGAAGCAGTGTGGCATCGAGCCTGGGAGTCAGAAGGACCTGGGTTCTGATCCCGGCTCCTCCACTTGTCCACCGTGTAACTTCGGGCAAGTCACCTCACATCTCTGTGCCTCATTTCCCTCAACTGTAAAATGGGGATTAATACTGTGAACGCTATGTGGGACAGGAACTATGTCCAACCTGATTATCTTTTATCTACCCCAGCGCTTAGTACAGTGCCTGGCACATAACGAGTGCTTAACATTAACATTCCTCTCAGCAGTGTGGGATGGAGGAGGATGTCACCGGCGGAGCCGGCTCAGTCATCCAGCCTCGGGGTCCTCCTTCAAGGGGATTCGGGGGGGGACAAGCGGGTCTGGCGGACAGGGAGGGATGGACCCCAAGGGCCACCGTGGGCGGGCCAGGTTTTTCTCCCATCGGACTTGGTGGGACCCCTTAGGTTGTTGGACAATTTTCAGCTGGAAGGAGGGCTGGGCACGGGTGAGGCAGCCAACCCCAGGGAAGACACCAGACTGTAAGCTCCTTAAAGGCAGCTGTCAAGTCTGCTAAACTCCACTGGATTGTACTCTCCCAGACGCTTGGTACGGTGCTCTGCACGCAGGAAACTGTAAGCCCCTTGGGGGCAGGCGTTGTGTCTATTCCCTCTGTTGGATGGTACTCATCCAAACGTTTAGTACAGTGCTCTGCCCATAGTAGGTGCTCATCCAACACTAGTGATTGACCCTCAGGGTTTGGGTGAGGAGAAAACGGTGAACTGGTTTCCTTCTGGGTTGCGCCGTTGGGTTAACTCCTTCTCCTTTCCTTTTGGGGTTTTGATCTCAACCTTACTCTTTCCCACGCAGCCCTGGGAGAGTGAAATGAGGTTCTTTAACCTGAAGTTTTAACTCGAAACAGCTGCCCAGAGTAGCTACTGGGATCGCCTAAAAGGCCATATCCGGCCCACCCGTTGGTCAAGGCAGGAAAAGCCGAGTCCCATCCGAGCGTTGTTTCGAACTTGGTTTTAAGAGCCCCGTTCTCAGAGGGAGTCAGAGGCCGAGGGTGGTGATTACTGAGTTTTGCCGCGGCCGGGGGTCTCGGCTCCCCTCAGCCCACCCTGTCACTCGCCGCCCCGGCTTGGGGGCCAGGAGGAGCTACCGGCAGAGGACGGGGCTCCCTGCCGGCCCCGGGCGGAGGGCGGGCCGCGGCTGCCCCCGTGCAGCCTCTGAGAAGATCAGGGTCCGGAGGGAAAAGGCAGGAGCTAGTGGCGAATGAGGGGGTGCCGCGAGGGGCACTGTCAGCCGGGGGTCCGTCGGGTCACCCGCGCTGGACACGTTGGTTGGGCATCACCCTGGAGAGCACCATCGTCCCTCTACGGGAAGCAGCGTAACCTAGTGGATAGAGCCCGGGTCTGGGAGTCAGAATCCCGACTCTGCCACTTGTCTGCTGTGTGACCTTGGGCAAGTTGTTTCACTTCTCTGGGCCTCAGTTACCTCATCTGGAAAATGGGGATTAAGACTGTGAGCCCCATGTGAGACAGAGACTATGTCCAATCCGATTGTTTCTACCCCAGGCTTAGTACAGGGCCTGGTACAGAGTAAGTGCTTAACAGATACCACAAGCATATCATCATCATCATCATCATCATGTAGCAAGGTCTCACTGGGCACCAAACGAGCCCTGTCCTAGGGCTTGGGAGCCTGCGGCTGCTGGGAGAAACTCCTGCTTCCACCCTTAGGGACCTTTGCAGTCTAATCTAGAGCTGTTGGTTGCGTTTGGTTTTTCTAAATGGTTTTTGTTAAGCACTTACTATGTGCCAGGCACCACACTCAGCACTTGGGTAAATGCAAAATAATCAGGTTGGACACAGTCGCCGTCCCTCATGGGACTCACAGTCTTCATCACCATTGTACAGTTGAGGTAACTGAGGCCCAGAGAAATGAAGTGACCTGTCCAAGGTCACCCTGCTGACAAGTGGCAGAGCTGGGATTAGAACCCAGGTCCTCTGGCTCCCCGGCCCATGATCTATCCACTAGGCCACGCGGCTTCTCTCCTGCTAACACTTTATCAATCCTTGCAAGGAGAACATCAGCCTTGACAGGTAGGCTGTGAACTTTTGAAAATTCTACCCCACTGCTCAGTACAGCGCTTGGCACATAGTAAAAGCTTAACCAATTCTCCAGTCATTATTATAAATTCCCCAAACCAAACGTCACTGAACAGAGTCTGTCAGTGCCCTGCTAGTCTTCCCTCGGGGCTGAGGGGAACGGCCCCGGGAGAAGTACCCAAGGACTTGTCCGGTTTGGTTGCAGCTCGCCGTGGCCAACAACCGGATCATAACTCTGCAGGAAGAAATGGAGCGCGTCAAAGAGGAAAGTTCCTACATATTGGAGTCCAGCCGCAAGGTCAGTTCAGGATGTTTGGAGGCAGCAGCGTGGAGATCGAGGGCTGGGGGACTCTTTCGGGGGGAGGGGGGGGACGGAGGGTGGTCACAGGTGAAAATCTTCTGCACCTGAAAACCCTATAATATTTTCCCATATAATATTTCCCGTTAACATTTCCCATATAACATTTTCCCATATAATACATTTCGGTCCCGGTTCTTGGTGCCCTGTGTTTCAAAGCGCTCGACCCTCATCTTTGAAGGAAGAGGGCGATTTCAGAGTCCTCGGGTCGTGGACGAGTTTCCGGGTGTTTTCACCCGCAGAGCGCCGGCGACCGGTGTGGAGATGGCGTTCATTTTGACGGCACCTGGGAAGGACGTCATTTTCATTTTGTCTGTCCCATCGTCTGGGGTCCAGATCCCGGGAGACCAAGGAAGGCCGCATACCGTCTGCAAGGCTGGGCCACTTTACTGCCTGCTGGGTTGCAGGAGGAGGAGGAGAAGGACCGGTTTTGACGGGTTTTTCCCGTTGGTTCATTCCAGGTCACTAAGCAAGAGAGAACTGCCGACGGACACGCGCTGATTGAAGCGAGAAAGCACTTGAAGGAAGAGACCCAGTTACGGCTGGTAAGCTCGCGCCGAGATCCAAGAGTTCAGGGATCTCGGTTTTAATGGTTGAGCAACAAAAATCACCTCCCTCAACGGCCAGGCCCGGGGGAGATGGACTCTTGTCAGGCTTCTGGAATCCTGAGCTCGTGCCTTAGCCATTGATGGTTACTTTTTCAGTGAGTTTCACCTTCCGGAAGTCTGGCGGGGCAGAAAAATGACCCTCTGCCTGAGGAGATCATAAAAATTAAAATAATTCGTATCCTGGAATTTGCAGCAGGAGACGCACCTGCACACCGATTAAGTTTCAGGCAGTGGACCCTAAAAGAAGCCCTTAGCTGAAGAGGGACAAATTGATTGTCCAAAGAATTAGAAATAAAACCAAAAACCAAAGTAAAACCACCTCAGCCAAATAAAATTGCAAGCCGACCCCCATTTTGATCACCGATCCGGACCCCGCCGCCCCCCGCGAACAAATCGGCCCAAGCTTGTATTGGGCACGGTTAATTTCTACTGAAGGGGAAGGTGCTGTGGCTTTGGGGGCAGACGTGGGAGACCGTAGGTGATGTCCGTTTCCTAAGGAAAGCTCTTCATTTATCTTTAAGACTTTGATCACAGGTGAAAATGTTCAGACGACTGTCCCAGACAGTGACAGGCCCCCTCAGGGAAGCGGCTTTTCTCTCTTTAACACGTCAGTTCCACCAGGGAGGGACTGAGATTAATGAATTCCATAGAGGGTCAGGCACCGGGGGCTTGCTTACCCCTTCCCTGCCCTTCTAGCCTGGTGAGGCTACAGGAGAGGGAGGGTGGGTGGGTGTTGGTGGAAGGATAGAACCAGGGAAGCAGCACGGCCCAATGGATAGAGCACGGGCCTGGGAGTCGGGAGACCTGGGTTCTAATCCCAGCTCCACCACTTGTCTGCTGTGTGACTTGGGTGGGGGTCCCTTAAGTCTTCTGTACCTCAGTTTCCCTATCTGTAAAATGGAGATAAGGCCTGTTCTCCATTCCTCCTAGTCTGCGATCCCCATATGGACAGGGACTGCTTCTGATCTGATTAGCCTGTGACTGCCCCAGGGTTGAGTGCAGTGCTAGGCACATAGCGCTCAGTGAGTAGCATCCACATTGTTGTTATCTGAATGGTATTTAAGCACTGACCATGTGCCGGAAACTGTACTCGGCGCTGGGGTAGATACAAGATAATCAGGTTGGGCACATGGAGCTCACGGTCTTATACCCCTTTTTCCAGGTGAGGTAACGGAGACACAGAGAAGTTAGGTGACTTGTCAAGGTCACACGGCGGACAAATGGCAGAACTGGGATTAGAACTCAGGGCCCGACTTCCAGGCCCATGCTCTTTTCTCTAGACCACACCGCTTCTCGTTGAGGGGCGGGGTGATTTCCGCACAGCAGGGCTGGTTGTAAGATAAAATGAGATGTGCACTCTCTCTTTCTCTTTCTAAAACCCGAAGGCTTCTCAGGGTCTTCCCTCACCCCCCACGCTCGGTCCCGTCTCCATTTCCCGTAGAGTAGCGACCGTGGCCGACGGATGGGTCGGGGGGACTCGTCGAGCGCCCACCGTGGGCCGGGTGCTCTGTGAAGCGCTCAGGAGGGAACGAGCGGTGGAGTCGGTAGCCGTGGTTTGTCTGCTCGTTGCGGGGCAGGATGTGGAGAAGGAGCTGGAGGCCCAGATCGGTATGAGGCAAGAGATGGAACTGGCCATGAAGATGCTCGAGAAAGACGTGAACGACAAACAGGACGCCCTGGTGGCCCTCCGCCAGCAGCTGGACGACCTCCGGGCCCTGAAGCACGAGCTGGCCTTCAAGCTGCAGGTAAGGGATGACCCACCGCCCCCCGCCCTGACGCAGCAGGGCCTAGTAGGCCTGGGAGTCAGAAGGTCACGGGTTCTAATCCCCGCTCTGCCGCTTGTCCGCCGTGTGACCTTGGGCAAGTCATTTCGCTTCTCCGGGCCTCAGTTACCTCCTCCGTAAAATGGGGATTGAGAACGCGAGCCACGGGTGGGACGGGGACCGCGTCCAACCCCGTTTGCTTGAATCCAACCCAGCGCTCAGTACGGTGCCTGGCACCTAGTAAGGCGCTTAACAGATACCACAGTTATCGTTACGGTTACTATGAAGCAGAAGTCGGCCGTCAAGCTTAGGAAGGGAGCAGAATGGCAGAGTGGATAGAGCGGGGGCCTGAGAGTCAGAAGGATCTGGGTTCCGGTGCCGGCTCCACCACTTATCTGCTGTGTGACCTTGGGTGAGTCACTTAACTTCTCTGGGCCGTAGTTACCTCGTCCGTAAAATGGGGATTAAGTTGTGAGCCCCACGCGGGACACTGTGTCCAACCCGATTAGCTTGCATCTACCCCAGCGCTTAGAACAGTGCCCGGCGCCTAGTAAGAGCTTAACGAATACCATTAAAAAGAAAAAACCTGCAGTAAGAGATGACCCCCCCCCCGCCCCGAAGCACTAGCTGGCCTTCAAGCTGCAGGGGGGAGTGGGCGCCTAGGCCACTCCGAGGAACAGCCCCCGAGCCGGGCAGGAGGAAAGCCAGGCTCTTACCCCCCTTAACAGGAGGGCACCCCGCCCCCGCCCCCTCCCCCCGCCCGGCCGGTCCAGCCCTGCAGGACTCAGGTCTGGAGGCCGGGGTGTCCGAGAGCGGGGTCTCCGCCTCCTTCCACATCCGGCAGACCCCGGTCCGTCCGACATTCGAAGCTCCCGAAACCCCACCTCCCCCAGACTCTCTCCGACTGATTTCCCGACACCCTGAGCCGTGTCGATCGACCAGTGGAATTTATGGAGTGCTTACGTAGCACGGTGCTCTGCACGCAGTAAGCGCTCAGTAAATACTATCGAATGAATGAATACCATCGATTGATTGCAGGGCACTGTACCGAGCGCTTGGGAAAGTACAATACTGTGCAGAACTTTACGATACAGTCCAGCCATATCATCCCTTCGGCCAACTCTAGCACTTAAGAACTCACTCACAGCACCTTCGGCGTTCACGTAGATACATCCACTCGGTTTATATATTTTGACCTCGCTAGCGGTAAACGTTTCTGTGTCTCTCTCCCCCTGGTTTGCGTCTAAGCTCCCTGTGGGCAGGGAACATGTCCCTTCTCTGTTCTCTACTTCTCAACCTCTGAGTACGGTGCTGCTGCGCAGCCGTAAGAGGCGACTGATCTCTCAGCTTCCCTCCGGGAGGCCCCCGGATTCCTTGAGCGTACGCGGAGCGTCGCACGCTGTACCGGGCACCTACGAGAGGCACCCGCAAAGGACCTGAAGGGGGGATAATAATAATTACGGTACTTGTTAGGTGTCATGTGCCAAGCACTGTTCTAAGACTGAGGTAGATTCATTCAATTGTATTTACTGAGCGCTTACTGTGTGCAGAGCACTGTACTAAGCACTTGGCAAAGCGCAATATAGCAATAGAGAGAGACAATCCCTGCCCACGACGAGCTCACAGCCTAGTTAATCAGATCGGTCACAGTCCCGATCCCATATGGGGCTCCCGCTCGTGATCCCCATTTTACAGATGAGGGAACTGAGGCCTAGAGAGGTGAAATGGCTTGCCCAGGGTCCCCCAGCAGATGTTTGGGGAGCCAGGATTAGAACCCAGGTCCTTCTGATTCCCAGGCCCGCGCTCTATCCACTGAGCCGCGCTACTCCTGTAGATCTGTAGCCCTTCCTGTCGCGGGGCCGATTCCCGCCCCCGCCCCCCCCCGGGCCAGGTTTCGCCGTCCCCCGAGCTCATGTAACCCTCACCCCTCCAGAGTTCAGACCTGGGAGTAAAACAGAAGAGCGAACTAAACAGCCGCTTGGAGGAGAAGACCAATCAGATGGCTGCAACCATTAAACAACTGGAACAGAGGTAAAGCACCACGTGTCTAACGAGGGGAAGAAGGACCTGAGGCTTTGGATAGTGGGGGACCGAGGAGAGGAGAGGCACGGGGATCGGGGCTGTGCAGGCGGGAAGGCGGTGGATGAAGCTGGGCGGAGGTAAAGGAGTCCCAAACCGGGCTGTGCTTTCTGCAAAACGTCGTAGAGGTGGAGATTTTGAGGCAGGGATGTTAGACGGCCAGTCCACCCAACAGGACCCGTCCCGCCACCGCCCCGACCCGTGAGTGGGTCTCGTCTCGGCCAGGGCCGGTCACCAGGGGGCAAGGGGTTCGATGAGGACGCACGGACTGGAGTGTTTGAGGGGCCTTGACAGAATTTGCCTTTTCGCGCCGCGCCGGCCCCTCCTCAGGGTGTAGGGAGGCGTCCTTGGATCGATACCCCGGCCCTGCTGAGCTGTGGGACCTCGGGGCTTCGGGGGATGAGCCTCCGGGTGGCCTTAGGGCCCTGGCTGGGGGGGTTGTCCGCAGCCCCCGAGATCGGATCCGCCGGGAAAGGACTCGTCCTCACAAGAGTTAGGGCGCGGGGGCTTCCCCGGGGAAAGAGGGAGGCCTCGGCGGGGGGAACGTGTCGGGGGCAGAGAGTCTGTCCGCCTTGGCCCGGCCCCGTCCCGACAGCGGGGCCCACCCGGACCGAGGAACCCCGGAGGTGAATGATGCGAGCGGCGTCTGTGCCATCCATAATCTGACTGGATCTTTTGTCTCGCTGTTCTTTTCGTTTTGTTTTTTCTCTCTCTCGTCCATTTTCACCATTTTTTTTCCCCCTCCTCCCTCACCCCCCTGCCTCCAACCCCTCTGGTATTCAGCGAAAAGGATTTGGTGAAGCAGGCAAAGACCTTAAACAGTGCAGCAAATAAACTGGTCCCCAAACACCACTAGGCATTTTGCCCCGCGGTCACTCCCAACTCTGAAACCACAATTATAACTATAAGGGGGGGGATCCTGAGAATTGTTCAAATATCGTCCCCCCCCACGGTCCCGAGTCATCTAAAATTGGCCTGGAATTGGAGGGTTTTTCAAATCATTGGGGTAGGCGGGGTGGGTTTTCTTTCCCTTGTTTTTTCCAGAGCTAGAGAATTGGGTGTGAACTCCCCCATCGTTTTGCCAAATACACTCCGTCAAGCCACGATCGAATTGGCCACCAAATCATCCCAGCAGAAAAATCACGAGGCCCCCCTGCGAAGTCAGGGCCGGCTCCGGGGGCGCCCCGCTCCCTTTTCTGTCCCGTGTCCTCACCCCCTTCTCCCCCCGTGAAGTAGCGATGAAGAAAATCCAGCCCCGGTGTCCCCAAGAGTAGTGGTCTTTGTGTCCCGGAACGTTCCCCCGCCCGGGCCTCCGCCCGGTTCAGCCCCCGAACCCAAGCCCCACGGAAATCTCTGCCCCCAACTCGGTCGTCACTGACTAAGACCGCTTGCAGCTCCTTTGCCTTAGTGACTGGAGTAAGGCGAAACGGCCCTTTGCATTCCTCTCCGACCCATAGAGACCAAGTAAGCGAGTAGGTGTCTTAGAATAACCCGGTAGCATGGTTACCACAGTGAAACCTCCTCCTCCTCCTCCTCTTCCTCCTCCTCCTCTTCCTCCTCCTCTTATGCCGCCTTCTACCTCTGCCAACGTCCCGCCTCTGCCTCGTACGGCGACCGTCCGGCCCTCCTGGGCTCCTCTGGGAAAGGAGGCGGCTCGACCCCTTTCCGGACCGGCCCGCTCTCCCTTCCACCGCGGCCTGGGGGACGGGCCCGTCCTTGCCTCAGCGTAGCTAGCGAACGGCGGGCCGGAGACCGGCCGGCGGCCCGACGCCGGTTCCGTTGGCTTCTGGGTTTCTGTCGCTCTAGAGACCGGGCGCTTCGCAAACCTGGCAAACGGGCGAGAGACCGACTCAGTCTGAGGAAAGCGTTTTCAGCGGGGGTAGAGAGAGGGCGAGCGTCTATCTCCCGATCCGCACGAGGTTTTGAGACGTAAGGAGAGGGGGTTTCCAGCCGAAATGGGAGAGGGCGTCCTCTTCCCGCCGGGGATGAGTGGCTGGAGTGGCCGTCCTTCCCGGGCTTCGGGGGGTAGACGGCCCTAAGAGAGGTGAGACTTCATCTGAGAGAAATCCAGCACTTCGGTGCTCTGCCCAAAGCGAGCCCTCAGTAAATACCGAGTGATGGATTTCGGAGGTGAGCTGGGTTTAGGCCTTCCGCTCTGTGTGGGGGGCATCGGCAGGGGTCTCGTCTCACTCTTCCTCTCCCAGCTGGGTTCGGGATGAGGCTCTTCCGCAGCCGGAAGGCGGAGAGAAAGACTGGGAGGGCTCCAGCAGGGGGTCCACGTAGCCCTTTCCGCATCCGGAGAGGCTGGTGGCCGGGGCCTGTTGACGAGGCCCCGGCCGCCGTGGTCCCGTCCCGCCCTGATGAGCCCACAAGTGGACCTAAGCGGGCAAAGGATAAGTCGCTTGCTCTGATCCAGCGTTCAGAGAGGAGCCGAGACCATCGTAGGGGTCGCCATCTCCCGAAATGGCCTCAGGGCCCTTTCGCTTGGCTTTGAATTTCTCTTGACCGGCGCTTTAAAGAAGTCCGAATTACCCAGTGACGATCTCACGCCCTGCCCTCGCCACCCCTCCCCAGACCGCAAACCCGGGGGCCCCGATGGGTGCCTTCCCGGACCCCGTGACGTCTGGCCTCACGGAGAGAGGAGGCGTCGAGCGGGAGGCCCAGGAGTCGGGACGTGACTCTCGGGTTCCCCCGGACCTCAGACAAGTCCCGGAGTTGAGGCGTGGCTCCCGTATTCTCCGGGGCCTCGGAGAGGGCCGAGGCTCCAGCACTTCCACTGGAAGGCTGAAGGAAGAGGAGGAGGAGGAGGTGGAGGAGGAGGCTCAGTTGCCTGGCAGGGTCCTTCTGGGGGAGGTGGGCAGCCCCCCCCCCGGCCCGAGAGGCCAGTCCCTGAGGGGGGCGACGGGCGGAAGCGGCGGAATGCTAGCGCCGGCCCCCGCCCCCGGACCTGACAGTGAAGGGCAACCCCGCCCCTACACAAGCCCCGGCGACACGTTAAAGCTGAAATGTAACCAACAGATCAGAAAACAGAAGCCAGACAGATCCGACTTTAAATTCCGTGCGCGTGGTAAGGAATTAACAGCGACCACAACGAAGAAGTGACGTTTTATTGTTTATCATCTAATGGCTGTAAACTGTAGTACTAGAATAAAAAAACCTGGAAAACAAGCTGCTCCCGCCTGGCTCACCTTCATCTCGCTTCTGTCCAGACCCGCCCCTTCTTCCCCTCCCTCATCTTTCCGCCTCTCGACTGACCCGTCCCCCGTTTCTCCTCGTCCCTTCTCTCCGCTCCCCCCCCCCCCCCCGCCCCGCCCTTCCACCGTTGGGTCGCTTTTTATTTTGCGGCTCGCGAGCTGGGTCTCCGCCCCCCACCACGGCTTTTGTTTTTTATCACAAGTTCATGTGGCTCGCACCCAGATTGCGCCAGGCGGAGCGGGACCGCCAGTCGGCCGAGGAGGACAACCGGCTCTTCAAGCGGGACTTTGGCGACAAGATGGACAGCCTACAGCGGGAGGTGGACAGGCTCGCCAGGCAGCGGTGAAGAGGGGGCAGCTGGAGCCGGGAGGGAGGCGGGGGGTAGGCGGGGGAGGGCCCCCCGCCTCGCCGGACCTCCCGGTGCCTTTACTGGAGAAGCCGCGTGGCCTAGCGGATGGAGCACGGGCCTGGGAGTGGGAGAGACCTGGGTTCTAATCCTGGCTCTGCCTTTTGTGACCTTGGGCAAGTCACCTGATTTCTCTGGGCCTCGGTTACCTCATCCGTAAAATGGGGATCAAGACTGTGAGCCCCATGTGGGACAGGGAGGGTGCCCAACCTGATCAGCGTGCATCTACCCCGGGGTGGCGCTTAGAACAGTGCTTGACACGTAGTAAGTGCCTAACAAATACCACTGCCATCATCATCATCATTCATGGGGTCCCCCTCCGGTCAGCCCCCGCTTTACAGACTTTGGGGCACCGAGAGATGGAATCCCTGGGGTCCAGCTGGGTGTGGGGGTGTGGGAGTATTCATTCAGTAGTATTTATTGAGCGCTTACTATGTGCAGAGCACCGTACTAAGCGCTTGGAATGTACAAACGGGTAACAGATAGAGACGGTCCCCGCCCTTTGACGGGCTCACGGTCGAATCGGGGGATTAGATTAGATCGGGGGGAGAAGGGGAGACTAGGGCCAGAGGGCAGCTCTTAGTCTCTCAATTGTATTTATTGAGCATTTATGGGGTGCGGAGCACCGTACTAAGCGCTTGGTAACAGACACGTTTCCTGCCCGCAACGAGCTTACAGTCTAGAGGCGGAGCTAGACATTAATATAGATAAATTATGGCTATGGACATAAGCGCTGTGGGGCTGGGACCGTGGATGACTGAGGGAGCCAGTCAGGGGGACACAGATGGGAATCGAAGAAAAGGAAAAGAGGGCTTAGGCAGGGAAGGCCTCGTGGAGGAGATGGGCCGGCGCGGCCGCCGTGAGGGGGGCCGGCGCGGAGGCCGCCAAGGATGGACCGAGGCGGAAGCGTCCTTTGTGAGGAGGGGAGAGTGTCGTCTCCGAGGACGGCGGGCAGAGAAAGGGACGGGACCGGGGAGGTTAGATAACAGTGAGGCGGTGCTGGCCCACACTCCCCAGAGAGAGCGGCCTTGCCCCGGGGCGCGAGAGCTACCCACCCGGACTTCCCCGCTGATGGTCGCCGGGGCCGGACGCTCTCCGAGCCCCCTCGTGAGGAAGAGGAAGAATATCCGTTTAGCGTCTCAGTCAGTCCGTCGAATCTATTGAGCGCTTACTGTGCGCAGAGCACCGTACTAAGCGCTTGGAAGGGTAATAATGTTGGTATTTGCTAAGCGCTTACTATGTGCCAAGCACTGCTCTAAGCGCGGGGGTAGATACGGGGTAATCAGGTCGTCCCACGTGAGGCTCCCAGTTAATCCCCATTTTCCAGATGAGGTAACTGAGGCACAGAGAAGAAGAGTGACTTGCCCACAGTCACACAGCTGACAAGGGGCACGACGGACGCATTCCCTGCTCACAACGAGCTTACGGTCTAGAGGGAGTGAAGAGTGTGAGGAAGGGCGGTCGCGTGTGACGGTCCTTCCGCGCTCCCGCGAGAGACGATGCCGACGGGGTCTGCTCGGAGAGCACAGCGTGCGGGGTTCTGGGCGACTTCAGCTCTCCCGCCCGCCTCAGATGTGCCGCTTTTCCTTGCGGGAAAATCCCTTTGTCGTCGGGAGCGGTGGCGAAAACCCTCGGAATGACGGGGGCGAGGGGGAAGGAGGAGATCGTTGGGGTTGCGTTAGTATCGGTCTGTCAATCACTGGTTGTAGGGTCCTAGGGGGCGGGGATCCCGTCTACCAGCTCGCCAGGCTCTCCGGTATCGTGCTCTTTAGACCGTAAGCTCCTTGTGGGCAGTGGACGGATCTACCGACTCGTAGTCTCCCAGGCGCTTAGTACCGTGGTCCGCACACAGTCAGCGTTCAGCAGATACCGCTGTCTGATTGGTGACTTGCCCAAGCCCTTAGCACAGTGCTCTGTCTACAGAGAGCGCTCCGTAAATTCCGCTGACTGATTGGTACTCCTCACCCGGCCCGGCGAAGAGAACGAATCGAGACCGTTGACCTTTAGTCGGGAGCTCGGCGCACGGTAAGCGCTCGATATATCCCGCTGACGGATTGACGCCGGCCTTCGGTCGGTCTCCCCCACCCCCTGCCGCAGGAGCCATCTTGAGCTGGAGCTGAAGCGGGAGAGAAGCCGGCGGGGGCAGGACAGCCGGCTCCTTCCCGCGAAGGGCGCCCAGAAACCAGACCCCAAGACGGTAAGGTCGATTATTCCCACCCTGACCCATTAGCCACTCGGCCTCCTCCCGCCTGTCGCACCGTCGGGAGCGGCTTGGCCTAGTAGAGCCCGGGCCTGGGAGTCAGAGGGACCTGGGTTCTGGTCCTGCTCTGCCCCTCGTCTGCTGTGTGACCTTGGGCAGGTCACTTCATTTCTCTGTGCCTCGGTTACCTCATCTGTAAAATGGGGATCAGCGTACGAGCCCCCTGTGGGACATGGAGCGTGTCCAACCCGTTCACCTTGTATGTACCCCAGCACTTAATACTTGTGGTATTCGTTGGATGCTTTCTATGAGCCGGGCACTGTACTAAGCGCTGGGGTAGATACAAGCGAACGGTGCCTGGCGCTCAGTAAGTGCCTGACAAATACTTAATAAAAAAAAAAAAATGAGACGGAATGAGACGGGCCCAAAACAACTGGATTCTCAAGGATCCTGGCACTGAGCCTTGACCCCGTTGGAGGGGGAGGGCAGGTGAAGGGGGGCTTGCGGTGGCCCACCCGGTGGTCTCCCAGAGGCCCTTCCCGGTGAGCCCGGGGCGTCCGTCCCGTCCCAGCGAGGGGCCGGACGCAGCCGCTGTGGGGACATCGGCCCAGTACCTGCCCGGTTTCACTTGCCATCCGGCTGATTTCTCTCTTCAGGTTGGAAGGAGGCTCGGACCCCAGGAGGAAAATGCTGCACTCGGGAAGCCCTCGGAGGACGACTCCCCGACCCGGCCCGCCAAGTATTGACCGAAGTGACGAAGGGGGCCGGGAGGACCGGGGAGAGGCGCGGGCGAGGTCACGGAGAGGCCCGAGGGCATCGACCGGGGAACGGGGCCAGTCGGGGGCGGGTTTGGCAGCCGGGGCGGGTCAGTCGGTCGATCGTATTTATCGAGCGCTTACTGCGTGCGGGGCACCGTCCTGAGCTGGCTCAGAGACGAGGGAGGTCCGAGATCCAGGGGCCGCCATTCCAGGCTCCCCTCCCGTTCCCGACACGGACCTGCCCTCGCCTTCCGGTGCCCGTGGTTTCCCTCGTCCAGCCTCGCTGACGTCACCGAGGACTTGCCGCCGGGCCGTGCGCTTGGAAAAGTCCAGTGGGAGCAAAACGCGGGCTCCCTGCCCTCGGGGAGCTCCCGGTCCCATGGGGAAGGGTTATTCTGTGCGGTGGGATTACATCCGTCCCCTCACCGCTTCCCCTGCCGCGCTGAACCCAACCTGGCATTGCTGGCGGCCCGTCACGGGCAACCCTCTCTCCTCCGTCTCGTAGCCTTCTCCCGCCTTCGTTCTCTCGCTTACCGAGACCTGGGCAGTAAGGTAGGACGGGGACCGTGGCCGAGCCGATCATCTAGTACGTACCCCAGCGCCTTATATAGCGCCTGCCACGTAGTGAGCGCCCAACAGATACCATCGAGAAAAGCCAAAAGAGAACCGGGTAGGCGGGCGGGGATGGTCCTGGCCGCCGGTTTAAAGCCGACGTCTCGGGGAGAAGGCCCCCGTGGTGGAGTGTTCAGAGTCCAGCCCCGCCCCGGACCGCCGCTTCCTGAGATTCTTTGCCTCGGCCCAAAGCGCCCCCCGGAACGCTGGTTCCCACGGCGGCTGTCCCGGAGGGCGCGGAGGGTCTGATGGATCGCCCCAGTCAAACCTTGGGTCCCCCGGGGCTCCAGACTTGTCGCCTTCCGTCGGCGAGCGGGCCTGGCCCCTCGGGGTCCGCCCCCCGGACTCCTCCGGGCGGTGGGGCCGGGGGTGCCGCGCCGACCCGCCGCTCTCTGTTTCCTCCTCAGGCCGCAGCCGCCCCCGGAGGACGAGCAGGTAACTCGGCCCGCGGGGGACGGGACGGGGCCGGGTTGGGCAGCCGTCCGTCGACGGTCCCGCGTGTGGGGCCCCGGGGGCCGAGACCGGGACCGACCCGGAGATCGGACTCGTTGGTTTCCTAGCCCCGAGGCCGGCGCCTGGGGGAGAGACGGGTGGCGAGGCCGAGACCCCGAGTCCAGGCCCGCCCACTGCCCATTCCGCTCCCTCTCTCTGGGTGGGAGGGACGAGAGCCCGCTCACGATACAGAGGCCCTCTGCGGAGAGAAATCCACAGAGAAGCAGCGTGGCTCAGGGGAAAGAGCCCGGGCTTGGGAGTCAGAGGTCATGGGTTCCAATCGCAGCTCCGCCACTGGTCAGCTGTGTGATTCTGGGCAAGTCGCTTCACTTCTCTGGGCCTCCGTGACCTCATCTGTAAAATGGGGATGAAGCCTGTGAGCCTCACGTGGGACGACGTGATGACCCTGTCTCTCCCCCAGCGCTTAGAACAGTGCTGTGCACATAGTAAGCGCTTAACAAATACCAACATTATTATCATCATCATTATTATTATTATTAACTGGCTGGGCCCGGCCTGGCCCGGCCCCCAGAATTGGGCGCTCCCTCCCTGTCGGGCTTGATCGGAATCAGGGCCAGCGCCACGTGCCCAGACGGTAACCCCTAGGCTCTCACTGACCCAGGACTAGGGCCGAGCGCCCCGATGCCCCCTTGGCTCCGGGCTGGTGGCCGGGGCCGGGGAACAGAGCCGAGCGAAAGGATGGGGAGAGGAGCAACGCCCCCGGGGGAGTCTGTGCCGCCCCCAGATGGGAGCCCGCTGAGGGGAGGGTGTCCGGGGGGCAGGGGAGGGAGCCCGACCGTCCGTCCCCGTCGGTGCCGCAGGATCAGCCCGCGCGCCCCGGGAGGTCGCCGCCGTGCCAGCTGTGCCAGGAGGAGAGCAGTGTGAGAAGGACAGAGGTAACTGCTCTGGTAGGAAGATCTCCGCCCCACCCTCTCACCAACCTGACCGCCAGCCGCCACTATTCTGCGGAGGCTGCTGCTGCTGCCCGAATTGTACATTCTAAGCGCTCAGTACAGTGCTCTGCACACCCTAAGCGCTCATTAAATACGATGGATTGAATAAATGACTGACCTTTTCCCGGGCCTCGGCCCAGCTCACAAAGAGCGAGAAATCTCCTCTTTCCCCACTCCCTTTTGCACCGTTTTCACTTGCTCCGTAATTCATCCTCTCCTAACCCCGTATATATCTGTATATATCTGTAATTGATTTAACTGTTTATTCACATTGGTGTCTGTCTCCCCCTCTAGACTGTGAGTTCACTGTGGGCAGGGAACTTGTCTGTTGTTAGATTGTACTCTCCCAAGCGCTTAATACAGTGCTGTGCATACTATAAGCACTCAGTAAACACACTTGAATGAATGAGCTTACAGTCTTGTATTTATTGAGCGCTTACCGTGTGCAGAGCACGGTACTAAGCGTTTGGGAGAATACAATGCAGCAATAAACAGACACATTCCCTGCCCGCGAGCTTACGGTCTAGAGGTGGGGAGGCAGACACGAATGTAAATAAATTATAGATGAGTACACAAGTGCCGCTTCCGGGCCCGGGGAATGAGCAGAGGGAGGGGGTCGGTTGGCTCATCTGCAGAATGGGGATGCCGATGATCCTCTTCTCCCTCCTACTCAGCCTCTAAGCTCAGTGTGGGTCCCGATTATCTCGTAGCGACCCCAGCGCTTAGTGTTGTGCTTGGCACATACGAAGAGCGGGGCAGATAAGCGATGTTTAACGGATACCGCAATTCATTATTATTATTACCGTTCTTATTACTGGGCACAGACCGCACTAAATGCTTGGGAGAGAACAACAGAATCGGTCGACTCGTTTCCTGCCCACAAGGAGCTCACGGTCTAGACGGGAAGGCAGGCGTTAAAATAAGTTATGGATCCTGTGGACGGTGAGCTCGCCGTGGGCGGGGCACGTGTCTGTGGTGCCGTCCAAAGCCTTTAGTACGGTGCTCTGCGCACAGTAAGCTCCCAGTAAATACGGTCGATTGACTGATAGACCCGCGGGCCCGAGAGTGGGGGTCTAGATAGTAGCCCAGCCCTTGAGCTTACGGTGTACGTGTCCCTTCCCTCCCCATTCCGTTCTCTCTTCCCCCCGGCAGGTCGTGTGCAAGAACTGCGGAGGGACCTTCTGCGAGACGTGCTCGTCGCACAAACTGCCGCTCCCCTCCGGCATCGGGCCGGAGCGGGTCTGCGACGCGTGTCACGGCCAGCTGATGAAGCAGTACTCGGCCAGCCCCTCCTAGGGCCGGGGGCGGGCCGCCGGGGCCGGGACTCCCGGCCGGGGGTCCGGAGGGGGGTCCGGCGCCACGCTGAGGGACGGAGTCCGCCCGGGCGCTCGAGCCTCAAGACGACCCGGACCCATCGGGCGGGCCTCTGTCGGATCCTCTCGCCCTCTCCTCTGCAAGCCGGGGCCTCCGGGCTCAACTCCGGGGACGTGACGTCCTGGAGTGGGCAGTGGGGGAGATGAGAGATGGGATGCAGCCCCCCACCCTCCCTGCCTGGGCTGGGTCTTTTCCTGGGCGGCACACGAGGATCGGCTGTGGGAGACGAGAGCCGACGGAGCGGGAGAGACGCCGGAGGGCGGGCGGCTCCCCTTCCCCCACGGTGGACCTCGGCTCGCCCCGCCCCCCGCCCCCCGCCCCCCGCCTCCCCGCCCCCAGCCCAGCGGTGACCGGCGCGTCGAGGTTCGGCGGCGGACCCCCGTTCCCGGTTCCGGGCCAAGGCGGAGGCCGGGATCCCCCTCCACGGACACGTGTGTGGCCTTTAGCGGAAAGGGGGGATCCTGGTGTCCGTGCACCCGAGCTGACCCCCAACTCCCAGCCGGTGAAATTCACGGTGCTTTGAATCGGTGCCCCATTTCCGGGGCGGGGGGCGGGGGGGGGGGACGGTCGTTGCTAACCTGAGCCAGGAGGTTCCACCCAAAGGGCAGTTCCCGGCTTGGGCGGGGGGGGGGGGGGTTTAACCGAGGGAGAAACTGGAGGGATCCTGCCTTGGGTTTGGGGGTCTCGCTCGTACTCTACTTATGGTGATAGAAATGAAATCCCCTCCCCGTTCTAGAGGCAGGGGAGGGGGAAGACCTTGGAATGTATAGAAGCGTTAGAAAAGATGCATTTTTCTCTGTCCTCTACCGTAGTAGGCGTTAGACTCTTTCCCCGAATGGGGTCTGAGGGAAGCAGCCCCGGCCCTCACTCCCCGCCGGGCAAGACGACCGGCGGCCGGAACGGCCCGTCGTGGGGCCGACCGCTCGGCTCCCCCGGGCGGCGGCGGACGCGGCGGGGCTGGGAGAAGGCGGGGAGGAGGCCGGTGGCCTTTTGGCCCGTTCCCCCTGCGGATTCCCCGGATTCCTCTCGTCCCAGCTCCCTAGGAGCCACGGGGTTGGTGAGAGCCACCGGGTCCTCGGTCCGCGCCAGACCCGTGGGAAGGCAGAGCCCGTCGCAAAGAAAGCCACTCTACGTCCCCCAACCCCCAAGTCACCAGCACTGTCTAAAAAAAACTGGATTTACAAGAACCGTGAGCTTTCTGCGTTGTCCCGGGGCCCCTGAGCTAGAAATGGCAGGGAGGGAGCCAGCACTTGGGCCTCGGGGCTCGGCGGGTCAGGTGACGGGGTGAGGACTGCCGTGACTCATCCAACCCGCGTCTCTCGGGCCCTTCCCGCGGTCAGCGCTAGGACCCAAATAAAATGGGGGGGGCCCGGGAGCCCGGATTAAGAAATTTCCGGAAGGCGGCCGCTCCGGCTCCGTGTCTGCCCACGGACGGGTACTTGGCGGAGCAGTCCTCAAAAGGAGGACCGGTGCACCGGCGACCAACGGTTACAGCCGTCAGTACCGGGGAGGATCGAAGGCGAACGGGGTTGGCTGTCGTGTCTTGGAGTCTGCAGTAGCGGAGAGGGCAACGGCTCTCTTCCCGTCTTGCGCGGGACTCTCCGGGCCCCTCGGCTGTCCGTAAGGGCTCGCTGGAGCGAAGGCCGCTTTTCTCGGTCCTAGCTTGACCTTCGAATAAACGGGAACTCTGACGTTGAGCACGGGGGTCCGCCGTTTTGTGTCATATCTGCTTTCACACTCCCGGCAAAGATGGCAGAAACACTCCCTCGCCGGGCTCCTTTTCCACCGTCGCTCTTTCGGGCCCCAGGAAGTGCACGTCAACCCTCACTCCCCCTCCCCGCCTCCCCGAAACTAAACCGACCTCCACCGTGTTTAGCCTGCGTTGGGGAAAGCGCACCGCGGTGGCGGGCAGGGGGGAGGAGCCAACGGGAGCCGAGCGACAGGGGCACTGCGGGTCAAGTGTTGCCCCGGGGAGTTCTAGGAGCCCCCTCTGGCACACGTTTAGGACAAACTTAGGGATCTGGTGTCACGGGGAACGTGACCCGTGTTAGAAGTGGGCTGGTGGAGACACCGTCCCTTCCCCTTCCCCTTCCCCGCGCCCCCCATTTCTCTCCCTTGGGCCTAAGGACAGAGAGGGAGAAGGGGGAGAGGGTCCTCCGGTCACTCACGTCTGCCATGGGCTTGAGTGACAGGTGGGAGTCATCGCTAATCCAGCTAGCCCTTAGCGGGCGGGCAGCGGTGATTTCCGAGAGCCCACCGAACGCAAAGCGCCGCGTAAACGGCCGGGAAGGCTGCTCTCCGGCAGCTTTAATATTAGTGATAATAATAATGGGGTATTTGTTAAGTACTTGTGTGCCAGGTAGCACTGGGAGGATACGAGCAAATCAGGTCGGACCCAGTCCCGCAGGGGGCTCACAGTTTTTATCCCCATTTTACAGATGAAGCAACAGCAGCACAGAAGTTAACTGACTTACCCAAGGTCACCCAGCAGACAAGTGGAGGAGTCAGGATCAGAACCCAGGTCCTTCTGGCTCCCCAAGGGGGAGAGGGAAGGGGAAGCACACGGACCGGGGTCCTGAAACGTACAAGGTAGAAGCCACCTTTTCTCTTCCGGAGTAGTCACCCCCACAAACTCATGCACTTAAACCTCCACGCTCCCCGTTTAGGTGGGAGAATTTACTTTTTGAGCTACGGTTTCCAATGTGGTGCTGGAGGTGAAGGAGGGAAGAAAGTATAGTGGGAGAAGGAAGATTTCCTCAGCCGTCTCGTGGTGGGGGCCGGGGGAGGATTCGTTCTCCAAATCGGAACCGTCGCAACGGCCGCCTCTGCCCTGGGATTTTTCGGACAACCGCAGCGGCCGAGGAGAGGGACGGGCCGAGTCCCAATCTTTCAGACGGGCGCACGTCCAACTGCGCCTACTCGTCTCGTCCCGCAAGCCGCTCGACCGTGCCGCCTTCCAGACTAGGGTCCGGAGATCAGCCGTGACCGTTCCCACCTTCCGGTCGGACGCCGCTCAACGGTAAAGCCGAAGGGGCTGCCACGGGGTGGCAGGGAAGCCTAAACCACCCGCCTTGAAAAAAAATCCAGGCGCCCGACTGATTTCGGCGAGCGGGTGCCCCGACCGGCCCCAGAGGTGGTGGTCTGTGGAGTCTGGCCTCCCCTACCCCCCCCACAGAAGATGACCGAGACACTCGGGCTTTCTTTCCTCGCCGCGGCTAGCTGCTTTTCTCTCCACGAGGCCTCCACCCCCAGCCGGCTGAACGGTGGCCCGCTCTGACATCACGTGACTCTGGGTCTTGAGAATACGGAAAAATTCCTCACAAGATTGAAAAGAGAGATACGGAATCCCCTCAACATAGGGTCCCGCCCCTATTCACCACAGGATCCCCTGCACCTGCCATTTTAGATCCACCCCAACTTAATTCTGGGGGAGTCCAGAGTGCGATTCAAATGCACGAGCCTCAGTGCTCTTTGGGTCTCTCTCCTTCCCCAGAGGCCGGTCTCCCCTCACCCGGCTCTCCACGGTCCACGGCACCGGGAGGAAACGGGCCGCAGCCGCCCTAGCTCAGGCGGCCCGTCGCCTCCCGTGCTTCGGGGTGGGCTCGGCCCCGGGCTCCGTTTCGACTGGGGCGTCCAGACCGCAGCTGGGCACCTTGGAGCCGTCCCGAATTCCTCAGACGGGCCCAAGCCTCCCGGTACTAAGTCACCGGTGAGAACGGGACGGTCGGGGACGTGGAGAGGCAGAGCCTTCAGAGAAATATGATGATCGGGACAGAGTCCTGCCCCCTTCCTTCCTCCCCGACCCAATGTCCCCACCCCTAGCCGTGTGTTCCTTAAAAGACACCGATCGGATTTTCAGTCAGATCCAGCACAGCAGAAGCCAAACGTTGACATACGCGGTTTATTTCCACCCCAAACTCAAACTTCTGAACGCAGCCAGATTTGGGATTTCTCTTCTAGGCAACTTTAAAAACAAAACAAAACAAAACCCCCAACAAACAAAAAAACCCAACCCTCAAAAGCCCCAAGCCCAAACCCTAGCCCCTAGTCGTCGCCGCCAGTCAACAGGAACGCCGGACTTCCTCTCCAGGAAAGATGTGCAGATGATATGCTTTTTGCTTCATCCTGAAAAATCGAGCCCAAGAGGAAATTCACTGCTCTCCCCAGCGCTGAATTCAGTGCTCTGCATTCCAGAGGCGCTCAGTAAATACTACTGACTGACTCGTCGACCGCTCTGGGCCATTATCGCTCCAGAGGCAGATATCCGGGCTGCAAATTTAAGGCCCCTGCAACCGAGACCAAACGGTGGAGGAAAAGCCCGCAGCCCCGCAGGCAAATCGTCAGCATCTCAACGTGCTAAGGTCGAGACCCAAGGCTCCTCAGCCCACCCCGGACCGAGAGCTCCTCGAGTTCGAATCCCAGCTCTGCCACTTGTCAGCTGGGTGACGGTGGGCGAGTCACTTCACTTCTCTGGGCCTCAGTTCCCTCAACTGTAAAATGGGGATTCAGACGGTGAGCCCCACGTGGGACAACCTGATTCCCCCGTGTCTACCCCGGCGCTTAGAACGGTGCTCCGCACATAGTAAGCGCTTAACAGATACCAACATTAAGACCACGTTAAAGACGTTATCCCGGCCCCTGGGAAGAACGAAGAGGGCTCCGGGTTCATCGCAGACGACGAAGGCATCCCGACGGGGTGGCCGCGCCCCTCGACGTCCTCCTCAACCCGCCTCCTACCCCTGAGAGTGAAGCTCGAACCGGCCAAGCGTCCAGCCGGCCTCTGGGAGCATTTTTCTAGAGACGCCACCCTTGCCCTCTCACCGTGGCTTCCCTGGGAAGAGTTAGGGGGAAGCCTGCCATTTTCCCCCGACACAGAAGGAACCACCCCGACGAGGAGCCGCGGATCGCAGGGAGAGAAGGCGAAGAGACAGACGGCGGGGGTCGAGGCCGACAGACGAAGGACGGGAGCTCTCGCCGGCTGAAGGTGAGCCTGACCATCCGGGGAGCGGCAATGTCTTTTCGACCTCGGGGACTCCGGTCACCTCTGGGTCTACTCCCCTCCATGGCGTGGCTCTCCACTTGCCAAATTCCCCGCTGATCTCCGCCCTTCCCTTGGGCCCGTGGCAATCCAAAAGCCCAGGTCCCATTCCGTACTCACGGGCACCGCACACCTCTCCCTTTCAGTTTACCTCGACGTCACCGCTGTGGATGGGCCCGGTGTCCGCGGAAGCTTCATTTTCCTTTCGGACACGAATTCAGGAACAGTTTCGATTATACCTATGCTCTGGAAAGGAAACCGATAAGGGTGCCTTGGAGACGTGCTGACAGAAAAACCGACCCCGCGGTCCTCAAAGATACAGACCGCGCGTCCCGTCATATCCGGCCCCGAGGCAGGACTGAAAGCCTGAAATTGCAAAGCTGCAACCAGCCCGCTAAACCGGGATTCCCGAGTCACAGCTCTGCATGCACAGGCCCTCTTTCTTTTCTTGAAACGCTATCTGTTACTCTGCTCCAGGAGCTGCACTCTGTAACTGTACAAGCTGATGAGGCGGGACACCGTCCCTGCCCCGCGTGGGGCTCACGGTTTTAATCCCACGTTACAGAAGAGGTAACCGAGGCACAGAGAAGCGAGGTGACCTGCCCAGAGTCACGCAGCAGACAAGCGGCGGAGCCGGGAGCAGAACCCGGGTCCTTCTAACTCCCAGGCCTACGCTCCATCCACTGGGCCGTGCTGCTTCTCCCCTCCCTCCCTCAGAGCGGGGCCTGCTTGTCATCCATCACGGCCCAGACTCCCCGCTACAGAGCCGACCCCATCAGCCGGGGCGGGAGGGGCGAGGGGAGGAGGGCGGGCTCCACTCACGGACGTGGGACCGGTCCTTGGCCATGGCGGCGACGGCGTCCTCGTGGCTCTCGAAGTGCACGTCGGCCTCCCCGGTGGCCTTCCCGCTGGAGCTGTATTCCATCGTGATCCTCACGGGTTTCAGGGGCGAGAAAAACTAAACCAGAACGCAGGGACGGTCGTCAGGGCCCGGTCGGCTCCCCGGCTCCCGGGGCCCACGTTCGAGGCAGACGGAAGGGAACGGAAGGAGCCCCAGCGAGGACGCCGCCGGTGCTTTCCGAGTCCCTCGGCCGACTCGGGCTCTTCCCGGGTGGCCTCGGGGCCCGCGGGGGACAAGGCTCTGCTCCGCCCGGATGGCCTGCGTACCGGGAGAGGAACCGCACACCCACCCGGCTCACTTCCTGTCCTCTCGGCTCCTCCTGAAATCCGAGCCGGGCTTCTCCAGGGGGAGGCTACCGGCCGGTCCCTCCGGTGCCAACAGACCCTGCCCTTGGGACCGAAAAAGCCATCTGGGTTCCTGAGCGCCGGCTCCAAAACGGCCGCAGGAGAAGGGAAGAGACTCGTCCCCCGTCGGCCCCCAACTGCCACGCCCAGCGGCCCCCCTCCAATCCACCTCCTCCTCACCCCGAACCCCTCTCTCCGTAGGCTCCTCAAGTTAGTCACCTGACCTGACCATCCAGCTCTGAGGAAATGTTCCTCCATTCCTTCACTGCCCAAGGACTTGGAGGGCTCCTAGAAAGCGGAGGGGCCGAGCCGGCGGGACCCCGCGTTGAGGAGAACACCCGTGGCACCATATTCACCCCGGGAACGTCAGTACCTCTTTGTTTTTTTCCCTGTTATTCGTTAACTGCTTACCACATGCCAGGCACCGTACTAAGCGCTACGGTATATACAAGCCGATCGGATCGGATGCAGCCCGTATCCCCCTCGGGGCTCCCGGTCTCACTCCCCAGTTTACAGATGAGGTGACCGAGGCACAGGGAAGCGAAGCGGCTTGCCCGAGGTCAGCCGGCAGACGAGCGGCGGAGCCAGAATTAGGACTCGGGTCCTTCCGATTCCCGGGCCCGTGCTCAATCCACTAGGCCGCGCCCGCCTGCACCGAACCCCGTCTTCTCTGGCACGCCAACAGCCTTAAGGTGTCAACAGAGCGTTCCTCGCTCCTCTCCCCGCGCCCTCCACCCGCCGGGCGCGTTCCGGCAGAATCCCCGAGTGAACCTGAACCGGGCCCGGCGCCCTCGGAGCCCCCCCCGAAGAGCGCCCGTCCCGGCCGACACCCACGCAGCGCTTACTGCCACGCACGTTGACAATGTCTTGAGCGTTGGCTTGAAAAGGCAGGCCTCTCATACGGACGAAGTGGAACGAGGGCGCGGTCCCAAATTCCACGGGCTCCAGGGGTTTCTCCGACATCTCCTTGGGCAGTCCTGAGAGACGGGGGCACAGTCGGCATTGCCGACGCCTGCCGGACCTCCCCCCCCCGGATGGAACCCGGTTCCAATCCAAGCCGCTGCTTGGGGGAAGGGTCTCGCAGAGGAAGCGGGGAGGGGGCCTGAGCCGAAAGCCAGCCCCGGGCCGGGTCTCCGACGGAAACCCTCTGCTCCGCCTCCTCCCTCATCCCGAGCCTGGTTATGGCTGGTGAATGATCCCGACCCAATCCGCCAACGGGGAAGGGGGAAGACGGCGGTGCGGAAGTCAGCCTTTCCCTCCAACGAACAGCTTACGGACTGTTCTCCCCGACTAGACTGGAAGCTCCTTGAGGGCGGGGATCGTGTCTCCCAACTGTAGAGTTTTCCCAAGCGCTCAGTACACGGGTCTGCGCTGAGGGGCTGAGAGGTCGGGGGGCGGGGGGGGGGAACGACTCGTCAAGCCCCAACGGTCCACAGGGCAGAGCCCTGTCTGGCCGGAGCCCCCGCCTCTAAAAGGAAGGGGGGGAGTCACACTCCGTTTGTCAACCTCCAATTGAGCGAGGCCTTAATAATGTTGGTATTTGTTAAGCGCTTACTATGTGCAGAGCACTGTTCTAAGCGCTGGGGTAAACACAGGGGAATCAGGTCGTCCCACGCTGGGCTCACAGTCTTCATCCCCATTTTACAGAGGAGGGAACTGAGGCCCGGAGAAGTGAAGTGACTCGCCCACAGTCACACAGCCGACAAGCGGCAGAGCTGGGATTCGAACTCATGAGCCCTGACTCCAAAGCCCGTGCTCTTTCCACTGCGCCACGTGGCCTTCAGGCGGGGAGGTGGGGGAGGACAGGAAAGATCAGGGGGATGGGGGCAGAGAGGGGAAGAATCCGCTTGCCCAGAAGGGTCGATAATACGACGACAGCTGATAAGCGATTAGAAGAAGTGGAGCGTCTGTTCGGCGCCTCCTACTAGCCAAGCATCGTTCTGAATTCAGGGGGAGCTACGAGATCGTCGGCTCGGAGACCGCCCCACGGTCCCACGAGGGGCTCAGAGTCTAAGAGGAGAGAGACGGCGGCCACGTCGAAGCCCCATCTGACAGATGAGGAAACGGGACCAGAGAGAAGTGAACGGCCTAAGGTCTCACGGTAGGCGAGCGGCAGAGCCGCAGTCGAACCTCGTTCCCTCACCCCCCCAACACGCTCTCACGCTCTCCACCACCCACCGCCCCCGCCACCAGCAGCCAGCAGAGTCGGCCCGGAACAAGAGAACTCACCCATCTCCTTCTCCCCTTCCGACGTCGTGACGGGCCGCGGAGCCTCGCTCACCTCAGGCTCTTCCAAGCCCGACCCCAGCTTGGCCGCGTATTTGGGAGAGGCGGCCGCTCTCCTCTCCTTGTGAGATCCCAGGTGGGTTCGGACCTCGCTCCTCCGACTGGGAAAAATCTCGATGTACCTGAATTTCCAGGAAAATCACAGGAAAAGGGGGTCGGGGGTGCGCGGGTTGGGGGGGGGGGGGGGACCTAACCGGCAACACCCAAGACACCGGAAATGGGAGTCTGCCGATCGGACACCAAACCCGACGTAAGTTAAACCGCGCGGGGCCGGCGTAAGGGTGGCCGGGAAAGGTCGGGGGCGAGGACGGTGACTCCATCACTCTTCGAGGGCTCGCTACGGATCAGCCGCTGGGACAGACGCAAGAAAGGTCGATGAGACGCAGTCACCGACCCGCAGGGAGCTCTCGCTCTGAGAGGGAGAGCAGGGATCAGTGCTCCCAACGTGGCAGGCGCTCAATAAACTGACTGACTCAACCCAGGGGAGAGGTGTCGAAGGCCAGGCGGCGGGCTCCGTTTTTCCCAGCACTCCCACTTTCTAGAAAAATCTCCCGGGGGGGATGTCACCGAATCCCAGGGCCCAGAGGGGAAGAGGAGAACAGAAGGGTCTGCTAGGCCTCGGAGGGAGGGAGGGAGGGAGGGAGGGAGGGAGGGTCTCCCACCCCCTTCCCCTCCCCTTCGAGTGCTCACCGACTGCCAATTTCTTCCTTATGTTTCAGCAGGGCTTGATCGGCCATTTCCGGTTCCTCAAACTGCACGTACGCCTCCCCCGTCTTCCTCCTTCCTCGGTGGTCCATGACAAACGTGATGTCGGTGATATTCAGGCCTGAGACGCGCAGAGGGGCCCCGGGGTTAGCCTCATGAGACACCACCTGATCCCCCCCCCCCCCCCCCCCCAACCCCGGTTGTCCAGCTGTCTGTCTCTCCCGCTGGCCGATCCCGGTTGCTTTCTTCGCTAGCGGCCCCGTCTCCCCCAGAGCCGAAACCCTCCTCCGGGGACTAGTCAGGCTGGGTTTCGGCTCCGGCCCACGCGGGGAACCGCAGAGTGCGCCGGAAAGTGCCCGGAAAGTCGTCGGGGTTCCCGCAAGTCGAAGCGGCGTGGCTCAGTGGAAAGAGCCCGGGCTGGGGAGTCCGAGGTCATGGGTTCAAATCCCCGCTCCGCCCCTTGTCAGCTGCGTCACCCTGGGCAAGTCACTTAACTTTTCTGTGCCATCGTCACCTCCTCCGTAAAACGGGGATGAAGACCGTGAGCCCCACGCGGGACAACCCGAGGCCCGCGTATCCTCTCGGGTGCTTAGCACAGTGCTCTGCACGTAGTAAGCGCTTAACAAACGCCACCATCACTAGCACAAGTCCACGATTTGAGCCGCCCCACCCCCGGCCCGGCGGAGGGTCCGGGGCGGGAGGGGGTTCCCCGGGGGAGAGCGACCCTCCCGGAGGATGGCTCAGCACAGTCTGCCACGGGGGCTGGGAAGGGAAGCTTCGTCCCGAGGCAGACGCGCTCACCCGCAAAGAAGTCGACGACGTCTTTCTCGCTGCAGCCGTACGGGAGGCCTCTCAGGCGGACCACCCCGTCGTTGACCGCGGGGGACGACTTGGCCTGCAGGCTCTTCATTAAGGCGTTCACATCTTCATTATTTATCTCGTACACTGCCAACGAGACGCGCCAAGGTGAGACGCGCCCGCGGACCCGGACGGGGGGGGACAGAGCGAGGCGACGGACTTTGGGACGGATCCGTCCCGGGCCCGAAACCGCCATCCCTCGAGGGGCGTCGGGGCCCGACGGTAAGAGCCTGGGTCCGGAGGCGTCGGCTGTCATCCCGGCACAGAGCCGCCTCCCCGCTGGGGGACCTAGGGCAAGTCACTCAAATCCTCGGTGCCTCCGTTTCCTCCTCTGAAAAATGGGGATCCCACAACCGTTCACCCTCCTCCTTGGTCCGTGAACCCCAACCGGGACGGAGATGGGACCGGGTTAACTCGTACCCACCCCAGAGTTTAAAATAGCGCCTGACACGTAGTAAGCACGCAGATGTCATAATTATCGTTAGCAACGTCTCTGGAGAAACGCTCTCCACGCCTAAAGCCTCCAGCTACCCGAGGCTCGAAACCACTCCATCAATCAATGGCATTTATCCAGTGCTCACCGTGTGCCGAGCGCTGTACCGAGCGCTCGACAAAGTCGGACACGCCAGGGTGGCACCGCACAATTCTATGCGATTCACCCTTCGCTTTTAGTGATCTGCTGCCTGCCGCCGGATGATCTCCGGCCTCGGGGCGGTGAGATTCGGGCCCGTGACAGCGATGAACGCTGCCGATCACCGTAGTATTTAAGCGCTTTTTAGAAAACGGCATTCGTTAAGTGCTCACTACGGGCCAGACGCTGTACTGAGCGCTGGGGCAGATACAAGCCCATCGGATCGGACACGGTCCCTGTCCCACCGAGGGGCTCACGGGCTTCATCCCCGTTTTACAGACGAGGCGACTGAGGCACCGAGAAGTTCGGTGACTCGCCCAAGGCGACGGAGCAGACGGGTGGCGGAGCGGGTGTTAGAACCCAGGTCCTCCTGACTCCCGGGCCCGGGCGCCATCCACTAGGCCAAGCGCTCACTAGGCGCCGGGCACCGTCCTGAGCACCGGGGCGGGTACAAGAGAATCCGGTGGGCCGCGGTCCCTGTCCCACACGGGGCTCGCCCTCTAGGATTTAACCTCCGTTTTAGAGACGAGCTAACTGAGGCGCAGAGAGGTTAAGCGACTCGCCCTACGTCACTCGGGGGACGAGTGCAGGGCTGCGATCGGAACCCGGGTCCTCCTCTGACCCTCGGTTTCCACATCTTAAAACGGGCGTTAAATACCCGTCGGCCCTCCCCCCGCGAACCGAGAGCGGGACAGGGACCGGGTCCGACCCGACCGACGCGTCCTCAACACGGGGCTTAACGCAGGCAGGGCCCGGCCCATCGAAGTCCCTTTAGCGGTCGAAACGCCAACGGCAACGACCACTACTGAGCGTCTCTCTTCCTGGCCCCGTCCCTATGTATCTTAAACCCCTCCGCTGCGCCCCGTGGTCCGGCTCGTCCACGTTTCGAGCCTCTGCACCCGTGCCCGGTACCCCGGGTCGGGGATGTGGGCGGGGGGGAGAACCCCACCCGGAAGGGATTCGGGACTCGGCCCGGAGCCCGCCCCCCCCCCCCCCCCCGGACGAGGCCGGAGTCGCTCTCTGCGGAGACGGGGAAGCGGGGGCCCGCGGCCCCCGGGTCGAGGGAGCCGGCCGGATCCGCCGCCCGGATCGGTCATGGGTTCGAAGGCCGGCTCCGCCACCCGTCGGCTGTGTGACCGTGGGCGGGCCGCTTCGCTTCTCTGGGCCTCAGGGAGCTCAATCTGTAAAATGGGCATCAAGACCGCGAGCCCCACGGGGGACAACCTGATTCCCGGCGCTTAGAACGGTGCTCCGCACCGAGTAAGCGCTCGGCAAACACCGAGGTCATTATCCGACCCCCCGGGGGCGACGGTGCCCCTCGCCCTCCCCCCGGCGAGGCGTCCAGTCCGCGGGGGTCCCACGCCGCCGGCGCGCCTGGCGGGGACGGCCGCCGCCCTCCCCTCCTCTCCTCTCCCTCCCCAGCGGCCGGGAATTCCGCCGGAGAGACCCCGGCGGCGGGTGGCCGGAATTCGAACTCAACGCACCTTCCACGTACCGCCGACCCATGTACTGGCGGTGCTTCCCCAGGGCCCGCCGCACGTCCTCTTCCGACTCCATCTCCACCAGCGCGTCGCCCCTGCGCCTCCCGTCTTGGTTGACGAGGAAGTGGATTCCGTTCTCCCCGTTGCGGATGTTGCAGTCTAAAGGGGGGGAGTCGGAGGCGTGAGCCCGGGGGGGGGACGCCGGAGGAACCAAGACCCGTCGGACCGCTCGGCGGACGGCCGCGGATCCCCGACGCGATTCCAGCTGCGGACGGAGCACGGGACAGCGGCCCTCCGAGCCGACGGCGATGGTTCAAACCATCGTTTAGACGACGGGAGGTCTCGAGCGCCTTCAAAAAAATCAAATCCACCGGGCCTCTCTAACGATGCCCCACATCCGGAGGACGGCACGAGCCGGAGGGCCGAGACCTTGAGTTGGACCGGTCCGGAGTCGGGTCGACCCGAATTCGTTCAACAGTATTTATTCAATGGTATTTACTGAGCGCTTCCCAGGCGCGGAGCGCTGGACTAAGCGCTTGGCATGAACAGGTCGGCAACCGACAGAGGCGGTCCCCGCCGTCCGACGGGCTCGCGGTCTACCCGAATGAGCGACGCCAGACGGGAAAACCTCCTCGTCTTCCTTTTTTTTTTTTCTTTCAAAGAACCATCTCCCGCAGCTCTTTCGGCCAGAAAAACCTGTTAGGAGAGGAATGGGAAACCCAAGGCTCACAGTTGGAACCTATCGAGAAGGCGACCCTAGCCCGCCAATGAAATCGTCGGTCGAGAAAGGCCCGGCCGTGCTCTTCTGAGGTGACCTTGCGCTGTCATCTAGAAATAATCGCTGAACCCCACCAGCCGGCGGGGGTTCCCGCGCGCAGTCCTTGAAAAGAAACAAATCGCCCCCGGGGGACCCGACGGGGACGGGGCCGCCCACGGGGAGGAGCCGCGTTTCTGGCTCGCCATGCCGCCTGAACTTTTACGCGATGCCAGACGCCGTGTCGGACGCCGGGCCGATCCGAGTTAATCGGGCGGTTAAACGAGGTCCCCCGTCCCACCCGGGGGTTCCCAGTCTGAGTGGAACCGTGTGACCGTGGGCGAGTCACTTTGCTTCTCTGGGCCTCAGTGACCTCATCTGTCAAACGGGGCTGAAGCCCGGGAGCCCCACGTGGGACCACCTCATTCCCCTGGATTCCCCCCCGGCGCTCAGAACGGCGCCCCGCACCTGGTAAGCGCTTAACAGATACCGGCGTTATTGAGAAGCAGCGCGGCTCGGTGGAAAGAGGCCGGGCCTGGGAGTCAAAGGTCGTGGAATCGAATCCCACTGTATTGTATCATATTGTATCATGTTGCTATATTACCGATTTCGTTTATTACTGTTTATCGTTGTCAGTGCTGCCACCCACCTCTCTGGCCTCGCCATGTCCCTCCTCCCCCCCTCCCCCCTCCCGCCCCTTCCTATCCTCCCCTTCCCCTTCCCCTTCCCCTCTCTCGCTCGGCTCTTTCCCGCTCTCTCCTCTGTCTCCTCCCCCCCTCCCCTCTCCCGCCCTAGAACCCCACTTTACCAGCGCTACCCCTCTTCCCCCTCCCCCTACTCTTCCCCCCACCAAACCCCCTCCTCCCCCCCCTCCCCCCTTCTCTCTTCCCCACCCACGCCCCATCCCAGTCCTCCTGTCCCATCGCCACCCCTCATCCCCCTCTCCCCGTCCAGGGCCCCGCCACCTCCTTCCCATCCAAACCCTCCCCTCCCCCCGCCCTTCCCCCCCTCCTCCCCTTGCACCCACAGCTACTTTCAAGTGTGGCCTCTGGAACCCCCGCTCTGTTACAGGCAAGCTACCTTTCATCCGTGACCTTTCCTCTCTCGCTCTCTCCTCCTCCTCGCCCTTTCGGAAACGCGGCTCTCTCCCGAAGACACGGTCTCCGCCGCCGCTCTCTCCGGCGGAGGCCTCTCCTTCTCCCACTCCCCCAGACTCACCGGTAAGGGAGGAGGCGTCGGCTTCCTCCTCTCGCCCCGATGCCGCTTCCGCACTATCCCTCCTCCCCCCTCCCTCTCCTTCCCCTCCTTCGAAGCCCATATCGTTCGCCTCTACCACCCGCTCCGGTTACTTGTCGCCGTCATCTACCGCCCTCCCGGTCCCACCTCCGACTTCTTCGACCACCTTGACCCCTTTCTCACCTTCCTCCTCTCCTTCTCTCTGCCCACTCTGATCCTCGGAGACTTCGACATCCATACGGATGTACCCGACGACTCCTCCGCCGCCCGCCCGCTATCCCTCCTCGACTCCGCCGACCTCCTCCTCCACCGTACCGCGCCCGCTCACCGACTCGGTCGCACCCTCGATCTCGTCGTCTCCTACCGCTGCGCTATCTCCTCACTCACCGACTCTGAAATCCCTCTCTCTGACCATAACCTTCTCACCTGCCTCATCTCTCACACTCCCTCCCCCTGCAGATCTTCGCTACGGCCCCACAGAGACCTCCGCTCTCTCGATCCCATCCGTCTTTCCAATAGCATCTCGCCTCACCTCGCCGCCCTGTCCTCTCTTCCCACTCTCGACGATCGGGTCTCCGCTCTCGACTCCACCCTCTCTACTCATCTCGACTCTCTCGCCCCCCTTTCCCTCCGCCGCTCTCGCTCCACTGACCCACGGCCCCGGATCGCCTCCTCCGTCCGCCTCCTACGCTCCTATGCTCGAGCTGCCGAGCGCCGCTGGCGAAAGTCCAAGCACCGAGCCGACCTCACACACTTCAAATTTATCCTTTCCTGCCTTAACTCCGCCCTCTCCTCCGCCGGGCAAAGCTTCTTCTCCTCCCTCATCGACACCCACGCCCGTCACCCCCGCCGATCGTTCCGGACCTTTAACTCTCTCCTTAGGCCCCCTGTTCCTCCCCCTCCCCCATCTCTCACCCCCAATGATCTGGCCACCTATCTCCTCACGAAAATCAACACGATCGGGTCTGAGCTCCCCAAAGTCACCCCTCCGCCTCTCCCCTCCCCCCCCAACGACCCCCTCCCCTACTTTCCCATCCTTCCCTGCGGTATCCTCAGAGGAGATCTCCTCCCTCCTCGCGAGCGCCACCCCCTCCGCCTGCGCCTCGGACCCCATTCCCTCTCACCTTCTTAAAACCGTCGCCCCTGCCCTCCTCCCTTCCTTAACGTCTATTTTTAACCACTCGATCTCCAAGGGCTCCTTCCCCTCTGCCTTCAAACACGCCCACGTCTCCCCCAACCTAAAAAAACCCGCTCTCGACCCCACTTCCCCCTCCAGTTATCGTCCTATCTCCCTACTACCCTTCCTTTCCAAAATCTTAGAACGAGTCGTCTACGATCGATGCCTAGAATTCCTTAACTCCCATTCTCTCCCAGACCCCCTCCGATCTGGCTTCCGTCCCCTCCGCTCTACCGAGACTGCTCTCTCTAAGGTCACCCGTGACCTCCTTCTCGCCAGATCCAATGGCTCCTACTCCATTCTGATCCTCCTTGACCTCTCTGCTGCCTTTGACACTGTCGACCGTCCCCTCCTCCTCCGTACCTTATCTCACCTTGGCTTCACGGACTCTGTCCTCTCCCGGTTCTCCTCTCACCTCTCTGGCCGGTCATTCTCGGTCTCCTACGCCGGAGCCTCCTCCCCCTCCCATCCTTTAACCGTCGGAGTTCCTCAAGGGTCAGTTCTCGGCCCTCTTCCGTTCTCCATTTACACTCCCTCCCTCGGTGAACTCATCCGCTCTCACGGCTTTGACTACCATCTCTACGCAGATGACACGCAGATCTACATCTCCGCCCCTGTCCTCTCCCCCTCCCTTCGGGCTCGCATCTCCTCCCGCCTCCGGGACGTCTCCGCCTGGATGTCGGCCCGCCGCCTAAAACTCAACGTGAGCGAGACTGAGCTCCTCATCTTCCCTCCCGAGCCCGGTCCGCTCCCAGACTTCTCCGTCACCGTGGATGGCACGACCGTCCTTCCCGTCCCGCAGGCCCGCGATCTCGGTGTCATCCTTGACTCGTCCCTCTCGTTCACCCCACGCGTCCTATCCGTTACCGAGACCTGCCGGTTTCACCTCTACGATATCGCCAAGATCCGCCCTTTCCTCTCCACCCAGACGGCTACCTTACTGTTACGGGCTCTCGTTATATCCCGGCTAGACTACCGTGTCGGCCTTCTCTCCGACCTCCCTTCCTCCTCTCTCGCCCCGCTCCGGTCTATTCTTCGCTCCGCCGCCCGGCTCATCTTCCCACGGAAACGATCTGGGCGTGTCACTCCCCTTCTTAAACGACTCCGGCGGTTGCCTATCGACCTCCGCTCCAAACAAAAACTCCTCACTCTAGGCTTCGAGGCTCTCCGTCACCTCGCCCCTTCCTACCTCTCCTCCCTTCTCTCTTTCTACCGCCCACCCCGCACGCTCCGCTCCTCCGCCGCCCACCTCCTCGCCGTCCCTCGGTCTCGCCCGTCCCGCCGTCGACCCCCGGGTCACGTCCTCCCGCGGTCCCGGAACGCCCTCCCTCCTCACCTCCGCCAAACTGATTCTCTTTCCCTCTTCAAAACCTTACTTAAAAATCACCTCCTCCGAGAGGCGTTCCCAGACCGAGCTCCCCTTCCCCCTCTACTCCCTCTGCCATCCCCCCTTCACCTCTCCGCAGCTAAAGCCTCATTTTCCCCTTTTCCCTCTGCTCCTCCACCTCTCCCTTCCCATCCCCACGGCACCGTACCCGTCCGCTCGACTGTATATATTTTCGTTACCCTATTTATTTTGTTAATGAATTGTACATCGCCTCGATTCTATTTAGTCGCCATCGTTTTTACGAGACGTTCTTCCCCTCGACGCTGTTTAGTGCCGTCGTTCTCGTCCGTCCGTCTCCCCCGATCAGACCGTAAGCCCGTCAAACGGCAGGGACCGTCTCTATCTGTTGCCGACCTGTTCATCCCAAGCGCTTAGTACAGTGCTCTGCACATAGTAAGCGCTCAATAAATACTATTGAATGAATGAATGAATGAATGAATGAATGAATCCCGCCTCTGCCCCCTGGCAGCCGGGTGACCGTGGGCGAGTCGCTTCGCTTCTCTGGGCCTCAGTGACCTCATCTGTCAAACGGGGCTGAAGCCCGGGAGCCCCCCGGGGGACGACCCGACGGCCCTGGATCTCCCCCCGGCACCTAGCAGGCGCCTAACGGACACCGACATCATCAGCATCAGATCGGACAGCGCCGAACCCCCAGGCGACCGACGAGGCGGAAGGCGGGCGGCGGAACCGAGATCGGGACGCGGCTCCTCCGCCCGCCAGGGACCCCGCTCCCGAGCCGCACGTCTCCACTCCTCCCCCGAGCCGCCGCCTACCGGAGAAGAAGTCGAGCATGTCTTCCGCCGTGCAGGACCAGGGGAGCCCCCGGGCCCGAACGAGAAACACGTCGTCCGCCTCCTCTTCCGCTCCGGGCGAGGCGGCGAGCCCGTACTCCGGGAGCGGGGGGAGCTCCAGGTACGAGGTGCTCGTATCCTTTAAAAAGAAGATGATAATAACGGTAACGTCGGTATCTGTTAAGCGCTCGCTCTGCGCCGAGCACCGCTCTGAGCGCCGGGGGAGACACGGGGGCCGGGGGGGGGGGAATCGGGTCGTCCCACGTGGGGCTCCCGCTCTTCGCCCCCATTTGACGGGTGAGGGAACCGAGGCGCCGAGAAGTCACACGGCCGCCGAGCGGCCGAGCCGGGATTCGAACCCACGAACTCTGACTCCGGAGCCCGGGCTCCTTCCACTGAGCCACGCCGCCGAAGAGGAGGCGCGGAGCCTGGCTTACGGGGAGTCGCCCCGGGGACGGGAAGGCGGCGTCGCCGCGTCGCCTTCGAGCGCTCGCTAGGAGACGGAATGGGCGGGACCGTTTCCCGCCCCAAACGAACCGGGTTTCCGGAAATTCCGTCTTCTCTCCTGGAGCACTCATCGATCCGCCGATTTGTCGGGGCGGCCCGTCCCCCGCTCTGACCGGGGGGACGCCGCGGCCCGGTCCGAGAAGTCGCAGCAGCGACGACGCAAACGTCGACTGGCAAAATAACAGTAACGATGCTACTCGTCAAGCGCCTCCGTCAACAGTTAACAGGAGAAGCAGCGGGGCTCGGCGGAAGGGGCCCGGGCTTGGGAGTCGCAGGTCACGGGTTCTGATCCCGCGGTGCCCCTCGTCAGCCGTGGGACCGTGGGCGAGTCACCTCACTTCTCCGGGCCTCAGTCGCCTCGTCTGTAAAAGGGGGGTGAAGCCCGGGAGCCTCCCGGGGGGACCGCCCCATCGCCTCGGGTCCTCCCCGGCGCTCGGCACGGCGCTCTGCACCTAGTAAGCGCTTAACACCGACCAACGTTGTTATTCCTCTCGGGGCCTCAGTGATCTCATCTGTCAGACGGGGCTGAAGCCCGGGAGCCCCACGTGGCCCCGCCCGATGGCCCCCGGATCTCCCCCGGCGCTCAGCACAGCGCTCGGCACGTAGTAAGCGCTTAACCGACCCCAACATTATTATCCCTATTATTATTATTCCTCTCGGGGCCTCAGTGATCTCATCTGTCAGACGGGGCTGAAGCCCGGGAGCCCCACGTGGCCCCGCCCGATGGCCCCCGGATCTCCCCCGGCGCTCAGCACAGCGCTCGGCACGTAGTAAGCGCTTAACCGACCCCAACATTATTATCCCTATTATTATTATTCCTCTCGGGGCCTCAGTGATCTCATCTGTCAGACGGGGCTGAAGCCCGGGAGCCCCACGTGGCCCCGCCCGATGGCCCCGTTTCTCCCCCGGCGCTCAGCACAGCGCTCGGCACGTAGTAAGCGCTTAACCGACCCCAACATTATCGTTATTACTATTATTCCTCTCGGGGCCTCAGTGATCTCATCTGTCAAACGGGGCTGAAGCCCGGGAGCCCCACGTGGCCCCGCCCGATGGCCCCCGGATCTCCCCCGGCGCTCAGCCCCCTCCCCCTCCCCCCCCTCCCCCGGCCGTAGAGGAGGCTGACCTGCGCGTAGGGGCGGGCGGGCGAGGGGGGCGGGAGGCGGAGGAGCGGCCGGCGGAGCGGGGCGACGGGGCCGGGCCTCCCGCAGCCTCCCCCCCCGGGCCTCCCGCAGCCCCGCAGCAGCGCCCCCAGCAACCAGCGCCGCCCCGCCATCGCCGCCCGCGCCCCTGCCGCCTGCCCGCCGCCGCCCATTGGCTCCCCGACGCCCCGCCCCCCCCCGCGCCTCCTCCTATCGGGAACAGGCGTGGAGGATCGGCCGCCGCCCATTGGTCCCCCGCCCCCGTGACGTCATCGGGCGAGGAGGGAGGTCGGCTCCGCCCCCGGCGGATGGAGGGCGCCCATGGGTTCCCCTCAGCTCCGCCCCCTCGGCTCTGGTCCTATCGGGAGAGGGGTGGAAGGCCGGCTCCGCCCACGGGGCGGGGCCGGGTCGGGTGGAGGGAGGCGATTGGTCCCCCCTTGACTCCGCCCCCCGGTCTCGTCCTCTCGGGAGAGGGGTGGCGGGTTGGCCCCGCCCATGGGGCGGGGCCGGGTCGGGTGGAGGGAGGCGATTGGTCCCCTTTGACTCCGCCCCCTCGGCTCTCGTCCTATCGGGAGAGGGGTGGAGGGTCGGCCCCGCCCCCAGGACGTGGTCCGCTCGCCGATTGGTTCCCGCCTGGCTCCGCCCCCCCCCCGGGCCAGTCCGGCCCCGGGAGGAGGGTCTCCGTGACGTAAGCGGGGGCGGGACTCCCGCATTAGGGAATGGATGATGATAATTATAATAATATAATAGCGATAATGATCATGATGATGGTATTTGAGAAGCGCTTACTATGGGCTAAGCACTGTGCTAAACGCTGGGGGAGATACGGTCTAGCATCCCCCGATTAGACAGGAAGTCCCTCGAGGGGCAGGGATGGTCTCTCTCTCTGTTGCCGAATTGTCCATTCCGAGCGCTTAGCACAGTGCTCGGCACCTAGGAAGCGCTCAATAAGCACTATTGAATGAATGAATGAATGGATGGATGAATGAATACAGGGTGACGAGGTGGTCCCACGTGGGGCTCCCGGTCTTCATCCCCATTTGACAGATGAGGGAACCGAGGCCCGGAGAACGTTGGTATTGATCAAGCGCCTACTAGGTGCCGAGCACTGTGCTAAGCGCTGGGGGAGACGCTGGGGAATCAGGTTGTCCCCCGTGAGGGAGGCTCCCAGTCTTCCTCCCCATTTGGCAGAGGCGCCCACTGAGGCCCCGAGGAGCCCGAGCGACCGGCCCCAGGTCACCCAGCTGACAGGGGCCGGAGGCGGAATCAGAACCCAAGACCTCTGACTCCCCAGCCCGGGCTCTTGCCACTGAGCTAACGTTTAATAATGATAACGATGTTGGTATTCGTTAAGCGCTTACTATGCGCCAAGCTCTGTTCTAGGCGCTGGAGGGAAGCAGCGCGGCTCGGGAGTCAGAGGTCGGGGGTTCGAATCCCGGCCCTGCCACTCGTCAGCCGGGGGGACCTTGGGCGAGTCACTTCACTTCTCTGGGCCTCAGTTCCCTCATCTGGAAAATGGGGATGAAGACCGGGAGCCTCACGGGGGACAGCCTGATGAACCTGTACCTCCCCCAGCGCTTAGAACGGGGCTCTGCACAGAGTGAGCGCTTAACAAATACCAAGGTTATTATTATTAATCTCCGTTTTACAGATGAGGTCACTGAGGCCCAGAGAGGTGAAGTGTTCGGCCAAGCAGAGTGGCTCAGTGGCAGGAGCCCGGGCTTGGGAGTCAGAGGTCGTGGGTTCGAATCACGGCCCTGCCACATGTCAGCTGTGGGACTGTGGGCCAGTCGCTTCACTTCTCTGGGCCTCAGTTGCCTCATCTGTAAAATGGGGATGACGACCGGGAGCCTCACGTGTATCTCCCCCGGCGCTTAGAACGGTGCCCGGCGCCTAGCGAGCGCTTAACGGATACCAACGTTATTAATCGGCTAACCTTGATTCTATTTATCTGCTATTCTTTTCATGAGACGTTCATCCCCTCGATTCTATTTATCTCTACTTTTTTTGTCCGTCCGCCTCCCCCGATTATAATAATAACGTTGGTATCCGTTAAGCGCTTCCTAGGTGCCGAGCGCCGGGGGAGAGACGGGGTCGTCGGGCCGTCCCACGCGAGGCTCACAGTTAATCCCCATTTGACAGATGAGGGAACTGAGGCCCGGGGAAGTGAAGTGACTCGCCCGCGGCCCCGCGGCTGACAAGGATTAGAGCGTCAGCCCGTCAGAGGGCAGGGACCGGCTCTATCTGTTGCCGACCTGTTCCTTCCAAGCGCTTAGCGCGGTGCTCTGCACACAGTCAGCGCTGGATAAATACTACTGAATGAAAAGTGGCAGAGCTGGGATTCGAACTCCTGACCTCCGACTCCCAAGCCCGGGCTCTTGCCACTGAGCTACGCCCATCAGAGGGCAGGGACGGTCTCTGTTACCCATTTAGCGCGGCTCAGTGGCAAGAGCCCGGGCCTGGGAGTCGGAGGTCAGGGGTTCGACTCCCGGCTCTGCCGCTCGTCAGCCGCGGGACCGTGGGCCAGTCGCTTCGCTTCTCTGGGCCTCGGTGACCTCATCTGGAAAATGGGGATTGACCGCGAGCCTCACGTGGGACGACCCGACGACCCTGGATCTCCCCCGGCGCTTCGAACGGTGCTCGGCACCTAGTAAGCGCTTGACAAATATCCGCATCCTTATTATTCTTCCCTGGGCCTCAGTGACCTCATCTGTCAAATGGGGATGAAGACTGCGAGCCCCACGGGGAGTCCGAGGTCATGGGTTCGAATGCCGGCTCTGCCCCTGGTCAGCTGGGCGGCTGTGGGCCAGTCGCTTCTCTGGGCCTCGGTGACCTCGACTGGAAAATGGGGATGAAGACTGGGAGCCTCACGGGGGACGACCCGATGACCCTGCGTCTCCCCCCGGCGCTCAGCACGGCGCTCGGCCCCTAGTAAGCGCTTAACAGATACCGTCTTTATTATTATTATCATTATTATTAGCATTATCATTATTAACCGGGAGGCCTCCGACGCCAGGGTCCGTCCGGCTCCGTCCCCCGGATCGGGTGGAGAGGCAACGGCTCGAAAATAACCGGGCAGGAGAAGGAGGCGACAGCTGCGGCGGCTGCCGCCCCCACAGATATCCCGGTCGGTCTCATTAAATAAATTAAATAGCTGCGGTTCTTCCTAAAGGGAGGCCGGGGCCGGGGAAGCCCTCGGTCCCCTGGCTCCCTCCCTTCGCGACACCCGGGCCCTGACCGGGGCCTCCGAAGGGGTGTGGGCGGGCAGAGCGGCCTGGCTCGGCGGCGAGAGCCCGGGCCGGGGAGTCCGAGGTCATGGGTTCGAATCCCGGCTCCGCCCAGCTGGGCGACTGTGGGCCAGGCACTGCGCTTCTCTGGGCCTCGGCGACCTCGCCCGCAAAATGGGGATGAGGGCCGGGGGCCCCGCGTGGGACAACCTCGTAATAAACGTGCTACCGGTTAAGCGCTGACGGTGTGCCAAGCGCCGTGCCGAGCGCCGGAGTGATGATAGTAACGATGGTGGGGGTTAAGCGCTTACCGTGTGCCATTCAGTCCATTCGACGGTATTTCTGGAGCGCTCACTACGGGCAGAGCACTGGACTGAGCGCTCTGGAATGGACAGATCGGTAACAGAGAGAGACAGGGCCTGCCCTCGGACGGGCTCGCGGTCTGATCGGGGGAGACGGACGGACGGGAACGAGGGCGGTAGCAATGAAGAGAATCAAGGGGGTGAACGTCTCGTTGAAACGACGGTAAATAAATAGAATCAGGGCGATGTACATCTCATTAAACAAAATAAATAGGGTGACGAATAAATAGGGTGATGAACCTGGTCACCTTGTAATGATCGTGGGGTCTGTTGAGCGCTCACCGTGTGCCGAGCACTGTTCTAAGCGCTGGAGCGGTGATGATGATGGGATCTGTTAGGCGCTCACTATGTTCCGAGCACTGTTCTAAGCGCTGGAGCCGTGATGATGATGGTATCTGTTAGGCGCTCACTCTGTGCCGAGCACTGTTCTAAGCGCTGGAGCGGTGATGATGATGGTATCTGTTAGGCGCTCACTCTGTGCCGAGCACTGTTCTAAGCGCTGGAGTGGTGATGATGATGGGATCTGTTAGGCGCTTACTATGTGCCAAGTACTGTTCTAAGCGCTAAAGTAGTAATGATGATGGTATCTGTTAGGCGCTTACTGTGTGCCGAGCACTGTTCTAAGCGCTGGAGTAGTAATAATGATGGTATTTATTAGGTGCTTACTATGTGCCGAGCACTGTTCTAAGTGCTGGAGTAATAATAATGTTGGTATTCGTTAGGCGCTTACTATGTGCCGAGCACTGTTCTAAGCGCTAGAGTAGTGATAATGATGGGGTCTGTTAGGCGCTCACTGTGTGCCAAGCACTATTCTAAGCGCTGGAGTGATAATAATGATGGTATCTGTTAGGCGCTTGCTATGTGCCGAGCACTGTTGTAAGCGCTGGGGGAGATCCAGGGTGATGAGGTTGTCCCCCGCGAGGCTCCCAGGCTTCATCCCCATTTTGCAGATGAGGGCACTGAGGCCCAGAGAAGGGCAGCGACCGGGCCACGGTCCCCCGGCTGACAAGGGGTAGAGGCGGGATTCGAACCCACGCCCCGCGACTCCCCAGGCCGCGCCCGCCGGGGAGGCCGCGGGAAGGCCGCCGATGCCCCGCGCGGGCCGCAGGGGGCGCCCAAGGGGGCGGCCACACGGCGCAGGCGCAGAACCGCGGAGGGGGAGGGCGGGGAGGGAGGGGAGGGACGGACGAGTCTCGCGAGATTTCCCGACAGCCGGAGAAGGACGGGGGGGGAAGGGGACGGGGGGGGAAGGGGGCGGGGGGAAAGGGGGCGGGGCTTTCCCCCGGCCAATGGGCGGGCCAGCCCCTCTCGGCCCCGCCCCTCCAGACCCCGCCCCCCTCCCACCACGCCCCCTGGCGGCTCCAGCGGCGCCCGACGAGTTTGCAGCAGCAGCGGCGGCGGCGGCGGCGGCGGCGGCGGGGGCGTCGGTCGGTCCGGACGTGCTGGTGCCCGCGCCCCTGCTCGTGCCCGCGCCCCTGCTGGTGCCCGCGCCCCTGCTCGTGCCCGCTCCGCCGGCTTCGCCATGAGCTTCTTGTTGTGAGTATCTGGGCTGCGCTCGGTAAGGGCTCAGTAAGCGCGGGCCGCCGCGTCGGGGGGCGGGAGGGGCGGGGGGCTGCGGCCCGGCCTGGAGGCCTGCCTGGAGGCAGGGGCCCGGAGGCAGGGGCCCGGAGGCAGGGGCCTGGGGCTCGCCCTCCCGCCGCCCACCCCGCCCACGCCGCCCTTCCGACATTCAACGACCCCTCCCCTGCTCCCCCTGCTCCCCCTGCTCCCCCTGCTCCCTGTCCCCTTCCCCCTTGTCCTCTTCCCCCTGTCCCCTTCTCCCCTGCCCCCCTGCCCCCTTGTCCCCTTCCCCCCGGTCCCCTGGTCCCCTTCTCCCCGGCCCCCTGGTCCCCTTCCCCCGGTCCCCGACCCTGCTCCCTGTCCCCTCCCCCCTTGTCCCTTTCTCCCTTGTCCCCTTCCCCCTCGTCCCCTGCCCCTGGGTCCCTGCTCCCTGTCCCCTTCCCCCTTGTCCCCATCTCCTCTTCTCCCTTGTCCCCTTCTCCTCTTCCCCCTTGGTCCCTGGTTCCCTTCTCCCTGTCCTTTGCCCCCTTGTTCCCTTGCCCCTTTCTCCCTTGCCTCCTGCCCCCTGACCTTTGTCCCCTGCTCGCCTTGTCCCCTGCCTCTTCCCCTTTGTCCCCTTCCCCCTTGTCCCCATCTCCTCTTCTCCCTTGTCCCCTTCTCCTCTTCCCCCTTGGTCCCTGGTTCCCTTCTCCCTGTCCTTTGCCCCCTTGTTCCCTTGCCCCTTTCTCCCTTGCCTCCTGCCCCCTGACCTTTGTCCCCTGCTCGCCTTGTCCCCTGCCTCTTCCCCTTTGTCCCCTTCCCCCTGGTCCCCTTCTCCCCCTGCTCTCTGTCCCCTTCCCCCTTGGCCCCTTCCCCCTTGTCCCCTTGTCCCCTTCTCCCTTGGGCCCTGGTCCCATACTCCCCGCCCCCTTGTCCCTTTCTCCCCGTCTCCTGCCCCCTGCCTCTTGTCCCCCGCCCCTTCCCCCTTGTCCCCTGCCCCTCGTCGTCCCCTCCGCCCTCCCCGACCCCGCCAGCATCCCAGCCCCGAGATGCCCCCCCCATCCCCTCCCCCGCGACCTCGCCGGTGCCCGGGCCTCTACAGGATTCCCCCCCTTTATTCCCTCCCCCTGCCGGGGCCCGGCCTCCCCGGACCCCATCTTCCATCACCTTTTGGCCCCCTACCTCACAACCTTTGGCGTTTTCCCACCTCTACATCCTATGGGAGTGTGCAGGGTATTTCCCCCGACAGCCATTATTTTTATCATCATCATCTTTTGACTCTTCAATCTTCTCCCCCATCCTCCCCCCACCTTCCTCCCCTCTTGCATCGCTCCTTCTCCCGTAGGGCTCTTGGGCCAGGTAAGGGGTGATTGACCCCACTGATGCGTCACAGCAAAAAAGGCATCTGGGGTCCCAGATGAGTTAAAAGCGTTCGTGGTCACTTTTCGGCGCCCATCCCCACCCAGATGCCTTCCCCGGCCCGGCTAGACACCGAAGAATTCCTGCTTTTATGTATCCGGGCGGTGCTCTTTTAAAGCAGGGGGGGTCTATGGTCGGATCGCATCCGGAGGGAAGACTGTGAAACGCTATCTTAGGAAGTTGCGTGGAGTTGACTCGGCGGTTTCGGCGTAGCGTTTTGGTGGTCTTTAAAGTTGTCACTCGATTAAGTTTCTTTTCCTCCCCCTCCACTGTTAAAGTTCCCAGTCCCTAACTTGGATTGCTTTTTGGAAAGAGGGGAAGGACCCACCTCGAGGGGACAAGTGAGGGATAAGGGAGGGCGGGAAAATTCGCCTGAGGGTCACCGTTTAGAAAATAATGCTTTAAAGCGCAAGCAGGCAGCCGCGTTTATTGAGCACCTGCTGCGCGCAGAACACTGCACCGAGTACTTGGGAGGAAGACGATGTGACCGTATAACGGACTCGTCCCCCGCCCGTGATGAGCTTATAGTTTGGCGCGGGGACAGACGTTAATATAAATAGAGAAAAAAATTACAGCTATGTCCATAGGTGCTGTGGGTCTGGGAAGGGGGATTCATTCATTCAGCAGTATTTATTGAGCGCTGACTATGCGCAGAGCACTGTAGGGAGCAAGTCAAGGTGATGCAGAAGGGAGTGGTTAGACGAGGCAAGGAGGGCTTAGTCGGGGAAGGCCTCGTGGAGCAGATGTGCTATAAAGCGTTTAAAACCCACCTCCTTGTTGGCCTTCATCCAAGTGGCGAGCGATAAGATCTCTCCATTTTTCAGATATTATATCGAATCCCGGGAGTGATTTTTAATTTTAAGGATGCAGCAGTCTAACGGAAAGTAAGTAGTTCTCCCGGACAGGAATCCTTATTTCTAACGAGCAGAGAGGCCTCGCTGCCTGGGCCGCCTTTTGACTTGCTCTGTGAAAGCACGGCGGGTGCCCTTGGTTCTGAGATCTGCAGAAACCCTTCTCAAGGACCCTTCTCGCAAAGATGATGCGGAATCGGTCGAATGGGCCCGACGCTTGCGTTGGTCTTGAAATCCCCGCGGGCTCCCCCAGACCCCAGATGAAATCGCCCCAGCCGGATTTCTTAGAGCCCCGCCTCTCGGGCTGAGGGTGACGATGGACCTCTGACCTCAAAAATTAGTCCGTCGGACTGCAGCCTTTAAGAGCGTTACCGCGATGGCCTCTCGCATTTGGATTTGGGTGCTGAGATTCTCCTGGGAGCCTCGGGAGCGGAACGAAGGGAAGTGGAGAGTCGGAGCCGGAGAAGGTCTGGTTGTTTTTTGTCGGGCGGCAGCCTGGGGGCTCTGATCGTTCACCCCTCCGCTCTTTCCGGAGCCTGGTTCTGTGTCGGGCACCGTCCGCAGTGGCCGGTCAGTAGTAATAGCGATTTACTGAGCGCCCCTCGGGTACGGCGTGCTAGGGGAGAGCGCGACGGGAAGGAGAGACACGTTCCCTTGACCGCAAGGAGCTTACGGTCTAACGGGGGAGACGGACCTAGGCGTATTTCCAGCCGGTGAGATGTAGTTGACTGGACCGGCCTGATGTGACATCCTCTTTCCCTCGCCTGCGGCGCGGGAGCTCTGTGGGATTGCTTGGGTGTGGAGCGCGGGCAGCGGCCGGCTCTGCCCAGGAACTACTGGACTCTGACTGGGAATTTGGGATCCTGAGCGGGCCCAAGGTGATGCCACGGGGCCCGCGCGGCCTCCCGTCCCGGCTGGGGGCCTGCGGACCATTCTCCGACCCCGCGCCCGAGGACTCGGAGGTCGAGCTGCGGACAGCCGGACGTGCTACGTTTACGATTACGGGAGGGGAGGGCCCTCTCTTGAAAATCTGGAGGCTACTTTGGGAGGATTAGGGAGTCCCGGGTGCCTTTTCTAAAGAGAGGCCATGTCTGGCCCGAGGAGGGCAGAGAGAGGGTGAGCGTCTCCAGCCGGGGCCTTGGACTGAGGTGTCCCTTTCATCGACCCGAAGGTCTCCTAGCCCTCCAGCTCAGCCGCCGCTTCCTCCGGCGCCGCCGGGGTCGGCACGCCCACCGCGATCTTTCCAGCCGGGGTGGGACAGAGCCGTGGGTGGCCCGGATCTGGTTCCTCCGCCTCGAGGAAACGGCAGAGGCTCCTGGCGTCTTCCACCGAAGGAAGACGCTTCCATCAGGGCTCCCAGCGGTGCCCAGTGTCTACCAACTCTGTCTTATTACAAAAAGAAATAAGAATAAATTATGCTATTTGTTAAGCACTCACTATGTGCACAGCACTGGTGATACAAGATAATCAGCTTGTCCCACGTGGGGCTCACGGTCTTGATCCCCCTTTTACAGATGAGAACTCTCTCAAGAACTCTCAATAACTCAAGTTATCCAACTCTGTCAAGGCCTTCCAGACTGTGAGCCCGTTGTTGGGTGGGGATCGCCGCCATCCGTTGCCGGGTTGTACTTTCCGGGCGCTCGGTCCAGTGCTCTGCGCACGGTAAGCGCTCAATAAATACGATTGAAGGAATGAATGAATGCCGTGAGCACTCAATAGATGTCACCCACTGACTGGATGACAGAGAGTTCCTCCTGGAACTCTTCAGTGTCACCTAACGGAAAGAGCCCAGGCCTGGGAGTCAAAGGCCCTGGGTTTGAATCCCAGCTCTAACACTCGCCTGCTGTGTGACCTCGGGCCAGTCACTTGACTTCTCTGGGCCTCACGTTCCTCATCTCTAAATTCCTTTTCTCCCTCTCCCTTAGGTAAGACAGGGATTGTAAAAAATAAAATACCTTTTCTCCCTCTCCCTTAGGAGCCTTGGGTAAGACAGGGCTTGTATCCGATCTCATCGCGTGTATCTCCGCCGGTGTTTGGGACAGTCCCGGGCGCCCAATAAGCTCTTATCAAATGCCACGATTATTTTTGTCATCAGGTAAGGGAGAGGCGGAGGGGAGAAGGACTTTGACTTCTGAGAGATGTGTGAGTGTGGAGCTTGGCCCAGGAGCCTGAGGAGGGAGGGCCAGCTGATCTCCGAGCCCCACCCACGGAGAGCCAGAGACAAAACAGTGCGGGACTTGAGGGGGAAAACAAACAGAACCAGTTTTGTGACCTGTAAAATCCATGGGCGTCCGGTAGGAAAGTAGGCCAGGGAGCGGTAACATAAAACAGTCGTGGTACCTACTGGCCTTCTACGGAGTGTTGATGCACCTTACTGTGCTCTCGGGAACCTACCCCCGAAACACAAGACGCATTCCTTGTCTCCGGGGCGCTTACTCATTCGCTCGTATTTATCGAGCGCTTACGTGGGCAGAGCACTGTACTAGACGCTTGGGAGTACAACAATAAACGGACACATTCCCTGCCTGCAACGAGCTGACGGTGTAGGGGGATGAGTCCATGCTCCACGGCGCTGCCCGACAGTCTCTTGGAAAAGTATCTTCCTCCTCCAACCTGCCCCCGTCCCCGCCCGGTGGGGGTCTTTCCGGTGGTCGATCGGTAGCTGCGGGAGGGAGTAGAGCCTTAAAATTTTGACCGGCCTATGGTTTGAACTGCGGTGTGGCCTAGTGGTCAGAGGACCCGCGTTCTAATCTGCCTCTGTCCCTTGCCTGCCGGGTGACCTTGGACGAGTCACGGGTTTCCCCAGCTGTACAATGGAGATTCAATACCCGACTGTCTCTATCTGTTGCCGATTTGTGCATTCCAAGCGCTTAGTACAGTGCTCTGCACATAGCAAGCGCTCAATCGATACTATCGAATGAATGAATACCCGTCCACCCTCCTACGTAGACGGTGAGCCCCATTTGGGAAAGGGACTTTATCTGGCCTTACTAACTTGCATCTACCCCAGCGCTTAGAAGAGTGCTTGGCACGTATGAGGCGCTTAACAAATACCATAAAAAAACACGTGTTCAAGTTAGAAGAAGGAGCATAAAAGAGCGTTTCTCCCTCCCGTACTCGCTCTTTCTCTCTCCTCGCTTCCTCTGGAGTCGAGATCGAGCTGGGACCGTCCCGATCTCCAACCCTGGCGGGAGATGCCGTTTCCGATCAGGCCCCAGTTGCGTCTCCCGGTCCAATGTCGAGTCTCCTTTCCTCGGATTCGTTTTGCAGTCTTCCGACCCGCAGCCGCGCAGCCCCCAGAGCTTTCCCGGGCTCTCGCCCTTCCGATTCGCCGCTCGAATTCGGTAACCCCTGGCCGCGATCCGAGGAGCCGTCGAGGCGGCCGGCGGCTAGGAGGCAGGGGGAAATTGGTTATCGACCGGAGGGCTCCTCAAGGTGCTTCTCAGCTGGCGGCGTCCGGGCTGATGTCCGTTTCCGGAGGGCCCGGCTCCTGTCTCCGTTCGCCCGGGCGGGAGGCTTCCTCGGGAACGGGAACGCAGCCTCCTCGGGCCCCGGAGGCGTCAGCCTTTCATTGCGAGCGTTGGGGGGTGGAAAGGCTCCCCCGATTAGACCGTCAGCCCGTCAGAGGGCAGGGACCGTCTCTATCTGTTGCCGATTTGTCCATTCCAAGCGCTTAGTCCAGTGCTCTGCACGTAGGAAGCGCTCAATAAATGCTATTGGATGAATGAACGAATGAAGGGAGCAAGGATTTTGCGGGAGAAGGGCCTGAAAGACAGAAGGAAGCAGGCTTCAAAGAGCTATTAGGCTAGAAGGTCTGTAAAATGGGGATTCGAACTGGGATCACCTGGTATTCCTTCCCCAGGACTTAGAACAGTGCCGTGCGCATCGTAAGCGCTTGACAATTACCAAGCTTATTATTAGAAGGCCACCATTTTGGGCCTTTTCACCCCCGAGTGCAAGTTCCCGGATCTGGGCCGAGAGCCGGGACGAGGGAGGGCGGGAGTCCCTCTGAGACGGCTGAAGGGGCCCTCGCCTCGGGGGGTGAGCGGGCCGGCGGCGGCGGGCACGGTCCCGTCCGCGGCCCACCCGCCCGATGCCCCCCTTCTGTCGGCCCGGAGGCGGCGGGGGAGAGGAGAGGACCGGGTGCCGGGAGATGGGTGGGGGAAGCATTCTCTCAGTGGGAAGCTGCCAAGGAGAAGGAAGTTACAGCAGCATGGGCGGGAGGTCATGGGATCCCCGGGTGGCCTTGTGTCAGGGCTAACCTCAGTGCCCGGGGCTAGGATTCAAAAGCGGCGGCTTTTAAAAGAAAATAAACCTGGGCAGGGACAGAATCATAATAATGGTGGTATTTGTTAAGCGCTTACTATGTGCAAAGCACTGTTGTAAGCGCTGGGAGGATACAGGGTGATCAGGTCGTCCCCCACTTGGGGCTCACAGTCTTCACCCCCATTTTACAGGTGAGGTATCTGAGGCACAGAGAAGTGAAGTGACTTGCCCAAAATCACACGGCTGGCAAGCGGCAGAGCCGGGATTAGAACCCATGACCCCTGACTCCCAAGCCCGGGCTCTTTCCACTGAGCCACGCTGCTTCTCTAACAGAAGATCAGCACGCCCTGGCGGAAGACCTGGGTTCTAATCCCGACTCCGCCGCTCGTCTGCTCCGTGTCCTCGGGCAGGTCCCTGAACTTCTCTGTGCCTCAGTAATCTCATCTGTAAAATGGGGACGAATACCGCGAGCCCCATGTGAGACGCGGACTGTGTCCAACCTGATTAACTTGTAATTCCCCGGTGCTTAGTCCAGTGCCTGGCACATGATAAGTGCTGAACAGTGCCTTTCTACTTGTTTTGTCGTCTGTCTCCCCGTTCTAGACGGTGAGCCCGTTGTTGGGTAGGGATTGTCTCTACCTGTTGCCAAAATGTAATAATAATAATGTTGGTATTTGGTAAGCGCTTACTATGTGCAGGGCACTGTTCTAAGCGCTGGGGTAGACGCAGGGGAATCAGGTTGTCCCACGTGGGGCTCACAGTCTTCATCCCCATTTTACAGATGAGGTCACTGAGGCCCAGAGAAGTGAAGCGACTTGCCCACAGTCACACATTTCCCAGCGCTTAGTACAGTGCTCTGCACACCATAAGCGCTCAATAAATACGACTGAATGAATGCAGAGATACCAAAAAAAAAAAAGGGGGGCAGGCATTTATGCTTCCCTTGCCTTAGAGTTGGGCTGCTTGGGGAGCATAAATGAGTGCAGTCAGCTATTTCACAAAACTTGAAGCAGGTCTGTGAGGAATGGCTGAGGAAAGAGGTGTTTTAATTTTAATTTTTTCTTTTTATCTTCACACCCTTCCCCCCGCCCGATCCTTCGTCATTTCCTTGTGGAATTCGGTAAAAGATAGGGCAAACCCTTTTGAAATTAGCTATCTATCGTCCGGCCCAAAGCCAGAAACTCGAAAGAGAAACGGTCGGGCCTGAAAACTGTCCTGGCGGGTTTCGGGGCTCCTCGGGCTCTGGCTCCCGGCGGCTCTCGGCCCCCGTGGATAAATGGCGTGACTTCCCTCTCGTGCTCCTTGAAGGATCGTTTGTCTGGCTGCGCCCTGGTGGGTTGGCTTTAAGTTCGGGATTCTGAAGCAGGCCTTTGTTTAAGACGCTCCCTGCGGCTATGGTTTTTCACACCCACATGCCATTTTTGTTTTCTTCCCCTGTATAAATTTTGCCGACCCTTGGTTTAAGTGGCTTGGGAATGGGATGGCGCATCTGAGGGGGGTCGCTGAGCACCAATGCCGGGTCCCCCACCACGGAACGGTGGACGGGACCGGGGAAATCCTCCCTCCTGTCCGTCCGTCGAGGGCTCCCGACGAAGTCTGTCCGTCCGCCTCCTCCCGGCCCACCCGTGCTCCGAGCCGGGGCCGGGGGAGGATTTCGGCGCCGAGATTCCAGGTGGGAGGGAATTGATGGAGGGCGCCCGCCGAGGGGAACGGGGAATGGTTCATAACAATCATTGGATTTGGCGCACTTGGATCGGCTCCCTTTATTCACCCCTCCCTCAGCCCCACGCCGCTCACGTCCACGTCTGGAGTTTATTTATATTAATGTCTGTCGCCCCCTCAGACCGAAAGCTTGTTGTAGGCAGGGGAAGCTTCTGCCAACTCTGTTACGTCGTACTCTCCCGAGAGCGTAATACAGTGCTCGGCGCACAGTAGGCGCTCGGGGAATGCCGCCGTTTAATAATAATCGTGGTATTAAGTGCTTGCTGTATGTCTCGGTCTGTACTAAGCTGAGGGGTAGGTACAGGACAGTCAGGTCCCGTATGGGGCTCACAGAGCAAGCAGGAGGGGGAACAGGTAGCCCATCCCCATTTTACAGATGAGGGAACCGAGGCCCAGAGAAGTGACGACTCGCCCAAGATCACACAACAGGTAAGTGGCGGGGCCGGGATTAGAACCCAGGTCCTCCGACTCCCAGACCACGCTGCTTCTGAAGATACAGGATAATTACCCTGATTACCCTGTATCTATCTACCCCAGCGTCTTAGAACAGCGCTCTGCACATAGTAAGCGCTTCACAGATACCGGCATTATTACCCCAGTGCTTAGAACAGTGCTCGGCACATAGTAAGCGCTTAACAAATCCCAGCATTATTATTATTTATCACTGTCTTTGTCTTTTATGTGGTCCTTGCTTCTTTTTTATGAATCTGTCTCCGAGACCCCCCGCCTGGGATGAGGTTCCAGCGATCCGGCAGGGAAGCAGACCCCCAGGGCCGCTAATGTCGTCTCAGACTCCGGCTGGCTGCCCTCCTCACCCCTTGAACGTGCCAGGGGAGCGACGGGTCCCGGGAGGGTTGGATTGGGCGGAGGGCCCGTCCACCTGCACCCACCTCCTCCTCCTCTGCCAACCTTTCCTGAGCCCCGCGCTGCCCTTTTTGCCTCGCCCTCAGGTCTGCCCACCCAAGGCCCTCATCTGGAGAGCCCCGGAGCCCTTTCCCGGCCCCGCAGCGGTGCAGGGAGGTTGACGTGGAAGCCTCGTCGGGGCGGGTGCCCGCTGCCGGTCCTCGCCCATCCCGGACAGGGAGACGACCGGGACGTCGGGTGGGATGAGCCGGGCCAGCGGCGTGGTGCGATGACATACGCAAAATTTCGCAGATGTCTGTTCGAGTCTGCCCAAACCGGGATTGTTTCTCCGGGGAGGAGGGGCCCCTTGACCCCTTCCAACTTGTTCCGGAGTCTTTGAGCTCGTCCATCCCAGCCTTTCCTTCCTTTGCCGTCCCGAACTCTGCTTTTTTTCCTGTTGTTTTTTTTTCCTTTAATGGTATTTTGTTAAGCACCTACTGTGTGCCGGGGTAGATACGAGGTGATCAGGTTGGACACAGTCCCTGTCCCACATAGGACTGACGGTCTCAATCCCCATTTTACAGATGAGAGAACTGGAACAAAGAGAAGTGAAGTGACTCGGCCAAGATCACACAGCAGGCGTGTGGCAGAGCTGGGATTAGAACCCAGGTCCTCTGACTCCCAGAACTTTCTATTTCTTTGGTTAGGGCAGCGTTATGTAATAGACTAAAACAACAATGAGCCGTAAGAGCGTTAGTAGTGGACATAACAGTGTTTTAGAATATCGATTAGCGGTGATGGTAACAATGATAGTTCTCAATAGGCATCTACTCTGTGGAATGCACTGCGCTGTATGTCAGGGAAAAAATACATGGCTGAAAATTAATCCCCTGATCCCCAAGTAGGTAGGGAGTCTTGGCGACAGACTCGTAAGGAAAGAAGAAGCAAGGACCACATAAAAGACAAGGACGGTGATAAATAATAATCATAATAATGTTGCTATTTGTTAAATGCCTACTGTGTGCCAAACACTGTTTTAAGCGCTGGGGTAGACACAGGGTCATCAGATTGTCCCACCTGAGGCTCACAGTCTTAAACCCCATTTTACAGATGAGGGAACTGAGGCACCGAGAAGTGAACTGACTTGCCCAGCGTCACACGGCTGACGGGCGGTGAAGCCGGGATTCGAACCCACGCCCTCTGACTCCTAAGCCCGGGCTCTTGCCACCGAGCCACGCTGCTTCTCATGCCAAAGAGCAGTAGGGCGCCGTGGCTTAGAGGAGCAGGGTTTCAGACTCCTCGTGTCTCAGAGTCCAACCTTCGTAGTAGCCACGCCTGTGGACCCTGCCTGCTGATTCACTCATTTCCACTGAGTCAGTGGCTACTGGATATGACTGGCCCAGAGTCCAGGTTCGTCAATATTCTAACCTTCGCATTAACGAACTCCCTCCATTAGGTGGAATTTAATTGTTTTTGTTGTTCAGAAGTCTGCAACATCAGCGTGGCTTAATGGATAGAGCATGGGCCTAGGACTCGGAAGGATCTGGGGACTAATCTCAGCTCTGCCACATGTCCGCTCTGTGACCTTGGGCAAGTCGCTTCACTTCTCTGGGCCTCAGTTACCTCGTCTGTAAAATGGGGATTAAGACTGTGAGCCCTATGTGGGACAGGGACTGTGGAGCAATTTGAATCTATCCCAGTGCTTAGAAGAAGCACATAGGAAGTGCTTGACTAACAAGTACCATAATAATAATAATCACAACAACCCTTATAGTAGAACTCCCTGTCGTATGGAATTTAATTGCTTTAGTTGTTTGAAAGTCTGCTCCATTGATTCTGTTTAGTTTCAGTGAGGCTTGGTTATGATATTTTTTTTCATCAGAGGCAATGACAGGTAAAATATTTGGGGAAAAACCCCCAGAAACTTTGATGAGGCTCCCAGATATTTCTGGTGAAGGAATAGTTTGGGAAAGAATAAACAATTTGAGTGTCTTCATGGTCGCTGTTTTATCTACAAGTAGCAAGTTTTATAGTTTTATCTACAAGGCACTTTCTGAAAAGAACTTCGGTTCCACGTTGAATTGGAATTCTTGCTTTTGGACGAGCATTGGAATATGCAAACCATTTCATTCATGTGGGGCAGAGCTTGTCAGAAAGATTTATTTCGGAAAGGAGACGTGCTTGGGAGAAAAATGACATGTTTTGACCGTGATCCTTTTGTCTTTCTCCAGTGAAGCTTTGAATTTTCTGCTCGACCTTTTGATCTGGGAAGTTTCAGTTTTTGGGGGGAGACCTTAGTTGTCTAGAGGGTTCCGTTGCGGGAGGAGGTGTGTGTGAGTGTGTGTTCATATCTTTGTGTCAGGGGAGGGCCAGGAAGGAGGACGTCTTTATTAGGAGAACAGTAAATGTTATTGTGAGCAACGGTTATCTTTTTTGAGTAAGGGAAAATAAATATTTAGGGCAGAATTCTTCTTTCCGCTATTTTTTTCAGTGGTATTTGTTAAGTACTTACTATCTACTTACTATCTATCTATGTGTATATATATATATATATATATATATATATATATATATATATATACATGTATATGAAGCACTGTTTTATGTGCCGGGGTAGATCCAAGACACAGTCCTGGCCCCACATTGGGCTCACAATCCAGAAAAGGTAACTGAAGCACAGAGAAATGAAATGACTTGCCCAAGGTCCCCCACAGCAAGCAAGCGATGGACTTGGGATTAGAACCCAGGTCCTCTGTCTTCCAGGCCTGGGCTCTTATCACGAGGCTGCTTCTCCAATGAAAAGCGAATGAATAGCAATATTGCTGTCTCTCAGGGATAAGTCTGTGGTGGAGTTTTGTTGCTTTTGGCTTCTTGGTTTTTAAGTGTTTTACAAAGGTGAGGTACTGAGCTTGTTACTCCCTCCAGAGACATCTTCAGTAGTAACAGAAAACCAGGGGACCTTCATTTACCCCTTTATCAGTAAATTTAGCTGTAAATTGTCCCTTAATGGCAGGCACTTCTAGAGGTCCTGGCCAGGGGCACAAGTAGCCTCAGGAATTTTTTTTTTATGGCCCCTGCAAGTGCTTCACTGTGGGGTTAAAAGAAACAAATTCACTTTTTCATGCCTTGTTTATTTTTATTAAACCCCAACCACCCTTCCGAAAACCAGATCCAGAAATCTCGGTTCGTCCGACCTGCCAGAGCTCCACAGCGGCGGAGCAAACAATCCAGAGGCCCCACACAGAGTCTGGAGAGACAGAAACTGAATTGTATTTTTCAAGCACTTAGCACAGTGCTCTGCACTCAGTAAGCGCGATTGAATTAATGAATGAAAGAAACTACCAGTTAGGGGGGCTAGGGTGAGGTGGGAGAAGAAGCCAAACTGGCCTTTTCTCTTCAATCAGTCAAACAATCTACTTACGGAGTGCTTACTATGTGCAGGGCACGTACCTAGCACTTGGGAGGGTACAACACAACAATATAGTAGTCTCTTTCCCTGCCCACAATGAGCGTACAGTCTCTTAATAATAATTATGGTACTCATTAAGCACTTACTTTGGGCCAGACACTGTTCTAAGCACTGGGGTAGATACAAGGGAATCAGGTTGGACACAGTCCCGGTCCCACATGGTCTTAATCCCCATCTTACAAATGAGGTAACCGAGGCCCAGAGAAGTGAAGTGACTTGCCCAAGGTCACACACATAGCGGACATGCGGCGGAGCCGGGATTAGAACCCATGATCTTCTGACTTCCAGGCCTGTGGTCTATCCACTACACCACGCGGCTTCTCTTCTGAGTGAAACCTGGACCCAGGGCAAAGTTTCCAAGCCTCTGCTCTTTCTCTTGGATCGTCTACGATCAATCAGTGGTGTTTACTGAGTGCTTACTATGTGCAGAGCACTATACTAAGCACTCGGTACAGTTAGTGACTGGCGGAAGAGGAGCGGAGCGTGCGGGCTGGGGGGTGGTGCAGTGCCTGGAACGGAATAAGCACTGAACAAATACCGCAATTAGTAGTAGCAGTATTGTTATGGTCAGTGATAGCATTTATTGAGCACGCGTGGGGCAAGAATTAGTGTGTGGCTTTAGCAGAAAGAGCCTGGGAGTCAGGGGTCTTGGGTTCTAGTCTCAGCTCTGCCACTGGCCTGCCGTGGGACCTTGGACAAGTCCACGCTGCGCCCAGCTGCCCGGATGATTTTTCCGACTACCTCTGTGCGCACGTCTCCCCGCTCCTCAGACACCTCCAGCGGTCGCCCGTCCGGCATCGCCTCAACCAGAACCTTTAAGGCAGTTTCCCTCTCCCTTTCCCTCTCACCGATCCTCACTCTTCTCCAGCTCCCACCCTGCCACAGGCACGCTTTTTTCCTCCTCAGACTGTGCCTCGATCTCCCCTCTCACCCCATGCTCACGTCCTCCCTCTGCCCTGGAACTCCCTCTCCCTCCCCATCTTTCATTCATTCATTCAATAGTATTTATTGAACGCTTACTATGTGCAGAGCACTGGACTGAGCGCTTGGAACGGACAGTTCGGCAACAGATAGAGACGATCCCCTGCCCATTACAGTCTAATCGGGGGGAGACAGACAAAAAACAATAGCAATAAATAGAATCAAGGGGATGTACATCTCATTAACAAAATAAATAGGGAAATAAAAATATATACAAATCTATACAGATCTTCTTAGCGTTACTAAAATCCCATCTCCTCCAAACGGTCTTCCCGCTCTGACCTCCTCTTTCCCCACCCTGTTGTCTCTCCTGAGACCCTTAATTGTGTTCGGACCCCCTAATGCTTTGATATTCACCCCTTCCCCGGAGCCCTGGTGAACATATCCTCATATTCAGTTGCTTCCCCTTTCTGTGCTTTATTTGTTTTATTGTCCTTCCCCGCTTGACTGTAAGCTCCTCGTCCACTGTATTTTAGTCTTCCGGGCACTTGATGCAATCCTCACCGCACAGCATGCGCTGAATAAATCAATCGATTTTGTTTCTCGAGCGCTTACAATAGGCAGAGCGATGTACTGTTTGCTCGGGAGGGTACAGTATTACAGAATTGGCAGGCGCATTCTCCGCCTACAAAGAGCTTTTAGTCTAGAGAGGGAGTCAGACATTATTATTACTAAATTACAGATATGGACGTGAGGGCTGCGGACTGAGGGTGTGGTGGAGTAAATATCATCGATTGCGTAGATGCTTAACCCTATAGACTGTAAACTCACCGTGGGGTAGAGAACGTTTCTACCAACTCTGTTGTACTCTCCCATGTGCTCAGTACAGTGCCCTGCGCATAGTAAGCGCTCAATAAATATGATCGATCGATCGAGTGCCCTCACTGTGCCTCTTTTTCTTCATCTGTAGAATGGGGATAAGATCCCTGCTCTTCTTACTACAGACCGTGAGCCCCAGATGGGCCAGGACCTGGGTCCAAGTTGATTATATTGTATGTAGCCCAGAGCTTAGTACATAGTCGGCGCTTAAAGATGCCCTAATTCATCCCTAATTCATCAAGGAACCACAAGGAGCTAAGGCTCTTTAGGTCCACCGAGGGCTTTGTGGCCGAATCCGTACGTACAGCTATGCGGATGCCTCTTTTACCCTGGGTTTGATCTCCTTGGAAACTGCAAGCACTGCTATTTTATTTTATTGTATTTTATTTTATGGTATTAAGTGCTTGCTTTGTATCAAACATTGTTCTAAGAGCTCGGGTAGGTGCACGTTAATTAGGTCTGACACAATCCCTGTTCCCCATAAGGTTCCCTGGCTAAGTAGGAGGGAGAACAGGCACTGAATCCCCATTTTACAGCAGAGGAGACTGAGGCTCAAAGAAGTTAGGTGACTTGCCCGAGATCACACTGCAGAGCCGGGATTAGAAGCCAAGTCCTCTGACTCCCCGGCCCAGGCTCATTTGCACTGGGCCACGCTGCGGTTGCCGATCAATCGGTATTTATTGAGCGCTTACTGTGTGCAGAGCACTGTACTAAGCACTTTTGCAAGTGTGCTAGAACAGAGCTGGAAGACGCGGGCCCTGCCCACAAGGAGATCCCAGCCAGCCCTGCCGAGGGAGAATCCCAGCCTTCCAGTGAGCTGAAAACGAGTGTGGGCGAACCCCAGATCTCCCCCAGAGCCACCTGGGACCAAGAAGCAGCGTAGCCTAGTGGATAGAGCCTGGGCCTGGGAGTCAAAAGGACCTGGGTTCTAATCCCGGCTCTGCTCCGTGACCTTGGACAAGACACTTGACTTCTCTGGGCCACAGTGCCCTCAACTGTAAAATGGGAACGAAGCCTGTGAGCCTTATTGATTCATTCAGTCGTATTTATTGAGCTCTTACTGTGTGCGAAGCACTATACTAAGCATTTGGGAGAATATATCTCAACTGTATATATCTTCATCACCCTATTTATTTTGTTTATTTTGTTTAATGAGATGTACATCACCCTGGTTCTATTTATTTGCCATTGTTTTTATGAGATGTTCTTCCCCTTGACTCTGTTTATTGCCATTGCTCTTGCCTGCCCGTCTCCCCCGATTAGACCGTAAGCCCGTCAAAGGGCAGGGACCGTCTCTATCTGTTGCCGACTTGTACATTCCAAGCGCTTAGTACAGTGCTCTGCATATAGTAAGCGCTCAATAAATACTATTGAATGAATGAATGAATACAATAGAACATGTAGCCCCATGTGGGACTGGGACGGTGTCCAACCTGATTATCTTGCATCTACCCTAGCGCTCAGTACAGTGCCTGGCACGTTGTAAGGGCTCATTATTATCATCATCATCATTCTTAAGAAATGTCCGCCCACTCCCCCATTAGGGGCGAGGTACAGCTCTTTCCTCATCTTCCCAGCCCAAACCACCAAGAGTCCATCATGCGTGCACTCGTGTTTGGAGGGTGTGCGGTGGTTAGGCTGGGCGGAGTGGGGATTTTCTGCCGCCTCTGCCAAGCCTGCCCTGACTCGCTCGTGACCTTGGGCCAAAATCACTCCGCCACGCTGTGTCTGTCTTCCCCGTTTGTGAAAGGATGGTTTTTATTCTTTCGTCACCTTTCCTCCGAGCAGCCCGAGGTTTTGGGAGAATCCCATGACCCAGATGGTCGAAGTTGCTGTTGACAATACCCAGTGGCCTGTCTGAGGCTGTTTTCCGGTTTTGCATTTTTCACCAGAAGACGGGGACGGTGGAAGGGGATGACCGGAGCGTGCCTTTTATCGTAGCGCGTGGCGGCCATTGCCGGTGCCTCTCTAATATTTGACTTCTCGGGCCAGAAAAACTTTAGAAACAAATCACGGAGTTAATTCCACGTATTGCTGCAGGCTCGGTGGAGCACCCTGAGGAGAATCCATCGATCGGTCAGTTGTATTTACGGAGCGCTTACCGTATGCAGAGCGCTGTAATAAACGCTTGGGAGATACAATATTACAGGGTTGGTAGACACGTTTCCCGCTCACAGGGAATTTGGGATTTGTCCAAACCAGGGACGGGGAGGTTTCGGCCCTGAGGCGAGTAGGCAGTTTGGAGGTGAGCACTGTAACCGTGAGGATAGGCATCCCAACCGGTGTTTGGGGCACCGTCCATCTGTCTCGCTTCTGGGCCCTGGAGCGTCGGTCTCCCCCTCTAGACCGTAAGCTCGTGACGGGCGGGGAATGTGTTTATCGTTCTGTCGTACTCTCCCAAGCACTGAGTGCAGCGTTCTGCACACAGTAAGCTCTCAATAAATACCACTGACCGACCGGAAGCTTCCCAGGACGAGAAACTTGAATCCAGACAGAGAGAATCTTTTCGGAAGAATTTTCCCTGCACATTTTCCATGGCTCCCAGCAAGATCAACGGCCCGGTCTCTCTTTTCCACCTGGCACCGTTTCTTCTCGAATTAATCAGTGGTATTTATTGGGCGCTTATCGCGTGCAGAGCGCTGTAGTAGGAGCTTGGGAGAGGACAGGAGAACAGAGTGGTAGACACATTCTCTGCCCACAGGGAGCCTTCCGGTCGCTTTTGACCTTATAGCTCTGGCCTCCTTTATGGTCCTTGATCCGGTGGTTCGGGCAGTGACAAGGGAAGGGAAAAAGGGAAGGGGGAAAGAATTGGAAAAGCGGTGATGAGGGGAGGTTTGAAGAGGTCAGAGGACGGAGGCGGCAGGGCAGAGGGTGGTGTTAGTCTGCCTGGTGAAGTCATCGGAGATCAATCAATCAATCAGTGGTACTTAATGTTGGTATTTGTTAAGTACTTACTGTGTGCCAAGCACTGTTCTAAGCGCGTGGGTAGATACAGGGTAACCAGGTTGTGCCACTTGGGGCTCACAGCCTTCATCCCCATTTTACAGATGAGGGAACGGAGGCACGGAGAAGTTAAGCGACTTGCCCGACGTCACACAGCTGACGAGTGGCGGAGCCGGGATTAGACCCCATGACCTCTGACTCCCAAGCCCGGACGCTTACCGTGTGCAAAGCACTGCACTAAGCGCTCGGGAGGGCACAGTAGAGTTGGTAGACGCTTTCCCTGCCCACGAGGAGCGTTCAGGGACACTATTCAGAGACCCGGTGGTTCCAGGCGGGAGGCGATGCCCCTCCTCCTCCTCTCCCTCTCTGTTTGCCTCCTGAAAAATAGTGTCGGAAAAGGGCCGGACTCCATCCGGCCGGGAGAAAGAACAGCTGCTCGGCTCATCCCCTCACCGGGACTAAGAGAATAAAGATGGGTTTGTCGTCCTCCCCTCCCCCTTGTCCAACTTCCTCCCGAACCTTCCCTGGCTGTCGAGTTCACTGCCGACGCCTGCAGTTGCGGAGCCTGGTGGGGTAAAAATGCAACTCTTCCTTTGGTGGGAAGAAATTCATGTTGGCTTGTTACCTCTTGACTTGGTCTCCTGTCCCCTGCCCACAACGGGCTTACAGTCTGGAGGGGGAGACAGACATTAATATGAATAAATAGATAAATTACAGATGTGTACACAAGCGCCTTGGAGCATAGGAAGAACCACGGTCATTATTATTGCTATTAGGTAATGTCGAGGGGAGGGCTTAAGTGGCAGCCCCCTCAGCAAGCTTGGTAGGGGGAATGCCTTCTGAAACGGTCTTCTCCCTTCTGTGGGAAAATGATAGGGAAGAAATCTCCTGAATCCCGATGAATCCCGCGGGCGAGGCTGGTTGGCTGTCCCCTGGGCACCCCGGGAACAAGCGATGCGGCCGTTAACGCCCGGTGGTCTGCCGTGAGGATCTTTGTGCTTGAAGACTGGAAACGCTCCCTTCTTGGACTGGGTCAGAGTCCTTTAATGCATTTCCGGCGTCTTTCTAAATCAAATATATTAATTACAAATGGATTTGGATCTCTCGCCTTCCCCTTCATCTCTCTCTCCTTCTCCCTGTCCCCGAGCCTCTAGACTGTAAGCCCGTTGTGAGCAGGGGACTCGTCTGTCGCTCTGTCGTATTTGACTCTCCCAAGCGCTTAGTACAGGAGCTTCCCTGGGTGGAGACGTCTGAGAACGGACAAGGAGAGGTAGGTCAAGAGGCCCCTCGCGACCTCAGCGCGGGGGTTGGAGTGACGCAGCTTAACTTAGTGGAGAGAGCTCGGGCCTGGCGGTCATTCCCAGCTCCGCCATTTGTCTGCTGTATAACCTCGGGTGAATTACTTCACTTCTCTAGGCCTCGGTTCCCTTATCTGTAAAATGGGAATTAAGACGTGAGCCCCACGCGGGACAGGGACTGTGTCCAACCCACACACTTGGTTCCCCTAATGCTCACCTCCCCACAGTAGCTGGATCTCGTCTGTCTGGCCGACGACCTCTCGCCCACATCCTGCCTCTGGCCTGGAACGCCCTCCCTCCTCATATCAGACAGATAATCGCTCTCCCCGACTTCAGAGCCTTATCGAAGGCCCACCTCCTCCAGAAAGCCTTCCCTGACTAAGCCCACCTCTTCTCCCACTCCCTCTGCGTCGCCCTGACTTGCTCCCTTCATGCGTCCTCCCTCCCACCCCACAGCACAGAAGTACATACCTGTAATTTATTTATTTATATATAATAATGTCTTTCTCCCCCTCTAGACTGCGAGGTCCTTGTGGGCAGATGTGTCCGTTGTGTCGTACTTTCCCAAGCGCTAGTACAGTGCTTTGCACACAGTAAGCACTCAATAAATATGATTGATTAAACGATTTGCACAGTCCTTAGCACATAGCATGGCACATAGTAGGTGCTTAACAAATACCATCATTATTATTACTCCCCCAAGTGTTTAGTACAGTGCTCTGCTTATAATAAGTGCTCAATAAATAGCACCGGTGATGGAGATGGAGCCAGGGTCCCCAGGAAGATCCACGTGGAACCCTCAAGCTCCGAACTGCGGAACGACACCTACGAAGGGCGTCACCCCCACCTCCTCCGGAGAAGCAGCGAGGAGGGAAGCGAATCTGCTCTCAATCCGCGGTATTTATTGAGCGCTTACTAGGTGAAGAGCCCTGTACCGAGAGCTTGAAGCTAGGCTGGGCTCTACGCTCCTTGAGGGTGGGGATCGGGTGTTCCCTCTCGACCGAGTTCTCCCCAAGGTTTACTACAGTGCCCGGCACAACGTAGGCGTTCAGTAAATACCGTGGATTGAGGTGGAATTTGGTTCTGAGGCCAGATGCAGCTCTCGGGGGTGGGAATGGTTAAACTGAGGGATTTGGGGATCTGTGCTGGGTAAATAGAAAGGAGACAATGGGCCGCCCAGCAGGCCTGGAAGTCGTCTTCCTTTATAGGCTCTGGAATAAGAGACACATGTATTGCTTTGAAGAAAGAGTGGGAAGAAACCCGAGATCAGATATCTTTTCCTGGAATCTCTTGATTTTTCTGGTGCCCTTCCCCTCCACCCCCACCCAGCTACCTCACTTTCCCAGCTCCAATAATCTTTTTAGATTTATTTTAATGGGTCAGGAGTGGGTGAGTGGGATCGAGGTGTTTCCTCTCACTTCCACGCAGAGTCAATCAGTGTATTTATTGAGGACTCACTGTGTGCACAGCACTGTGCGAATTCAGGAGAGTGGGGATAGACCCTGCTAGACAGTCCCTTCCCCCAGGAATTTTACAGACGAGAAGGAGTTTATAGAGTCTGGATTAAGAACATCATTTATTCAATCTTATGCAGTTTATTCATTAGGAAAGTCAGTCAGTCACCCAGTGGTATTTCCTGAGGGGTTACCATGTGCAGAACAACGTACTGAGCGCTTGGGAGAGTACAATACGGCAGAAATAGACACGTTCCCTGCCCACCGTGAGTTTACAGTCTATCGGTACATTGCAAACTCGAGTGGGGAGAAGGGGCGGAGGAAGGGGGAAGCTTCACGAGCTCGCAGGAGCACAGAAAGCCCCCCATTTTGGGGCTACTCTAGCCCCGTGGGAAGATTCTCAGGTCCCGTTCAAGACCTGGGTGTCCCAGCTCAAAAAAAACCACGGAACCCTCGTGCCGTGGTGTAGACGCCTCCGCTGGGGAGAGCGGCTCTGAGACCAGATGAACGCCCAAGGAATCCCCTCTTCGCCGGGTACTGAGTTACTGGTGAGGAAGCGTAGGTGGCTTAGCACAGGGAAGTACTTATTTATGAACGGTGCTGGGCACACAGTAAGCGCTTAACAAATACCGTCATTATTATATTAATGTCTGTCTCCCCTCTAGACTGTAAGCTCCTTGTGGGCAGAGAATCTGTTACATTGTTCCGTTGTACTTTCCCGAGCACTGTGTTCTGCCCACGGTGAGCCCTCAATAAATACGACTGAATTGAACTCTGCCAATTGCCGGCTGTGTAACTTTGAGCAAGTCGCTTCACTTCTCTGTGCCTCGGTTCCCTCGACTTTTGAAATGGAGATTATTTAGCTGTACCGACTCTTATAATCTCCATTTTAAAAGTACCGTGTACCTGCACCGTGAGCTTGTGTGGGACAGGGACCGAGTCCGATCCGATTATCTGGCAGGTACCCAAGGGCTGGGTAAGTAGTAAGCACTGAAGAAATACGGCCATTATTATTGTCGGTATTGGTTGAGTACACTAGATAAGAAGACAGGTCCCTGCCCTCGAAGAGTTTACACTAGCGACATTTATGCTCTTGTCTCAGCCCACCGTCTTGCCTCTGGGGTGTCGAGTGCCACGCACAGGCGGGTGGGGTGTAAAGGGCCACGGGCAAAGGTGATGAGCCAGCAGGTGGGCGAGGAGGCAGCCCAAGGCAAAGAGCACACAAAGGTGTTTATCCATTATTCATTTATATTCACTTCTGTCTCCCCTTCTAGATTGTAAGCTCCTCGAGGGCAGGGAACCGCGTCCACCAACTCTGAGTATCTTACACTCTCCCAAGCGCTTAGTCCAGTAGGCTGCACAAGGTAAGCGCTCGATATATTCCCCTGGAGGAAGAGCGAGGTGGATTTATTGAGCGCTTATTATATGCCGAGCACTGTACTGAGCACTTGGGAAAATGCAATATAACCGATTTGGTCGACACGTTCCCTTCCCACGAGGAGCTTTCAGTCTAGAGACTGCCAGTGGCCATCTAAGGGACAGAACGCTGCAGGTCAAGGGTGGTTTGGTTCTGGGGAGTTCATTTTCGCTGCTCATCAACCTCCTTAGCTCTAAACCAGCCCACAAAGTAAATCCAGCAACTGTAGGGATCTAGAAGTGACTCACCGACTCGACAAGGAAACCTTTAGGGAGTTTCTCTTTGCCCTTAGAGAGAGTCAGTCTCTCTCTCTCTGTTTCTGACTAGACTGTAAGCTCACTGTGAGCGCTCTCTATGTAGTAAGTGCTCAATAAATATCTTTGATTAACCAATAGACCCGGAGGAGGCTGGTGATATTCCTTCCTAGGAAAACCTAAAAGCCCATGCCAGAGTGTTGATTGACCGCCGCCCTGAGGAGGGAGGGGTTTTACAACTTTGTCCCTGGAAGCGGAATAAGGTGACCGATGACGGAACTCAATAGGTTGGGAGGAAACCAGATGTTTGCCTGGACTCCCCTCATGCTCCTTAAGAATAATAATAATAATAATTGTGCTATTCGTTAAGCACTTATTATATATATAATTTTTTTTCAAGGTATTTACACTAAATGCTAAGGTAGAGACAAGCTAATCAGATTGGACACGGTCCCTGTCCCACGTGGGGCTCACCATCTTAATCCCTGCTTTTCAGGTGAGATAACTGAGGCCCAGAAAAGTGAAGTGAATTGCCCAAGGTCACCCAGCAGACAAGTGGCAGAGGCAGGATTAGAACCCGGTCCTCCTGACTCCCAGGCCCATGCTCTATCTATGAGGCTATCCTGCTTCTCAGCAAGCACCGTACTAAGAGTTGGGGTAGATGCAGGATAATCAGGTTGAAAGCAGTCTCTGTCCCAGATGGAGCTCACAGTAAGTAGGAGGTAGAATAATAATAATAATAATAATGATGATGATGGTATTTGTTAGGCGCTTACTGTGTGCCAAGCACTCTCCTTTGCGCTGGGGTAGATTGAAGGTAATCAGGTTGTCCCACGTGGGGTTCGCAGTCTTGGTCCCCATTTTACAGATGAGGGAACTGAGGCACGGAGAAGTTAAGTGACTCGCCCACAGTCACACAGCCGACAAGTGGCAGAGCTGGGGTTCGAACTCATGAGCCCTGACTCCAAAGCCCGTGCTCTTTCCCCTGAGCCACGTAGTTAAGCGACTTGCCCAAAGTCACACAGCTGATAAGTGGGATTAGAACCCCTGACTTCGAGGGAACTGGGGCCCGAAGATGTTAATGAGATGGCAGAGGTCACACAAGGGGATAGTGACCCTCTCTGCTGGGCCCGACATCCTGTTGTTGTGTACTCTTCCAGTCGCTTAGTGCAGTGCTCTGCACATGCAGTAAGCCCACAGTAAATACCACTGAGTGATTGGTTCGGTTCTCTCTCACGAAGGATCATATGATTGAACTCGGGCCTAGGTGGGTTTCCTTCAGGCGCACAACCGTTCCTTCTGATACCACGTCCTACCGCGTCCCGACCGATATTCATTCATGCATTCATTCAATAATATTTGTTGAGCGCTTACTCTGTGCAGAGCACTGTACTAAGCGCTTGGAATGTACAAATCGGTAACAGAAATGTGCTTCTCTAACTCCCAACGGTGTTCTCTCCGAACCGCATAGTGCCATTTTAATAACACCTTCCCTTTTTTGAACGGCGCTCTTATTTTTCCAAAGCATTATCGCGTCGTTTATCTCGTTCTGTCCTCACAGCAGACCGGAGAAGTCGCGAGAGGCATTTTATCCCCATTTTGCAGGCGAGGAAACGGAGATCCAGAGAAGTTAAGTGACTTGACCAAGGACATACGGTAGGCGAGCGACGGAGCCGGGATTGGGACCCAGATCTCCCCACTCCCAGATCTGCGCGGTTTCCATTAGGTCGCGCTCCCGCCGTGCATCGTAGGACGAATAAAGGCCGCCTAAATAGACGGACTCAAGGAGATAAACACAAGAGCTCGGTTTGCGTGAGGCTTCAGACTCTTATTGTTTTCCTCGGCGTGTCCGCTGGTATAACCGGAAAGGTAGCAGCAGGGACAGAGGAAGCTCTCTCCGAGAACAGGAAGTGTTTCTCGGGAAAAACACTGCTGCCTCTTCCCCAGGCTCGGGAATATTGGAGGTGGGGTTGGGGGGCTTTGGAAAAAGAAATACACACCTGCACTCTACGCGATGGAAATTCAGCACCTCTTTGGTTTTCGATCTGGGAACCCCACGGTTCTCCTTTTGATTTGTTTATCCGTCAGTCTTCCCCTTTTAGAACGTAAGCTCCTTGTGGGTGGGTGATATGTCACTTCTCGGTTTTTCCGTGTCCAGTAAATGCCACTACCAGTGTTATAATAATTAATGATCACAATAATGATATTTGTTAAGCGCTTCCTATGTGCCAGGCACTGGATTAAGCGCTGGGGTGGATACAAGCAGATGGGGTTGGGCATAGTCCCTGCCCCGCGTCGGGCTCACAGTCTCAATCCCCGTTTTACAGATTTTACATTTTAGTTTGCCATGGGCAAGGGGATGTGTCTGTTTATTATTGTTTCGTACTCTTCCAAGCACTTAGTGCAGTGCTGCACACACCAAGCAAGCGCTCAATAAATACGGTTGAATGAATACTACCGAGGGGAAGGATCGGATTCCATTTTCCTTCTCCTCGGGACGAATAGGAAGCCGGACCAGCCGAATGGATTGGCAGCAAATCTTCTCCCTCTGACCCCACGTGACTGGGAAGGGAAAGAGGAGTTACGGGCTAGGGAGATCTTGGTTTTGCATCTTACGTTGAATGAATTTCACATGCTAAAAAATGGAGATGCAGCCACCCCACCAACCTTCTCTCTCGCTCTCTCTTTTTTTTAACGTGGTATTTGTTAAGCGCTTATTATGCGTCAAATGCTATTTTACGCAGTGGGGTAGGTACAGGTCAGTTAGGTCGGACCCAGTCCCGGTCCCGCATGGGGCTCACAGTTAAAGTTCATTCATTCATTCATTCAATAGTATTTATTGAGCGCTTAGGAGAGCAGGTCGGCAGGGAACGGGTCTGTTAAATTGTTGTAATGTACTCTCCCAAACGCTTAGTACAGTGCTTTGCACACAGTAAGTGCTCAATAAATTTGATCGAATGAATCATCAGTGGCATATCTCAAGTGTCAGCTGTGCCCAGAGCACTGGACCGAACGCTTGGGAGAGCAAAATATGATGCAGGGTAGGCACGACCCCTGCCCACGAGGAGCTTACGGTCTATTGGAAAGGGCGGGGCGGAAACTTGCTAATGGTGGGGCCTCGGGTTCCTCCCCCTCAGACCGCGCTCAGAATGCCCCCCCCCCCAAACCATGGCGGTCACCTCAGTTGTACCGGAGTCCGTGCGGGGAAACCGAGGAAGTGGCAGTGGGGGTGAGCAGTGAGCGGTTCCAAGAGCGAATTTTGCTCCTGCGGCTTAATTTCGGCCCCAGGCACTCAAATGGTCTGTGCGCGTCGATGAATATTTAACGGTAGCGATGAAATGAAACACGCCCTTGTCCCCCTGCCGTGCCTTTGTCTCTCGCCGCCAACCTCTTCTCGCTCAAGCCTTCCCTTCTCCCCCTTGGCGCCTGGCAGGTCACCGCTCTCCCCGTGGCCCTTCGGAAAACGCCTCTCCTCCGGGAGGCCTTTTCTGATTAGACCGCGAGCACGTCATTGGGCAGGGATGGTCTCTATCTGTTGCCGAATTGTACATTCCAAGCGCTCAGTACAGTGCTCTGCACAGAGTAAGTGCTCAATAAATACTATTGAATAAATGAATGATTCACCTCTGGTCTCCCCACCCTATTTCCCCTTCTGCTGGCGCTTCGGGCCTTCCGGATCACCTGAGAACTTGGTACTCGCCCCGGCCACAACCCTTTGGCCCCCACCTTTAAACTCCATTGCTTCCCCCTACTTGTAATGTATTTTAGTGTCCATCTCTCTCCCCCCCGCATCACGTTGTAAGTTACTTGAGGACAGGCGTGATGCCTACCGATTCTGTCCCGAGTGTTTAGTACAGTGCAGGGTCACCAGCTGGTGTAAGTGGGGGAAAAGGAGAGCCGTTAGCGGCCATTGAGGGTGGCCCTGTCTGGCGGCCATGGTTAGGAACTCCAGAGCGAAGGATTGGTGGCTTTGTGGCTGAAACCTTCCCCGGGCGTCGAGACAGGTCGGGCATCCAGTCCAGTTCGTCTTCCGGACGGAACAGTGCTCCTTCTTTCCGCGACACCACCGGACTCGGTTAGTCTCTGCCTCCTCGGAGAAGAGTCGAGCGGTCAGTCGTACTTATCGAGCGCTCACTGTGCACGGGGCACTGTACTAAGCGCTTGGGAGGGTACGGTACAACGATAAATACCACATTATTAAAGAGACCAGTTCCCTGCCCACAGTGAGCTTCGGTCTGGAACTAGTGACAATAGTAGTAGCAGAATAGTTGAGAAGCAGCGTGGCGCAGTGGAAAGAGCACGGGCTTTGGAGTCAGGGCTCATGAGTTCGAATCCCAGCTCTGCCACTTGTCAGCTGTGTGACTGTGGGCAAGTCACTTAACTTCTCTGTGCCTCAGTTCCCTCATCTGTAAAATGGGGATTAAGACTGTGAGCCCCACGTGGGACAACCTGATTCCCCTGTGTTTATCCCAGCGCTTAGAACAGTGCTCTGCACATAGTAAGCGCTTAACAAATACCAACATTATTAGTAGAGATAGATTAAATCAATCCATCAATCAGTCATATTGCTCCCTTTATTCATCCCCCCTCCCAGCTGTGCTGAACTAATGTCCATATCTGTGATTTTATTTATATTAATGTTTCTCTCCCCCTCTAGAATATATGCCCACCGTGGGCAGGGAATGTGTCTGTTATGTTGTTATGTCGTCCTCTCCCTGATCACCAGGCTAAATGCTTGGGAGAGTTCAGTTTCACCGAGTCGGGTACCCTGCCCACAACAAGCTGACAGTCTAGAGGGGGAGAGAGACATTAATAGAAATAAATTTGAGGGAGGGGTAAAGAAAGAGAGCAAATCCAAGTGAAAGGGTGATGCAGGAGGGTGTGGGAGAGGAAATGAGGGCTTCCCTAACGAAGGGAAGAGATGTGGCTTTTGGAAGAGATGTGGCTTCATTAAGACTCTGAAGTGGGGGAGAGTAGTAATAATGTTGGTGTTTAAGCGCTTACTATGTGCAGAGCACTGTTCTAAGCGCTGGGGTAGATACAGGGTCATCAGGTCGTCCCACGTGAGGCTCACAGTCTTCATCCCCATTTTACAGATGAGGTAACTGAGGCCCAGAAAAGTGAAGTGACTTGCCCACAGTCAGCCTGCTGACAAGTGGCAGAGCCGGGATTGGAACCCATGACCTCTGACTCCCAAGCCGGGGCTCTTTCCACTGAGCCACACTGCTTCCCTGTGATTATCGGATAGTACTGCTACAGCACTGATTAAATGCTTACCGTGTGCAGAGCACTGGACTGAGCGCTGGGGAGAAATGCACCGGTGGAAATGAAACAGTCCCTCTCCCTCTTGGGGCTCAAAATGTAAGAGTTTAAGTGGGGAGAAGGGATTGGAGACAGACACGACAGGAGTGATGAAGCATTAAAACACAGTACAAATAGGCAAAATAGACTCTAGGTCTCAGCAGGGATGGAGGAGTCCAAAAGCAAGCCAGAAGTGGGGACCGTTGCAGCGGGGAGGGAAGATAGCGGATAGCCGCAGTGCTCTTCTCGGGGGTGACCGAGGATAATAATAATAATAATAATGGTAATTATCGTGGTGTTTAAGCGCTTACTGCCAGGCACTGTTCTAAGTGTTGCGGGAGACACAAGATAATCACGTTGGACACAGTGCCCGTCCCACAGAAGACTCAGGGTCTTAATCCCCATTCTTCAGAGGAGGAAACTGAGGCCCGGAGATGTGAAGTGACTGGCCCAAGGTCACACAACAGACAAGTGGCGGAGCCCGGATTAGAACCCAGGTCCTCTGACTCCAAGGTCTGGGCTCTCTCGCGTGGGCCACAAGGGGAAAGAGTTTCTCGAGGCTACTGCGGTCCCCGGCTCGACTTCTCCTCTCACCGGCAGACCCAAAAGTCGAACTGTAAAATCATAGTTCAAGGTTGAAAACGCCGAGTTATTTTTGGGGCGGCAACTTTATTCTCTCCTGTCTGCGTTTGAAGGAAGGGAAAAAGGAAGGAGCTTTGGGGAGTGCCAGTTTTAGTTTAGAACTTTTGTCAGAGAAGACGCTTTATAAGGTCAGCTGGCCTAAACTCACCCAACCAGTTTTTGGTTTTTGTGTGTTTTTTCTAATATATATATATATATATACATATATATATGTATATGTATGTATATATATATCCAGTTAGAAACTCCCAGTGATTCTTAATATATCTGTGCAGGTGTTTATTTCAGCCAGCTAATATGTGCAGTTTTGTTTTTAAAGACAATCTCAGCTGTCTCATTCATTCATTCAGTAGTATTTATTGAGCGCTGACTATGTGCAGAGCACTGTACTGAGCGCTTGGAATGTACAATTCGGCAACAGGTAGAGACAATCCCTGCCCAGTAATGGGCTCACAGTCTAAGGTTGCCTATGTCCAGGAGGAGGTGATGGCCACAAAATAGAGTAGGCAGAGAGAAATTTCGTTTTCACACAGTAAATCGGAAGCGACTTTGAGTATTCCGGGCGTCTGCAGGCGTTTTCTTGGGAAATCCTTCACACCCACCCTTCTGCCAGACACAGATCTTTTCCTCCTCCTGCCTCTCCTCCTCCTCCTCCTCCTCCTCCTCCTCCCAGATGTACCTAGGATGCACTTGTCTGGGCATCACTGGTACTCATCTGGATTCATCTCCACCGCCACCATCTCCCCACCGCCTCCCCTCCCGACCTTGGGTTTTGAGAGATTCACCTTCCGAGGGGGTTGGGAATTCCCGTGCTGCTCTCTAGAGCTGCCCTTTCAGCTCACCTCCCGGGAATAAGCAAGTTTGATTTTTTAGGGAGGAACTGAATGTGCAGAAAAGCCAAAAGTGTTTTCCCCTCTTCCTATGCGAATTTCAGTTTCTCACCTTGATGCTCAGTTAACCTACCAGTCCTCTTTCCTCTGACGGTGGGGAGGGGGAGAAGGGTAGGGGATTCTAATCCCCGGTTCCTCCATCTCCCTCCTGTGTGGCTTTGGGCAAGGCTCCTATCTTCTCTGTACCTCGGTTTCTTCATCTGTAAAGTGGAGACTTAATATCTGTTCTCCCTCCCCCTTAGACCGAGTTTCATGCAAGACAGGAACTGCGTCCAATCTGATTATCTTCTATCTACCCCAGCGCTTAGTACAGGGTTGACGTATAGTAAGCGCCGAACACATCACAATTATTGTCATGTATCGGTATTAATTTCTGTCTCCCCCTCTAGATTTTAAGCTCTCTGTGGGCGGGGAACACGCCTGCCACCTCTGTTGTATTGTACTCTCCCAAGCGCTAAGTACAGTTCTCTTCGCACAGTAAACGCTCAATAAATACCACCGATTGGTGGTCCGTTCCAATGGGATGGGGTGCTCGGTGGCTTGGAGGTAGGGACCCCCCACCAAATTGAGAGCGATGACCACTTCACAGAGATCCAGAAACCTTAGTACACTCCTTCCCCCTCCCCCCCTTATTCTCTTTGCTTTCTCTTCTCTATCTCGCCTCGGGAGGGAGGGAGAAAAGGGAACCAGAAGAGGGAGATTCCGGAACGAACGGCGTTCAAGACTTCAAGACCGGACCCTCCCCAGCTCGGGGAGGGCACCCAATCCCCTTGCCCCCTCCTACCTCACCTCGCTACTCTCCTTGTACAACCCAGCCCACACACTTTGCTCCTCTAACGCTAACCTCGATCTCATCTATCTCGTCGGCAGCCTCTCGCCCACGTCCTGCCTCTGGCCTGAAACGCCCTCCCTCCTCAGATCCCCCAGACTCTAAGTCTTTTTGAAGAACCGTCTCCTCCAAGAGGCTTTCCCTGACTAAGACCTCCTTTCCTCCCCTCTCTCTTCCTTCTACATCACCATGACTTGCTCTCTGTATTCATCCCCCCTCCCGGGGGGAAATATGTCATATCCGTCCTTTTATTTATCTATATTCTTGTCCGTCCGTCCCCCCCGGACCGTAAGTTCATTGTGGACAGGGAACGTGTCTGTTATATTGTCGTATTGTCCTCCCCCGAGTGCTTACTACAGTGCTCGGCCCACCACAGACGTTCAATAAATACGATCGACTGACTGTCCGCCCTCAGCAGATGATGAAATCTCCCATCAGGGATGACGGACGAGCCTCTCGGTCCTAGTGATTATAATTATGGTACTAAAGTGCTTGCTACGTGCCAAGCGCTGTTCTAAGCCCTGGGGTAGATACGAGTTTACCGGGTCGGACGCAGTCCGTGTCCCATGTGGGGCTCACACTCTTAATCCCCCATTTTACCGATGAGGTAGCTGATGCCCAGAGAAGTGAAGTGACTCTCCCGAGATCAAACAGCAGATTCGGGACGGAGTGGGGATTAGAACCCAGGCCCGTGCTCTATCCACTGGGCAACACTGCTTCCCTGAGACTGGAGTCCTGAGACTCGAGGGCCAAAAATGTATTCCAGAGATGGGCGTTTAGTGCTACTGAGGCGACTCTCTTCTCCTCAGGCTGTCTTGGCCCTCCCGGTCCTGTTCCGAGGGCGGGGTGATACGAGCTACAGGGTGGGAGGGTGTCGGGGAAGGGGGACAGGGGAGGCACGTTGCTAAATGCACCAGAGGTGGTCTTCCCCCACGACGGCCAACCACCGCAAAACGGAGTGCAGCGCCCAGTCCGATAGATTCCCCGAGCGCCGCTCTTTCCGCCTGACCCGCGTCCGGGACGCTCGATAGATGGATGCTATGGATCCGTCGATTGGAAGACTCGTCTCGGCGAGAACGGGAGTTAGGGCTCCCCCGCAGCCATCGATTCTGCCAACTCTGTTGGGTCGTACCCTCCCAAGGGCTTAGTACAGTGCTCTGCACACGGTAATTGCTCCATAAATGCCACTGATTGAAAGAGTCATTCATTCATTGTTTCAGGCAGTAGTATTTATTATCGGCACTGTGGTAAGTGCTGGGGAGAAGCCCAAGAAAGGGGTAAATTAGACATGGTTCCGGGCCTTCGGGGTCTCCTAAGATTAATAATCGTGCTATTTATTAAGCACTTTGTGCCAAGCACTGTACTCATCACTGGCATAGCTAGAAGACCATCACATCCTGTACGGGGCTCCCAGCCTAAGTAGGAAGGAGGACAGGTATTGAATTCCCATTTTGCAGATGAGAGAACTGAGGCACAGATAAGTAAAGAGGCTTTTTAAAAATCGTACTAAGTACTTACTGTTTTCCAGGCACTGGGGTAGATACAGGCTACTCAGGTTGGACACGGTCCCTGTCCCACATGGGGCTCACAGTCTCAATCCCCATTTTACAGATGAGGTTACTGAGGCTCAGAGACTTGTCCAACGTCATAGAGCAGACAAGTGGTGGAGCTGGGATCAGAACCCATATCCTTCTGACCCCCAGACTCGTGCTCTCTCCACTAGGCCACGCTTCTTCTCCCAAGCTGTGGGAGAAGGAAGGCGTGGGCTGGTCCGGAACCCCTCGGTCCCCACCTTCCCGGCGGGATGGACCCCGCGGAAGTGGGGCGGAGCCCCGTGGGCGGGATGGGGAGGGATGGAGACGCAGGGAGCCGCCGGTCTCGGCCCGTCCGGCGGCGGGTGGCCCCCGGGCCGGAGACTCCCCGGCCGCCGCCCCCGTCCGTCCTGACGGGCCGTTTCCCTGTCGTCGGCAGCGGCAGCCGCTCCTCGAAAACCTTCAAGCCGAAGAAGAACATCCCGGAGGGCTCGCACCAGTACGAGCTGCTGAAGCACGCCGAGGCCACCCTGGGCAGCGGCAACCTGCGCATGGCCGTCGTGCTCCCCGACGGAGAGGACCTCAACGAGTGGGTGGCCGTCAACAGTGAGTGCCCGGGGCCGGGATCCGCGGGGGGGAGCGGGTGTGCGGGCAGGGGCCCGTTAAGGGAGGGAGGGTCTCCCCAAGCCGCGGCCCTTCGGCCGCCCAACCCTGATGGCGGCCCGTGTCCCCGATGGAAATACACCCGGCGGTCACCTGGAACGGCAAGGATTTCTGGGGCTGAGCCCCGCTTCCTCCACTCTCTCCGTTCTGCCCTTTCTAAAAATAAGAATAACTGTGGTATTTGTTAATTGCTTACTATGTGTCAAGCACTGTTCTAAGCGCTGAGGTAGATACAAGCTAATCGGGTTGGATAAAGTCCCTGTCCCGGACGGGGCTGACAGTCTTCCCCTCCATTTTACAGATGAGGGAACTGAGGTACAGGGAAATGAAGCGTCACGCCCAAGGTGACACAGCAGACAGGTGGTGGAGCTGGGATTAGAACCCAGGACCACGCTCCATCCACTAGGTCACGCCGCTCCGACGGGGGAGAACCTTGACCCTTGGGAATGTAAGCCCCTTGAGGGAAGGACCTTTGCCTGCAGCTTCTCTCTGTCTGCTCCCAAAAGCCTAAGACAGTGCTCTGCGGGCAGTAGGTGCTCCGGAGAGACAGGTGACTCCTCCGCTAGACCGAAAGTTCCTTGAGGCCAGCGATCGTGGCTTCCGACTCTTATCAGATTGTCCCCTCCCAAACACTTAGTTGGTACAGTGCTCTGCGTATAGTAAGTGCTCAACAGATATCATCGACTGATTGCTGGGTGACGAAACTCCGATTCGTTGGCGTGCATTGCGCATTTCCTTCCTGGAATTCCTCGAGGCCTGGGAACTTGTCCGTTAATTCTGTCGTAGCGTAGCCTCCCGGATGGTTGGTCCAGTGCTCCGCACGCAGTGAGTGCTCATTGAATAGCGTTGTTTGGTGGTCCGATCCCACCAACTCTGTGTCCTCATGCACCGTTGAATGTTTCGCAGCTGTGGATTTCTTCAACCAGATCAACATGCTTTACGGGACCATCACTGATTTCTGTACGGAGGAGAGCTGTCCGGTCATGTCCGCTGGCCCAAAGTAAGCCCTGCTAACTGCCCCAACCCCAGGGAGAGACTTAAGAGACGGTAGTAATGGGAGATGTTCATCCCCTTGATTCTATTTATTGCCATTGTTCTTGTCTGTCCGTCTCCCCCGATTAGACTGGAAGCCCGTCACAGGGCAGGGACGGTCTCTATCTGTTACCGATTTGTCCATTCCAAGCGCTTAGTCCAGTGCTCTGCACATAGTAAGCGTTCAGTAAATACTATTGAATGAATGAATTGTGGTATTTAAGTGTCTACTATGTGCCGGGCACTGTACTGAGCGCTGGGGTGGACACAAGCGAATCGGGTTGGACGCAGTCCCCGTCCCCCGCGGGGCCCCATTTTACAGATGAGGGGATGAACTAAGCGCTCGGGAGAGTACAGTTTAAAATCTTGGCTATTTCATCGTGGTATCTGGTAAGCATTCAGTTAGCACGCGCCAAGTGCCGGGGAAGAAACGAGTGGGCCTTGCGGATAGAACGCGGGCTTGGGAGTCAGAAAGACCTGGGTTCTAATCCCGGCTCTACCACGGGTCTGCCGTGTGACCTTAGGCAAGTCACCTCACTTAGTAATAATGATAATAATGTTGGTATTTGTTAAGCGCTTACTATGTGCAGAGCACTGTTCTAAGCGCTGGGGGAGATACAGGGGAATCAGGTCGTCCCACGTGAGGCTCACAGTCTTTAATCCCCATTTTACAGATGAGGGAACCGAGGCCCAGAGAAGCGAAGTGACTTGCCCACAGTCACCTAGTATAGTGTAGTGCTTAGTGCAGTGCTCTGCCCAGGGTGAGCACTCAGTAAATTCCATCGATGGATTTACCCCCTCCTATGCCAGAAGAACTGACGCTTGAATTCTTTTTCGAATCCAGATACGAGTACCACTGGGCGGATGGAACGAACATAAAGAAACCCATCAAGTGTTCCGCACCAAAATACATCGATTACCTGATGACCTGGGTTCAAGACCAGCTGGACGATGAGACCCTGTTTCCGTCTAAAATAGGTAAAGAAGGATCAGCGGTGGAATCCGGGTAGAGCAGGGCTGGGTGTGGATTCTAGACCGCAAGCTCCTTGTGGGCAGGGAACGTTTCTGCCAACTCTGTTGTATTGTGCTCTCGCAAGCGCTTAGCGCAGGCTCTGCACACAGTATGTGCTCAGGAAGCACGATTGATGGATTGCTCGACTGACTCCAGGTTCTTGCTGGGGAAAACTCTCTTCCAAAGGATTTTGATTGTTGTCTCTGTTGGCCAAGGAGCGGCAAGCCTGCTTAATCCAAAGGTCGTCTGAACGAGACCCTTCTGTTTGCAGTCGTATTTTTTGCTTCTGAGAGAGAAAAATACTAAGCCGACAGAATTAGAGGTCTCAAGTGACTCTTGGTTGTAAGACTTAATGAATTTTAGCAGCAGTAGTAGGGAAGCAGCACGGCCTAGCGGAAAGAGCAAAGGCCCAGGGATCAGAGGACTGGGGTTCTAATCCTGCCTCTGCCACTTGCCTGCTGTGTGACCTCGAACAGGTCACTCACCTTCTCCAGGCCTCAATCTGTAGAATGGAGTTGAAATGCCTGTTCTCCCTCCTGCTTAGACTGTGAGCCCCTTGTGGGACAGGGCCAGCGCCCAAACTGATGAACTCGTATCTACCTCGGGACTTAGTTCACATCGGGACTTAGTACACAGCAGGCACATCGTGAGCACTTAATAAATACCACAGTTATTGTCATCGCTATTAGCGCTACCAGTAATAGCTGTAATAAAGTTGCTGCCTTCTTCAGTTTTGGTAGATGCCTCCTCTACATATATGCTTTCTGCATTTGGCCTGGTGCTCTGCACACAGTAAGCGCTCAATAAATACTGTTGAATGAATCAATGAATAGAGCCTGGGCCCGAAAGTCAGACTGACCTGGGTTCTGATCCCTGCTCTGCCTCTTACCTGCTGTGTGGCCTGGGCAAGTCCCTTCACTTCTCTGTGCCTCAGCTCCCTCATCCGTAAAATGGGCATTAAGACTGTGAGCCCTCCGTGTGGGACGTGGATTGTGTCCAACGTGATTAGCTCGGACCTACCCCAGCGCTTAGTCCAGTGCCTGATTTATAGTAAGCCCTAAAACAAGTAACCCCCAAAGAAGAAAAAAAAAACACCTCAGCCCGGAAGGGACGAGGGATGAGACGCGGAGGCCAAGAGAGACTAATGGCGGGTCCCGTGTCTTCCGGCCCGTAGGCGTCCCTTTCCCGAAGAACTTCATGTCGGTGGCCAAGACCATCCTGAAGCGACTTTTCCGGGTGTACGCGCACATTTACCATCAGCACTTTGATCCGGTTATCCAGCTCCAGGAAGAAGCCCACTTGAATACATCCTTCAAGCACTTTATCTTTTTCGTTCAGGTAAGTCGCATTACCTGGGGCTAGAGAATCACCGGCGGAAGGTAAATTGCCGAAGGGTCGGGGAGGAAAAAAAAAAGTCACAGGAAAAGAAGTCAGGGACCGTCTCTATCTGTTGCCGATTTGTCCATTCCAAGCGCTTGGTACAGTGCTCTGCACATAGTAAGCGCTCAATAAATACTATTGAATGAATGAATGAATATGCCGAGCTGACTCTGTTGGGTGGTGCTCTCCTAAGCGTTTAATACAGCGTTTAATACGGCGCTGCATCCACAGTAAGCAGATTGACTGACGTGCCGGTCCAGGGCAGGCTGATATCAATGTCAGTCAGTCGATCGTATTTACGGAGTGCTTACTCTGTGCAGGGCACTGTACTAAGCGCTTGGGAGAGCACCGCAGATTTAGCAGACACGTTCCCTGCCCGCAGTGAGATTACAGTCCCTGGGAGGAGACAGATGTCAGTATAAAATAAATAATAAGTCAGCATCGGCACCCTCAGCCTGCCAATTGCTCCTGAGAGGCCGGGGATGTGGCAGAGCAGGGTCAAGGGTTCTAAACTGGAAGCTCATCGTGGGCCGGGAACATCTCTACCCATTCTGTTAAAATGTGCTCTCCCAAGTGCTTAGTAAAGTGCTCTGCCCACAGGAAACGCTCAGTAAATGTGATTGATTTGACTGGAGGTGGCTTAGTGGGGAGGAGGGGAATCAAAGTGTCTGGGGAGAGACGGGGTGGGGTCAGGACCCATCCGACCCCATGTCGTCCATCCAGCAACTCCAACGGGAAGCCAGCGCGCCGGTTGCCTTCCTGGACATATCCTCCCTCGTGGTTAAAATCAATCAATCATTGGTGTTTATAATAATAATAATAATGTTGGTATCTGTTAAGCGCTTACTTTGTGCCGAGCACTGTTCTAAGCGCTGGGGTAGATGCAGGGTAATCAGGTCGTCCCACGTGAGGCTCACAGTTAATCCCCATTTTACGGATGAGGTAACTGAGGCCCAGAGAAGTGAAGTGACTTGCCCGCAGTCACACAGCTGACAAGCGGCAGAGCCGGGATTCGAACTCATGACCTCTGACTCCCAAGCCCGGGCTCTTTCCACTGAGCCACGCTGTTTATTGAGTTGCTTACTGTGTACAGAGCACCGTACTAAATGCCTGAGCCAATACAACACCACAGAGGTGGCAGACAGGTTCTCTGCCCACAAAGAGAAGCAGCGTGGCCTAGTTAATAGCGCACAGGCCTGGGAGTCCGAAGGACCTGGGTTCTACTTCTGGCTCTGCCACTCGTCTGCCGTGGGTCCTTGGGGAAGTCACTTCACATCTCTGGGCCTCAGCGACCTCGTCTGTAAAATGGGGATTGACGCTATGAGCCCCAGGTGGGACCCGGACTGGGTCCAACCCGATTAACTTGTATCTACCCCAGTGCTTAGTACAGTGCCCGGCACATAGTGAGCACGTAACAAATGCCACAAAAAATAGGAACTTCCAATCTGGAGGCGGAGCCTAGGAATGAAGTCTAGAAGTGAATAACCCATCTCCCGCCTCCGACACTTCCTTCAGCTGGGTCCCCGTAGCCCTCTCGCCCACAAATTATTCCTCACCCTCTCTTCCGACTGCCTTGAGTCGTCTCCCCGGGTTTTGTCTTAAACCAGTTTGAACTGGTCCCCAGGAGGGGTCCCTTCTCTGCCGTATAATAGTATTGGGTCACGGCTTATATTCACGGAGAAGTTTCTAACGATTCTCAAGGAAACGGTGGAAATTTTCAGGGGGGAGTGGCCGGTTAGCTCTGTAATTTTCTCCAACACGTTGCAATATTTGAACGAGAAACCACCTCTGCAGGGTAGTACGATCCCACTGAAGTGACAGGGTTTCTTTCCCCTCCCTCTTTCCTCCCCTCCCCTTCCTCGCCCTCATCCCACACAGGAATTCAACCTCATCGATAGACGAGAACTCGCCCCTCTCCAAGAACTGATCGAAAAACTCACCTCAAAGGACAGATAAAAGGACGGAGCGGCGTTCGGATAGTTTGTCTCTCGAAGCAGGCATCGTTAGGGTGGGGGGAAGGGGGCTAGGGAGGGGGTATGGGTGTTGGTTTGGGGGTTTCTTTTTGGTTTCTTTTTTATTTTTTAAATAAATGAAACCATATATTCTGTTCTTAGAGAAAGCCAAGATCCATTCTCTATGGTTGGTTAGAGAAAATCTTTTCTGTCTTTTAGTGACACCCGAGAAGTGATGACTTTATTTGGTTCCATGTGAGTTTTTAGCCGATGTTGGATGTCGAAAGGAAAGCCCTGGTTGGGAGCTTAGCTGGATCCTTATCAGTGCTAACGGGGCGGTTCTGCACTGTGTGAGTTTTTAGCCCACTTATGAAGTCCCTTAAAGACTTACGTTCCCAAGTGCCTTTATCAGGCTCTCGCTTCTGAGGTGCAAAGCACATGTGCTGGAATCGAAAATCGTGGACTTCGACCCGGAACGCCTACCGTTGTCCGGGGGTAGGATATCTGAGCTAAAAAGCCATATTTTCCTTCGGTCGGTGATCTCCAGCTTTTAATACGCACAGAAACACAATTGTCAAAGATGCGAACGGAAGACTTTGAAAATCAACCTGTAAAATGTCTTAATTATTTTTTGCTAGCGATGGTGACACCCGCCGCCGCACTGTTCTCCAAGTGACGAAATCTCTGGAAGGCAGGTCTTTCCCCCTCTCTTAATGTCTGTGATATTGAAATTTTACCTCAGCAGAATGTGGTATCCGTTGTATCGCTCCGCCTCCGGTAGATGTATCTGCACTTACGAGTAAAATCGCTCCCGCTCCGGCCATTGCCGTGTCACCGCCGGAAGGGTCCCGTTCCCAACTGAGAGGTTTCTTAGCCATCCCCGAGAGAGCCCGCGAGTCTGCACAAATAGAAGGGGGCAACAAAAGAAAAAGAAAAGAAAATAGTTTCGCAGGCTCCGTTTCATATTCGAGAAAGGCCCATCTTACAGACCCAAGGAAAGGAACGTCGGCTTTGAGCCCGAAGCCATCCGAGCCCACGGGCCTTCCCTGGGGCCTCATCTTGTTGGGTTGAGCACAGGGTTCCGCCACTGGGATTTAGCCCCACGCTAAAATCCCCCGCCCGCCCCCTCCCCGCCTTTCTCAGAAGAGCACAATGTGAAGACAACTTTGGAGCTGTATTAGTCGCTTCCAGCACTTCCATTCAGTGAATGGAGCTGTGGTGCGTCTCACGGGAAGGCCTTTCCCGTTTTGGGATGGAGACCTGTCGTAGTGGGGTCCTTTGCTGCCAGGCCTTCCTTGCCGTCACCGAGAATTCCCCGGTTATTGGCTTCAAAAACTTAGGTTCACCCCTTTTTTACGTGATTAATCCCCTCCGGCTCCCCCTTAACGACCGCGGGTGTCTGGAAAACCCCGCCTAGTGTATTGTATGAGGAGAGATGCTGACTTCCTGAAGGCATTCCTCTGGGGGAGGTCCCCTTTTGGGCTACTTTTAATTTAATATTATTTTCCATTCAAACGACTACCACTCCCAGTTGCGGTAAGGCTCAGCCTGATTGCCGTTCGTACCGCTAGACTGTGAGCTCCCTGAAGGCAGGGATCTTCACGTCTACCGACTGTTGCATCGTACTCTCCCAAGCGCTTTAATTCAGTGCCCCGCGCGCAGTAAGTGCGCAGTAAATACCATCGATTAAGTATTCCGAGTGAATCGCCTTGCTCTCTGTTGGCAGAATCCCCTGGTCGGGGTACAGCGTATTTATGCTAAGTCCTGTTGCACTTGAGGCGGTTGTATCGGTTATTTGTAATCATTACAGGAAAACGTCCGTGAGAGCAAATAGATGGTACCTTTTTTTTAAAAAAAAAAAAACGGAGCGTATAGCTGACCAGATAGATATTATTAACTGAATCAGTTAATTCGTGGTGGGCGGAGAACACATCTACCAACTCTGTTGTATTGTCCTCTCCCACGCGCTTAGTTCAGCGCTCTGCACGCAGTAAGCGCTCAGTAAATACCACTGATTGATTGATCGTGGGGTCCAGTCTCCCCGGGGAAATGAAGCACGCATCTAGTAAAAAGTATCTAGTAAAGAGCCAGGATCTGGTTGCCGTCGACTCAGGCTTGTTACAGGTGTATTTGCTGCTGGCCTGGGGGAAGGAAGAAAAATGATCCTAGGCCGCGATGAGCCTGTGTTAAATTAACATTAGATTCGGTGCCTGGCCAACAGGAGCTAGTTTTTTCCCACGCAGTAGAAGGCTCAGCTGGGGGCCAGGTTCTCGCAACTTGGCTTCTCCCCCTCTAGAATGTAAGCTCGTCGTAGGCAGGGAACTTGAGTACCAACTCTGTTGTATTTTCCTCTCCTAAGTGCTTAGGACAATGTTGTGTCAGCGCTCCCTAAATACCACCGATGGATTGGCTTTGGGCCTCTCTTATTGCCAGGGACCACAGTTTTGGGAGTGAGAGTGGTTTTCCCGAAGCCCGCTTGGCGTTGCCCATCCGTACAGATACAGTGAGACGGTTACTCCGGGGACATCCTCCGTTGGTGCTCGTTCCCGGTTGGCTGCCCTTGAAGCCATTACGTTGGGCTCACTATTTCTCTCTCCCTTTTCCACCCCGGAGCAGAAAACAAAACATCGTCCCTGAGTTCTCAGCGACAGTCGTCCCTTCCAACTCAGGTCGGTCAGTTGCCGTATTGTACTCTCCCAAGTGCTTGGTACGGTGCTCTGCACGTAGGAAGCACTCAGTAAATACCCTTGATCGATTAAGAAATGAAATCCCTAAGGAAGAGCATCAAGGGACACCCCCCGGAGTAACCATTCTTTAGTAACTGTTAGGTTTGATTGAATAAAATCAGAATTAGGTGAGCCACACTAGTTCATTAATTACAAAAATCTTAACACTGTCCCTGAAAATAGATCTTCCCAACCCTCGAATGGCCCGGATTTCAATACTGTAGGCTGTGTCCTTCCCTTTTTGTTTCCCTTTCTTTGCCTAGAGAGTCCAGAAGGATTAGGATTGAAAGTGCAGAGGGAGGCTTCTAAGCAGTAGGAGAATTTAGATCAAAATGTGTAGAGAGAAGCAGCGGGGAAAGAGCCCGGGCTGGGAGTCAGAGAACCTGGGTTCTAATCCTGGCTCGGCCACTTGTCTGCTGTGTGACCTTGGGCAAGTCACTTAACGTCTCTGTGCCTCAGTTCTCTCATCTGCAAAATGGGGATTCAGTCCCTGTTCTCCCTCCTATTTAGACCGTGAGCCCCATGTAGGACCTGATGATGTGGTAACTACCCCAGCGCTTAGTTCAGTGCTTGGCACACAGCAAGCGCTTAACAAATACCACGATTCCAATTATTATTGTGGGCTGTGGAAATGTTGCCGTAACCTTTAACCATAACTCACCTCTCCCTGACCAGATTTTCTTTTCTTCTCTTCCTCCCAAAAGTTGTGACTTGCATCCTTAAAAGTTTCAGAAGAGCTCTTTGCTGGAAATAGTGTAGGCAAAGGACAATGAAAAAGCATGATAAAATATAAAGGGAGGGAAAAATATCTAAGGAGACTCTTCGAGCCTCTCCCTCACCCTAAACCCTGACACATATTCTCCTACACTTGAATTATAGGTCCGTAATAAAAGTCTGGAGATCGTTGTACGAACCTACAGTTAGAATTAACTTGGTGTACTTTAATTTTACTCAGTTTGAAGACTAGATAACATCGGAGGTACCGACAGCGTTTATAGAGTATCCCTTTTTGTATTCTGATTACAGTTTGTAATTTTTAGTTGTCTTTCTTAAGGAAGAGGGCGTGGGACGACAGAATGTATCTGAGGGGTGATCGAACTCTTGCTTTGAAACCAAACTGGGGTCTTGTAAACTCCATCTCTTCTCTTGAAACCTGATTTTCGATCGGCGTTACAAAGGGATACTCCGTTAGGGACTTTTCTGTGCTTTTTAACGTTAAACGTCGGAGCTTCACGGCGCGATCCTAAAATTCCTAATAGGAATGACAGTCTTTCAGTTTCCAGTAAGTTTTGATCTTATCTGTGTCTGTCTCCCCCTTACTGACTGTCAGCTCCTTATGGGCAGGAAACTTGCCTACCGACACTGTTTTATTCTCCCAAGCACTTAGGTGCTCTGCACACAGCGCTCAACAAATGATTGATTGTTCTTTTCAAGGTTTTTTTTTGGGGGGGGAGGATATTTTTAGAGGTAAATCTACCTCAAGATAGAAGGGGAACTTTTTACATGGTGATGGTGAAAACAATTCTGACCACAAATACTGTATTTTGTTTTCTTTCGCCTTATTCTCCTCAAGGCAGGGTTGCGAGTTCATTTCTCTCAAGTCAAGTGTCCGCAGACTGCCGCTAGTCGCTGAACTGACGTTTGATAACTTGTAACAGAGGGAGGGGGAGAGAGAGAGAGAATTTTTGAAGGTCAAATAGTCTCATTTACCAGTGTGTCAAGTTTTTTCTGCTTACTATGCAATCTAGAACCTTAGAGGTCTGGGGCTTCTTTAAGATGGAAAATAGAAGGCCTTGTCCCTAGACAAGGATAAGATTGGGATATTACAGTGTATGTCTCTCTGCTCTCTTGCTGGAATACCTCCTTAATTTTTCCCCAGTAGTTTATTTGCTGCTAAGGACTCGTCAGACCTTTCCGTGTCCTCTCTCTTCAGTTGGTATGTGCCAACTAGTAATACTTGTTCAGGAATACCTTTATAAATAGATCATCTAGACTTTCTCCAGAGCGTAAGCTACTCGTGGGCAGGAAACGTGCCTGCCGGCTTTGGCTGTAGCATGCTCTCCCGGGTGCTTACTACAGTGTTCCGCACACAGTAAGTACTCGATAAATACCACTGATTGAATAATCATCAGCCACAGTGTCGGGAGGCCCAGCGTAAATATTGAGTGGTCTGTTTTTCCACAGTACTATTAGCAATTTTGGTTAAAACTGACATTTCTCCGTGTTGCCTCAGAGAGCAGCCACTGGTAGCGAGGATGTGTCAGGGATGGAAAGATGTTTTTTTTCCTCTTCTTCTTTCAATCGGGGATTAGGGTTATTTTAAAATAAGACAACTGATGTTGAGTTCTCAGCCCGGGGGTTTCTTTCTTGGTTCGAGAGCCCCATCCCCCCACCCCTCCCCCTCATGCTTTTCCTCTGCCTTCTGTTTCTGAAATGCAAATCTTTCTTGTGAAGATGGCAAAATAACTAACTGTTGACAAAGTGCATTTTCATTTTAAGAACACACTCTCCCGAAGTGGTTCTTCATAAATTACTGTATTTTTAGGGGAAATTAATTTTTCTAGCCACTGAACTGTGTTTTATTTTTCTACATATGCAAAGAGGACGGTTTGGGCACAAATCTTGGAGGGAACCTGTAATTCTTTGCCATTTGAAGATGTACTACACACCGAAGTTGCATTACTAAATATAACCACTTAGGAGCATAACTTGAAACTTGGGAAGAGGATGCAATGAATGTGAACGAGACTTAGTATGAATAAAGGTAATTTCTGAAGACAAAGGTAACAAAAAGGTTTCAGAAGCCCCGTTGTTGTCGTGTGACATTGACGCTGAGTTCGCGGCGCTCTTGGCATTGTGCTACGCGTATGAAGACACGGTCCCCGCTGTCATGGATTTGATCACAGTCTCTTTATTTGCATTAAAGCGGTTGGGAGAACGATGAGATGTACGATATGAAATGCAACACGGGAACCTGTACTGTAAGCTAACTGTGCCAAATCGCTTCAGTTTGTCGTCATCATCGGTTGATATCCTAGGTTGAACCAATACATCTTTTTGATTAAAAGGAGGAAAATCTGAATGTCAGAAATTCTGAAACATGTCTTATTTGAGAGCTGTAAATAATGTATACAGGCTGTTGTTGGCGATGGGATGATAAAATTATTTAAATTCTAGGTTTTTCAGTAAGAAACCGAATGCTGTTTATAAGAAAAAAAATTAATAAATAGCTATGTTTGACCATGATTAATTATTGCCTTTGTCTTCCCCTACCCCAGGTGATTCCTTCTCCTTTTTTCTTTTTTTTTATGGTATTTATCAGCCCCTGGACTAAGCCCTGGAGAAAATGAAAGCCAGGCAGGTTGGACACAGTCCATGTCCCACATGGGGCTTACAGTCTTAATTCCCATTGTACAGATAAGGTAAATGAGGCGGAGTGAAGTGACTCGTCCAAGGTCACACGGCAGACGAACGGTGGAGTCGGAATTACAGCGCAGATCGCCTGACTCCCACTCCCGTGCTCTTTCCACTAGGCCACGCTGCTTCTTGAAACGGATAATTCATAGGGCTTTAGTGTGATCTAGTGCAACGCATTTCATTGTATTCAGTTCTTTCTAGTGCAACGCATTTCACGGTATTCAGTTATTTTAAATGATATCTGATAAGCGTTTACTACGTGTCAGGCACCGTACTAAGCTTCGGAAGTGCCGAACTTGGAACTTCTGCTTGGAAATGAATCTTACGCGGGTACCTTCCGTTGTACTAGATGACCGAGGCTCTAGCTAGGTTGGCAGAGTCGTCAGTCCTCAATCAAAGAGAACGAGTGTTTTGAATTATTCCCGAGGGTTAGGAATCGGTCGGTCAGTGGTCTTTATCGAGCGCCTGGGTGCAGAGCAGCGTTAAGCATTTGGGAGAGTACGGTAGGGTCAGCAGACATAATAATGATGTTGGTATTTGTTAAGCGCTTACTAGGTGCAGAGCACTGTTCTAAGCGCTGGGGTAGACACAAGGGAATCAGGTTGTCCCACGTGGGGCTCACAGTCTTAATCCCCATTTTACAGATGAGGTCACTGAGGCACAGAGAAGTTAAGTGACTTGCCCATAGTCACACAGCCGACAAGTGGCGGAGCCGGGATTCGAACCCGTGACCTCTGACTCCAAAGCCCGTGCTCTTTCCACTGAGCCATGATCTGCAGGGGAGGCAGGAACGAATAATTTTCATGGGCAGAATTTGAAAAGCACACGAGTTAATGCTGAAGTTAGAGGCTATGCGAGATATTCGTAATGACGGTATTTGTTAAGCAATTAATAATAATAATAATGTTGGTATTTGTTAAGCGCTTACTATGTGCCGAGCACTGTTCTAAGCGCTGGGGTAGACATAGGGGAATCAGGTTGTCCCACGTGGGGCTCACAGTCTTAATCCCCATTTTACAGATGAGGTAACTGAGGCCCAGAGAAGTTAAGTGACTCGCCCACAGTCACCCAGCCGACGAGTGGCCGAGCCGGCATTCGAACCCATGACCTCTGACTCCAAAGCCCGTGCTCTTTCCACTGAGCCACGCTGCTTCTCTATTGCCGTGCAATTGCCGTGTGCCCTGCACTGGACTACGCTCTGGGGGAGAGACAAGATAATTAGGTGTCCACATGAGGTCCCCAGGCTAATCGGAAGGGAGTATGATTTAATCCCCAGTTTACGGATGAGGAACTGAGGCGTAGAGAATAATAATTCTGGTATTTGTTAAAGAGCTTACTGTGTATCAAGTACTGTACTGAGTTGGGCGTAGATACAAGATAATCAGGTCCTACATCGGGCTCACAGTCTAAGTAGGAGGGAGAAAAGGTAACCCCCTTTTGCAGGTGAGGGAACTGAGGCACAAAGAAGTTAAGCGGCCTGCCCGTAGTCAACCTAAGGGCTGGTGGCAGAGCTGGGATTGGAACCCAGGTCCCTCGACTCCCAAGCCAGTACTTTTTCCAGCTGCTTCCCCTAAGATATGTCCTGGTCAGGGTTGGTGAGGAAATAATGATAGTGACTGTGGACAATTTGAGCACTAGCCAGAGAGTAGAAACTCATCCGAATCCCTATTTATTGCGCCCCTATCATGGGCAGAGCATGTGGCTCAATGGAAAGAGCCCGAGCTTGGGAGTCAGAGGTCATGGGTTCGACTCCTGGCTCTGCCACTGTGGGCAAGTCACTTTACTTCTCTGTGCCTCAGTTCCCTCATCTGGAAAATGGGGATGAAGACTGTGAGCCTCACGTGGGACAACCTGATGACCCTGTACCTACCCCAGCGCTTAGAACAGAGCTCTGCACATAGTAAGCGCTTAACAAATACCAACCTGTAAATAAAAGTAAGCAATTAAATGCGCAGCTGAACACAGTGCTAAGGGCAGCCGAAGGTGGTGGACATGAACCAGGGAAGGCCGCCTGGTCATATTGCTCCCACCCCTGCGTTTGACAGTGTTTGGTGAACAGCAGACTCGGAACTCATAGTTCTGGCTCTGCCGCTTTGTCTGTCGTGGGTGACCTTGGGCAAGTCACTTATCTGCTCTGGGCCCCAGCTCCCTCAACTGTAAAATAGGGATTAAGACTGTGAGCCCCTTGTGGGATATTGGGTAGAGAGCAGCGTGGCGTAGCGGAAAGAGCACGGGCTTGGGAGTCAGAGGTCATGAGTTTGAATCCCGGCTCTGCCATTTGTCAGCTGTGTGACTGTGGGCAAGTCACTTAACTTTTCTGTGCCTCAGTTACCACATCTGTAAAATGGGAATTAACTGTGAACCTCACGAGGGACAACCTGATGACCCTGTATCTGTCCCAGCGCTTAGAACAGTGCTCGGCACATAGTAAGCGCTTAACAAATACCACCATTATTATTAGTGGATAGAGCATGGGCCCGGGAGCCGGCAGGCCATGGGTTCTAATTCTGACTGCGCCACTTGTCTGTGTGTTGCCGAATTGTACTTTCCAAGTGCTTAGTACAGTGCTCTGCACACAGCACTCAATAAATACGATTGAATGAATGAGTGCTGTGATCTTGGGCAAGTCGCTTCACTTCTCTGTGCCTCAGTGACCTTATCTGTAAAATGAGGATTAAGACCGAGCCCCTCGTGGGGCAGGGACTACGTCCAACCCGATTTGCTTGTATCCACCGCAGAGCTTAGTACAGTGCCTGGCACATAGTAAGTGCTTAATACCAGAATTATTATTACCTGCACTGTGTCCTGCCCGATTAGCTCGTGTCTACCCCGGTACCTGGTACACAATAAGCACTTAACAGATACCATTAATATATTGTATATACTGTGATGTAGATATAACATTTACCACAGTATAAACTACATATTTATATAGATCACAATTATTCAAATAGTTCTTAACATATACCAGAATTATTACATGGACTGTGTCCAACCTGATTAACTTCTGTCTACCCCAGTGCCTGGTACGTAATAAGCATCTAGCAAATATCATTAAAATATTGTATATATTGTGATATATGTATTTATATCACAATTTATACTCTATATGGACCGCAATTCACATAGTAAGCGTTTAACGCGTATCGGAATTAATATTACAAAGCCTGTGTCCAACCTGATTAGCTTGTGCCTACCCCAGTGTCCGGTACATAATAAGCACTTAGCAAATACCATTAAAATATATATATTATGATACGGATAATATATCGCAATTTATACAATATGTAGGTTCGCCATTTTTCACGTGGTGTTGATAACACATATCGGAGTTATTACACGGCCTGTGTCCGACCTGATCAGCTTATGTCTACCCCAGTGCCCGGTACATAATAAGCACTTAGCAGATACCATTAAAATATATATATTATGAAATGGATAATATATCACAAGTTATACTATATAGAGGTCGCCATATTTCACATAGCAAGCGTTTAACACATATCGGAATTGTGATTACACGGCCTGTGTCCGACCTGATTAGCTTGTGTCCACCCCAGTGCATACCATTAAAATATTATCTATATTATGATATAGATATCACAATTTATACTACACGTAGGTCACCATTATTCACGTAGCAAGCGTTTAACACATATCGGAATTGTGATTACACGGCCTGTGTCCGACCTGATTAGCTTGTGTCCACCCCAGTGCATACCATTAAAATATTATCTATATTATGATATAGATATCACAATTTATACTACACGTAGGTCACCATTATTCACGTAGCAAGCGTTTAACACATATCGGAATTATGATTACACGGCCTGTGTCCGACCTGATTAGCTTGTGTCCACCCCAGTGCATACCATTAAAATATTATCTATATTATGATATAGATAATATATCACAATTTATACTATATATAGGTCTCCATTATTCACGTAGTATTGATTCTATTTAGTTGCCATTGTTTTTACGAGATGTTCTTCCCCTCGACTCTATTTATCGCCATCGTTCTCGTCTGTCCGTCTCCCCCGATTAGACCGTGAGCCCGTCCGACGGCAGGGACCGTCTCTATCTGTTGCCGACTCGTTCATTCCAAGCGCTTAGTCCAGTGCTCTGCACATAGTAAGCGCTCAATCAATACTATTGAATGAATGAACGTAGTAAGCGTTTAACACATTTCGGAATTATTACACGGCCTGTGTCCAACCTGATCAGCTTGTGTCTACCCACTGCCCGGTACATGATAAGCACTTAGCAAATGCCATTAAATAAATGGTGATATTTGTTAAGCGCTTACTACGTGCCAAGCACTGTTCTAAGCGCTGGGGGATACGAGGTGACCAGGTTGTCCCACGTGGGGCTCACGGTTTTAATCCCCATTTTACAGATGAGGTCACTGAGGCCCAGAGAAGTGAAGTGACTTGCCCCCACAATATCATCTTTATTGTGATACAGGTATTCTATCACTATATATACCATATGTAGGTTGCGATCATTCACATGCTAAGCATTGAACACATATCAGAATTATTATTGGTTGGATCCAGTCCTTGTGGCCACCCTGATGGGGTTGGGTCTCACCCCAGTGCCTGCTACAGAATAAGCACTAAACAGACACCGTGAAAATACTGTATGTACTGTGATGCAGATATAGTTTTTATATCAGACTAGATGGCAGGTAGGGAGCTGCTAATTATGGTAATTAGGGTCATTAGGGAGATGGACAGGAGGTTGGCCTGGTGGCCCCGCAAGGCCTCATGGGTAACCGAGGCCCGGGTCCCAGGCGGAGCCATCGATGCGCTCGGCCCTCCTCAGCCCGCCCCACTCCGGCATCGAGCTCTCGGCCATCGATAGCGCGCAGGCGCGCGACGCCGGAGGGGGGGGAAGGCGCGCAGGGGGCGGGGCGGCAGGACCACGCCCCCTTTCGTGACGTCAGTAGGATGGGGCGGGGCCCTGCGCCTACCGCGCTCTATCTGATCCACGCCCCTCCTTTGACGTCATTTAGGGGGCGGGGCTCCATCTTTGAACCCCGCCCCTCTTGCCACGCCCCAGTTGGTCCCGCCCATAATGACGTCAGTGGGGGGGGCGAGGCCCCAGATGGCGCCTGCGCCTCCCGCGCCCCCATCTGATCCACGCCCCTTACTTGCCGTCATTTACTGGGGGTGCATCTCGAACCCCGCGCCCACCACCCCCTCCCCTCCCTTAAATGACGCCAGTCAGTGGGCGTGGCTGGGGGCGGGGCCCAGTTGGCGCCCGGAGTCTACCGCCCCCCATCGATGCCTTTCCCTTAGCTGACGTCAGTACGTGGGCGTGACTGGGGGCGGGGCCCAGTTGGCGCCCCAGCCTACCGCCCCCCAATCGATGCCTTTCCTTTAGCCGACGTCAGTACGTGGGCGTGTCTGGGGGCGGGGCCCAGTTGGCGCCGGGAGTCTACCGCCCCCCAATCGATGCCTTTCCTTTAGCTGACGTCAGTAAGTGGGCGTGGCTGGGGGCGGGGCCCAGTTGGCGCCCGGAGTCTACCGCCCCCCATCGATGCCTTTCCCTTAGCTGACGTCAGTACGTGGGCGTGTCTGGGGGCGGGGCCCAGTTGGCGCCCCGAGCCTACCGCCCCCCAATCGATGCCTTTCCTTTAGCTGACGTCAGTGAGGGGGCGTGTCCAGGGGCGGGGGCCCCGGCGGGGTCCCGCGCCCACCGCCCCGTAGCCGCTCCCGCCCCCATATGACGTCAATATGGGCGTGGTCCAGGGCGGGGCCCCAGATGGCGCCCCGCGCCTGCGCCGTGCCTCCTCCCGCCGCGCGCCAAAATCCAAGGGAGACCGGGGGAGTCCCTACTGCGCATGCGCCCTGCCTCCCGCCGCCGCCGCTTCGCGCGCATCCATCCCGGGCATCCCGGGCATCCCGGGCATCCCGCCTCTGCCGGGAATTCCGCTCTTCCCGGCGGGATGGCCACCCCGCCCAAGAGGATCTGCCCCCCGCCGGAGCCCAGCCCCGTCGGGACCCGCATCAAGAAGGTCTCCATCGAGGGCAACATCGGTAAGGACCGGGCGCGCGCACCTGCCCTGCCCGCCTCCACCTCCCCACTCGGCTCCCTCCAATTCAGGCGGTTTGATCATTTATAACTATAATATTGAATAATAAGGAGGATGGCATTTGGGAAGCGCCCCCTGTGTGCCGAGCACTGTTCTAAGCGCTGGGGGCAAGGGAGAGATGCGAGGTCTTCAGATAAGTAGGCAAATAATAATAATAATAATGCTATTTGTTAAGCGCTTACTGTGTGCAGAGCACTGTTCTAAGCGCTGGGGGCAAGGGAGAGATGCGAGGTCTTCAGATAGGCAAATACTAATAATAATAATGCTATTTGTTAAGCGCTTACTGTGTGCAGAGCACTGTTCTAAGCGCTGGGGGCAAGGGAGAGATGCGAGGTCTTCAGATAAGTAGGCAAATAATAATAATAATGCTATTTGTTAAGCGCTTACTGTGTGCAGAGCACTGTTCTAAGCGCTGGGGGCAAGGGAGAGATACAAGGTCTTCAGATAGGCAAATAATAATAATAATAATGGTATTTGTTAAGCGCTTACTGTGTGCAGAGCACTGTTCTAAGCGCTGGGGGCAAGGGAGAGATACGAGGTCTTCAGATAGGCAAATACTAATAATAATAATGCTATTTGTTAAGCACTTACTGTGCAGAGCACTGTTCTAAGCGCTGGGGGCGGGGAGAGATACGAGGTCTCCAGATAGGTAGGCAAATAATAATAATAATAATGGTATTTGCTAAGCACTTACTGTGTGCAGAGCACTGTTCGAAGCGCTGGGGGCGGGGAGAGATACAAGGTCTCCAGATAGGCAAATAATGATAATAATGGGATTTGTTAAGCACTTACTGTGTGCAGAGCACTGTTCTAAGCGCTGGGGGCAGGGAGAGATACAAGGTCTTCAGGCGAGATCTAATAGGTAGGCAAATATAATAATAATAATGGTGGTATTTGTTAAGCGCTTACTATGTGCCGAGCACTGCTCTAAGCGCTGGGGGCAGGGGAGAGATACAAGGTCTCCAGATAGGTAGGCAAATGATAATAATGAGGATGGCATTTGGTAAGCGCTTACTATGTGCCAAGCACTGTTCTAAGCCATGGGGGGAGGGAAATACAAGGTCGTCAGATTGTCCCACGTGGAGCTCCCAGTCTTCATCCCCGTTTGACAGGTGAGGTCACTGAGGCCCAGTGAAGTGACTCGCCCACAGTCACACAGCTGACAAGCGGCGGAGCCGGGATTAGAACCCAGGACCTCTGACTCCCAAGCCCGGGCTCTTTCCACTGAGCCACGCTGCTTACTACTAATAATAATGGTATTTGGTGATTCATTCCATCCTATTTATTGAGCATCTACTATGTGCAGAGCACTGGACTAAGCGCTTGGAACGGACAATTCGGCAACAGATAGCGACGATCCCTGCCCAACGAGGGGCTCACAGTCTAAACGGCTAAACGCTTACTCCATGCCAAACGCTGCTCTAAGCGCCGGGGTAGATGCAAGGGGATCAGGTTGTCCCACGTGAAGCTCACGGTGTTCATCCCCATTTTGCAGATGAGGGAACTGAGGCCCAGAGGAGTTAAGTGGCTTGCCTAAGCTCACAGAGCAGACAAGTGGCAGACAAGCTAATCAGGTTGGTCAGAGTCCCTGTCCCGCCTAGGACTCACCATCTTAACCCTCATTTTACAGTTGAGGAAACTGAGGCCCAGAGAATTCATTCGATCGTATTTATTAAGCGCTTACCACGAGCACCGTACTAAGCGCTGGGGAGAGTACAGCGCAACGATAAACGGACACCGTCCCCGCTCGCAACGAGTTTACGGTCTGGGGGGGGAGATGGAAAAAATGACCAAATAAATATATTACAGCTATATACACAAGTGCCATGGGGATGGGAGAGGGGATGAATAAAGGGAGCGAGGCACTGTGACACGGAAATGGGCGAAGAGGAAAGGCGGGCCTAGTCAGGGAAGGCTTCTTGGAGGAGATGGGACTTCATTAAGGCTTTGAAGGGGGAGGAGAGAGTAATTATCTCTCGGATATGGGGAGGGAGGACGTGCCAGGCCGGAGGGAGGATGTGGGCGAGAGGTCGGCGGCGAGACGAACGGAATCGAGGCACGGCGAGAAGGTCGGCGTCAGAGGGGCGAAGCGTGAGGGCCGGGTCGTAGTCGGAGGGTAGCAAGGTGAGATAGGAGGGATCGACCGCGTTAAAGTCAAGGGCGAGGAGGTTTTCTTCGACGCGGAGGCGGATGGCCGACCACGTCTCCGGGAGTGGGGAGACGTGGGCTGAACGTCTCCGTAGGAAAAGGATCCGGGCAGCAGAGTGGACTGGACTGGAGTGGGGAGAGATCGGAGACGGGGAGGTCAGCAAGGGGGCCGCGACGGAAATCGAGGCGGCCTAGGGGAGAGGTCAAGTGACCTGCCCGCGGTCACGCGGCGGACAGGCGGCGGGGTCGGGATTAGAACCCGGGTCCTTCTGGTAGTAAACTCATTTCTACAGATGAGAGAAATGAAGTGACTTGTCCTGGGGCACACGGCAGACGAGTGGTGGAGCTGCGATTAGAACCAAGAGAGGCAGGGTGGCCTAGTGGACGGAGCACTGGCCTGGGAGTCAGAAGGACCTGGGTTCTGTTCCCGGCTCCGCCTCTTTTCTGTCGTGTGACCTTGGGCGAGTCACTGCACTTCTCTGGGCCTCAGTGACCTCGTCCGCAAAATGGGGATTGAGACCGTGAGTCCCGTGTGGGACAGGGACTGTGTCCAACCCGATTAGCTATAATAATACCGGTATTTGTTAAGCGCCTACTATGTGCCGAGCACTGTTCTAAGCGCTGGGGTAGATACGGGGTAGTCGGGTCGTCCCCCGTGAGGCTCACGGTCAATCCCCATTTTCCAGATGAGGTCACCGAGGCCCAGAGAAGCGAAGCGACTCGCCCACGGTCACCCAGCTGACGAGTGGCAGAGCCGGGAGTCGAACCCCCGACCTCTGACTCCGAAGCCCGGGCTCTTTCCACTGAGCCACGCTGCTTCCCTAGCTGTCTCTGCCCCAGTGCTTAGCACGGTGTCTGGCGTGAGGTACGCGATTAACAAATACGTAAGAAAGCCAACAAAATCTCAGGTCCTCCGACTTGGAAGCCTGCACTCTTTCCACTGAGTCGCGCTCCGTTTCTGGGCTTCTCTTTCTTAAAAATCCCATTTCCAAGAGGCTTCTCCCACCGGGCCTCCTTTTCTCTTACTCCCTCGTCCTCCTGGACCTCCTGTGCACTTGGATCTCTGCCCTTTAAGCGCTCGATATTCGCCTCGCCCTCAGCCTCCCAGCTCTTACGTACATATGTGCGGTTTAATATCTGTGCCCCCTCTAATGTTGGTATCTGTTAAGCGCTTACTATGTGCAGAGCGCCGTTCTAAGCGCCGGGGCAGATACAGGGTCATCGGGTCGTCCCACGTGAGGCTCACAGCCTTCACCCCCATTTTCCAGACGAGGTAGCCGAGGCCCGGAGAAGTGAAGTGACTCGCCCACGGTCACACAGCTGGCAAGCGGCCGAGCCGGGATCCGAACCCGTGACCTCCGACTCCCAAGCCCGGGCTCCTTCCGCCCAGCCACGCTGCTTCTCTGGACCGCCCTCTAGACTGTCAGCTCCCTGTGGGCCGGGAACGCGGCTCCCGACTCCTGTCGTATCGAACTCTCCTAAGCGGTCAGGACCGTGCTCCGCGCACGGTAAGCGCTCAATGCGTACCATGGATGAATTGATCGATCAGACTCCAACCTTGCTGCTCCCCGATCCGAGAACGTCCCCAGGGAATCCAGCTGACAAAACCGAGTGGCCGTCGGTTCCCTCCCACCCCTCGAATTGCTATTTTCAGTGGCTCTTTGTCAATCGGAGTGGAAAATCCTGATTTGTAAATCTACTTACCGCTCCCCCTCCCACGCCTCTCCGCCCCCGAGGGTGGGGAGAGCCTCGACTCTAGCAGGGGGATGAGCTAAACGTTTTAGGCGATTTCAGATTACTAACACCTTGTGTTTGCAGAGCCCCGTTCATCGGGAGAGGTGAAAGCATCACACAGACATTATCTCACCGATCCTCGTAACGCCCCGAGGAGGTAGGGGACCGCCGATAGCCTCATCTGGACTTGGCACGGAGGGCGGGAGCCCAGGGCTCCGTCCTCCGCGTGACGGGGCGGCTCCCAGATCGGCCGCCCCACCCCGGCAGCCGGCGAGGGGCCGCAGGTGGAGCTGAGGCGTTGCCGGTTTCATCGTCTATCCCCAGCCGGCAGACCCAACGGCGGGGGAGGGCGTGAACCCCTTTCCCTTTAATAATAATTAATAATAATAATGTTGGTATCTGTTAAGCGCTTACTATGTGCCGAGCACTGTTCTCAGCGCTGGGGGAGACACAGGGGAATCAGGTTGTAATAATGATAATGTTGGTATTTGTTAAGCGCTTACTAGGTGCCGAGCACTGTTCTAAGCGCTGGGGTAAGCACAGGGGAATCAGGTCGTCCCACGTGGGGCTCACCGTCTTCATCCCCATTTGACAGATGAGGGAACTGAGGCCCGGAGAAGTGAAGCGTCTCGCCCACAGTCACACAGCTGACCAGTGGCAGAGCTGGGATTCGAACTCATGAGCCCTGACTCCAAAGCCCGTGCTCTTTCCACTGCGCCACGCTGTCCCACGTGGGGCTCACGGTCTTCATCCCCATTTGACAGATGAGGGAACTGAGGCACCGAGAAGTGAAGTGACTGGCCCGAAGTCACACAGCTGACAGGTGGCAGAGCCGGGGTTTGAACCCATGACCTCTGACTCCGAAGCCCGGGCTCTTTCCACTGAGCCACGCTGCTTCCCTCTTTCCCCACGACCTTCTCCCCCTCTGTTTTCCCCTCCCTTCCACGCCCCCTTCATCCCTCTCTCGCCCGCCTCTCCCCTCTCTCTCTGTCTCCCCTCCCCGCCTCTTCGACCGCCTTCCCCTACTTTCCCTCCCTGTCCCCTCCCGCCCCACGTCCGTCCCCAAGATCACAAGGAAACGCTGGCCTTCCCTGGGGTTTGGCGACCCCCTCGGGGTCGCCCAGCGGAAGCGGCGGTGGAGCCAGACCCCGGCCCCGGTGGCGGCGGTCGCGCGCTCTGGAACGCTCGCCTCGCTCCGGCCCGTTTCCTCTCTGACAAACGGTCTCTGGGGCCCCGTTGGGAAAGTGGCCCCTTAGGTCGGGTTAGCGGTGGGGTCGACTCCCATTTGGGACCCTCCTGGCCGGGGCGGAGCGGCTGCGGTCCGGTGACCCGAGCAGGAAACCGGCGGCTTGGGAAGGGGAAGCCGGCTCGGTCGTTCCCGTGGCCCTCCGCGGGGGCTCTCGGCCTCGGCGGCCTCGGCCGGCTTTCCGGGAGGCGGCGGCCACGGCTCTCCCGCGACCGAAGCCTCCCCTTTCTCCCAGAGTACTCGTGCGGCGATGGGGCTGTTTTCTGGCCCGCCACGAGAAGCAAGCTTAAAGAACCGGACCCCGGCCCGGTTTGGGGAATCGACGCCGGGCTCGTCCGTCCCTTCAGACCTGTTCTCTGGGAAGGAGAGACTCGGAGACGCAACCCGAATGGACCATCCCCTCGGGGTGGGGTCGGGGGAGGCCGGGGGTGCCGAGGCGAATGGGCGGGCGGGCGGGCGGGCCTGGGCCCTTTCCACGTAATTCTTCGGCGCTTGCCTTGAAGCCCCCCTTGGACACCAGCCCCCGCCTCTTCGCGTTTTCAGATCCGGCCTCCGGAAGGCCGAGGGAACTCAGCGCGGCTTAGCGGACAGAGCGCGGGCCTGGCCGTCAGAAGGACCCGGGTTCTAATCCCCGCTCCGTCGCCAGTCTGCTACGCGTGACCTTGGGCCGGTCACTCTACTTCTCTGGGCCTCAGTCTCCTCATCTGCCAAATGGGGATTAAGACTAGGAACCCCCCGTGGGACGGGGATTTTGTCCCACCTGATTAGCCTGTATCTACTCCAGCGTTTACTAAGGATTTGTACTAAGCGTTTACTAAGGACAAGAGAAGCAGCGTGGCTCAGTGGAAAGAGTCTGGGATTTGGGAGTCAGAGATCGTGGGTTCGAATCCCGGCTCTGCCACTTGTCAGCTGTGTGACTGCGGGCGAGTCACTTCGCTTCTCCGTGCCTCAGCTCCCTCATCTGTAAAATGGGGATTAACTGTGAGCCCCACGTGGGACGACCCGATTGCCCTCTGTCTACCCCAGCGCTTAGAACGGTGCTCGGCACCTAGTAAGCGCTTAACAAATGCCAACGTCATTATTATTATTATTATTTGGCCCCCGATCAGCATTTCACAAATAACACGACTGTTACTGGTCTTCAAAAACACCGAGTACAGGTTTTTGCTCTCAGTAGTGACTCAGTTGCAGCACAGTCGCTCAATCACTGCTATGTATCGAGTACTTACAGGGTGCGGAATACTGTACTAAACGCTCGGTCACGTTTCCTGCTCACAGCAAGCTTACAGTCTAGTGGGGGAGGCAGACATTAATATAATTACGACTGGTACGCGTCTTCCTCCTCGAGGGCCTGCCTCCTCAGGGATACTCCACAGGAGAAGCAGCGCGCCCTAGAGAAAAGACCCCAGGCCTGGAAGTCAGAGGATCTGGGTTCTAATCCCAGCTCCGCTACCTGTCTGCCCCGTGACCTCCGGCGAGTCCCTTTACTGCTCCGTGCCTCGGTTACCTCATCTGCAAAGTGGGGATTCTATACCTGTCCTCCCTCCCGCTTAGCCTGTGAGTCCCAGTAGAGCCGGGACGGTGTCCAACCCGACTATCCTGTATCTACCCCAGCGCTTAGTGTAGTGCCTGGTGCCTAGAAGGCGCTTAACAAATACCGTTAAAAAGAAAATTCCTCTTGAGTCTCTGGACGGGACTTTTATTCACCTACTAGTTCAGTTTTCTCATCGGCAAAATTAGGGGGGTGAAAAGTTCTACTCGAAAAAGCCCATAAGGATCTGAGTGAGATGGTCTCTCGGAACACGTCGCTCCAAAAGCCCGTCTCAGTGTGTGGCAGAGCCTCATCTGAAGTGGGTAAAGGGCCTAAAGCGCTTCCACTTCAGACGGAAAAAAGGCCTGGGGGAAGAGGAAGAGCGTGTCTCACCCTCTCCCGATTGTGATATCAAACTATCCAGCTGACGTTTCGGTTTCCCCTCCAGCCCTCAGGCTTATCTTTTCCCTCTCCCTTCCTCCGGTCTCTGCCTTCTTCAGAAATCAAAAAAACCCTGCAGTTTATGATGGATGGCAGAGCCCTCAGTCGCCCCCAGATACTTCAACCCTCATAGAATTCTCCCCACCTTCCTTTCTCTTCCTCCTGTCTGCATTCGTCGTCATCATCGTCAGTGGTATATATTGAATGCCTGCTACTACGAATAATAATAATGTTGGTATTTGTTAAGCGCTTACTATGTGCAGAGCACTGTTCTAAGCGCTGGGGTAGATACAGGGTCATCAGGTGGTCCCCCGTGAGGCTCACGGTTAATCCCCATTTTCCAGATGAGGTCACCGAGGCCCAGAGAAGTGAAGCGACTCGCCCACGGTCACCCAGCTGACGAGTGGCAGAGCCGGGAGTCGAACCCATGACCTCCGACTCCGAAGCGCAGGCTCTTTCCACTGAGCCACGCCGCTTCCTACATGCAGAGAGCGGTGTGCTAAACGCTTAGTAGCGTACACCAGAGTTCGCAGTCTGGAGTGGGAGACGCACTAATAGGGATAATTTATATATAAAGATACTTGCATATTTCCGCCTTTCCTCTGATCCCCCCCCCCTCCACGAAACACACTGTCCTTCGCACAGATACAGCAGCACTTGATCTCACTGTCGGTTTTTGGGGGGCAAACTGCGATGTCAAGTTGGGCTAAATGGAAAGCACATCTCCTCCAGGAGGCCCTCCCTGACTAAGCCCTCATTTCTTACTCTTCCACTCCCTTCTGCGTCGCCCTGATTGTCTCCCTTTATTCACCCCTCCCTCAGCCACACAGCACTTACGTAAAAATCCATAATTTGTTTATGTGAATGTCCGTCTCCTGCTCGAGACTGCAAACTCAATCGTGGGCAGCGAATGTATCTTTCTACTATTATATTGTACTCTCCCAGGTTCGGTGATCCGCCTACAGTAAGTGCTCGAGAAATACGATCCGATGAACGACTGAATCTATCCCGGTACTTGGTGCCGTGCTTGGCACACAGTAAGAGCTTAACGGTACCATAAAAACTAGTATTTATTGAGTGCTTAGCTAACGGTGTGGCCTAGTGGAAAGAACGTGGGCCCCGAGTCAGAGGACCCGTGTTCTAATCCCGCCTCTGCCACTTGCCTGCTGGGTGACCTTGGACAAGTCACTTAACTTCTCCGTGCCTCAGTTCCCCCGTCCGTAAAATGGGGATTGGATGACCGTTCCCTTCCCCCTCAGGCTGTGAGCCCCACCGGCAAGTCACTTAACTTCTCTGTGCCTCAGTTCCCTCAACTGTAAAATGGGAATTCGATACCTCTTCCCTTCCCCCCTTAGGCCGTGAGCCCCGTGTGGAACAGGGACTATGTCCAACTTGTATCTTGTATCTACCCCATTGCTCAGTACAGTGCGTGGCACATGATAAATCCCTAACGGATGCATTATCATTATTATTTTGGGGCTGGCCTAGGCACTTGGAGCAGTACAGTGGAGATAGTCGACATGATTCCTGCCCTCATGAAGCTTCCAATCTAACGGGGGAGAAATTACAGCGAGGAGGAAGCAAGAGTGTGTTGTCACCTGGCTTTCATCCAGTCCTGTATTTCCTTCCGTAGAATCCGTCTGGCTCCTCGGAGTGCTCCCAGTCTGAAGATTTTTCTACACCCTCCCCCCAGAGTTTGGTTCTTTGGACGGAGAAGATTCTGGGAAACACGTCCATATTGCTTTCCTTGTAATTACTGACTGAGACCTTATTTTAGGAAGACGATTAGAGGCTAATGAAGGCTTTCCATACTGGTCTCTGATGGACTTCTCCCAACCCTCCTCCCTCTCCCACCCCGCCTTCCTCCCTCCTTCCTTCTCTCCCATCAGCTGCTGGGAAGTCAACGTTCGTGAATATCCTCAAACAAGTGTGCGAGTCCTGGGAAGTGGTTCCCGAACCCATCGCCCGGTGGTGCAACGTGCAGAGCGCTCAAGATGAATTTGAGGTAGGAGGAGGGACCCTTTGCGTTTTCCCCAACGGGTCTGGGAGGCGGATAGCGATTGCCTTGGGGGCGGGAAAATGAAATGAGGCCGAAAATTTCGAAGCCGAACACCGTCCGTCCGTTTTCTTCGCTTCATTTTTATTGTCTACGTAAGCGGCCGTTTAGCTCCTAGCAGGGGCCTTTGCTTCGATGGTCTGATTGTCCGCCGCCCCACCAATCTGCACGAGAAGCACCGTGGACTAGTGGAAATATCACAGCCCCGGGTTCTAATCCTAGGTCTGCCGCTTGCCGTGTGACCTTGGGCAAGTCACTTCCCTTCTCCGTGCCTCAGTTATCTCATCTGCAAAATGGGGATTCAAACTGCGAGCCCCATGTGGGACAGGGACCGTGTCCAACCTAATTGTCTTTTATCTACCCCAGCTCTTAGCGCTTGTAGATGGTTGGCACATAGTAAGCGCTTAACAGATACCTTAAAAAAAAAAGGTTTCTTGTGGGCAGGGATTGTTTCTACCGACCGTGTTGTACTCTCTGAAGCGCTTAGTACGGTGTTCCGCACACAGTAAGTGCTCAATAAATGCCATTGATTAGTCAACTGATTATTTGCTTTGAACGTTCGAGGTGAAGCAAGTTTCGCCTCCTCTCCTCGTCATCTGTTCCTCTGAAAGTAGTGGGCAAAATATGCGTGCAGTTTTATATTTATACATGGGACTGCTCTTTACACAAGCTGCAAATTGTTAATAAATGATTTTTAAAATCATTAGCAGCCCAATACGCTATTATTAAATATGGCAGGCGGAAATTCATTCATTCAATAGTATTTATCGAGCGCTTACAATGTGCAGAGCACTGTACTGAGCGCTGATTAGACTGTAAGCCCGTCAAAGGGCAGGGACTGTATCTGTTGCCGACTTGTTCATGCCAAGCGCTCAGTACGGAGCTCTGCACATAGTAAGCGCTCCATAAATACTATTGAATGAACAAATGGGTAACAGATAGAGACAGTCCCTGCCCTCTGACGGGCTTCCGGTCTAATCGGGGGAGACGGACAGACGAGGACAATAGCAGTAAATAGAATCAAGGGGATGAACATCTCATTAAAACAATAGCAAATAAATAGAATCAAGGCACCGTACATTTCATTAACAAAATAAATAGGGTAATGAAAATATATTCAGTTGAGCGGAAATGGAAACGCTCCACTGAACTGTCTTTATTTTCCATCAGTCGGTGGAATTTATTGAGCTTTTATTGTGTGCAGAGCACCGTACTTAGAGCTTGGAACGGTACAGTGGAATAGGTAGACCCTGCTCTCAAGGAGTTTACAATCTAGCGGGGGAGACGGACATTAGATTAAATTACGGATTACAGGAAGGGGAAGCAAAAGAGCATGAGCGTAGGTATAGACGGGCCGTGAGGTTGTGGGTATGGATTTAAAAAAGGGCATAGGTAACGGAGAGAGAGCGAGAATAGGGTGGGGAGAACAGAAGTTATTTAGGAAAGGTTTCCTGAAGGAGACATAAACTCGTTATGGGCAGGGAATGTGTCTGCTAACTCTGTGCCGTGTGGACGGCTCTTGGCTTCCGCCGAAGGGGCTGCCGCCGTCTGTGTTTTAGGGAGTCCTCCCCGGGGTGGGAGGCTGCAGGCCGCGGTTCCCCCCTCCTGTCTGCCTCGCGTTGGGAGTTTCTGGTGGATCCTTTGGTTCTAAGTGATATCAGGCAGTCTTTCAGTCATTCAGTAGTATTTATTGAGCGCCTACTATGCGCAGGGCACTGTACTAAGCGCTTGGAATGGACAATTCGGCAACAGATAGAGACCATCCCTGCCCAGTGAGGGGCTCCCGGTCTAATCGGGCTCCCGGTCTTGCCAGCCGTTATCATCTTAGCCGCTGTTATCTTATGGAGAAGTAGCCTGGCCTAGTGGACAGAGCACAGGCCTGGAAGTCGGAGGACCTGGGTTCTAATGCCGCTCTACCACTTGCCTGCTCTTTGACCTTGAACAAGTCACTTCTCTGTGCCTCAGTTCCCTCATCTGTAAAATGGGGATTAAGACTGTGAGCCTCACGTGGGACAACCCGATGACCCCGTATCTGCCCCAGCGCTTAGAACAGTGCTCTGCACATAGTAAGCGCTTAACAAATGCCAACATCGTTATTGTTATTATTATTCACTTCTCTGGGCCTGTGTTCTCAGCTGTAAAAAGAGGATCTCCCTCCTACTTAAACTGTGAGCCCCATGTGGGACAGACTGTGTCTGACTGGATTACCTCGTATCTACCCCGGCACTTAGAATAGGGCCTGACACGGAGTTAGCCCTTAACAAATACCATAAAAAGAGGGGGGACGACAGCGCCCGACCCGATCGTCTCGTACGTGTCTACCCCGGCGCTCAGAGCGGTGCCTGGCACAGAGTGAGCCCTTAATAAATACCGTCAAAATTTTTTGAGGGGACCGGAGCCGACCTGATTATCTTGCGTCTACTCCAGGGCTTAGTTCGGACCTCGGCGTGGAGCGGGCGCTTAATAAATAGCACCGTCATCAGCCTTATTACTAGGCGGCCGCGGAGCCGTCGATTGCTCCGGTCCCACGGTTCGAACAAAGGGAGAGTGTGTGTGGAAGCGCCGTAACTTGGGACATATGACCGCTGGCACGTCCAAGTTCTGCAGCCCAGAGAAGGGCCTTGCTGAAAAACACCGTACGACGCATTCCTTCGCGGCCGCGTTGGCCGCCGGACAAAGGGCTTGAGAAGCGGCGTGACCTACTAGTAAGAGCGTGGGGCTGGGAGCCAGAGGACCTGGGTTCTAACCCCGACTCTGCCACTCGCCTGCCCTGTGACCTCGGGAGAAGTCGCCCGACTTCTCCGCGCCTCGTTCTTCTCGATTGCCGAATGGGGGTTCGGTACCCGTTTCCCTCCTACTTAAGACTGTGAGCCCCAGGTGGCACCTGATTATCTTGTCTCTACTCCAGCGCTTAAAGAACAGTACTTGAGATATAGTAAGCGCCCAACAAGTCCCGTAGAAAACAGGGAAGCAGCGTGGCCTGGCGGATGGAGGACTGGGAGTCAGAAGGACCTGGGTTCTAATCCCGACTCCGCCACCTACCTGCTCTGACCTTAAGTCGGACCCAAGAGAAGCAGCGTGGCACACAGTGGAAAGAGCCCCGGCTTGGGAGTCAGAGTTCATGGGTTCGAATCCCGGCTCCGCCGCTCGCCGGCTGTGTGACTTTGGGCGAGTGACTTCGCTTCTCTGGGCCTCAGTTCCCTCATCTGTAAAATGGGGATTAAAACTGTGAGCCCCCACGTGGGACGACCTGATCACCTTGCATCCCCCAGCGCTTAGAACAGTGCTTTGGCGCTTAACGAATGCCACCGTTTTTTTAAGTCGCAACTTCTCTCTGCCTACGTTTCCTCATCTGTAAAACGGGGGGTTGCATTTGGCCTCAGCTGAAAAAAGTGGAAGGAGGAGGGACGGGCACTGTCCAGTCTGATGATTGTATCTGCCTCTTAGAACCACGCTTAGATCAGCGCTTAGCACGTAATAAGTGCTTAACGAACACTTGCCGCTGTTAATAGAAGTAACGGTAATAATCGGAGACACGAGAACCGAGGCCAATTAATGTCGCCTCGGAGAGCCCCAGTCAAAATTACCTTGTTGTAAGGCCTGTGCTGCTTTAGCATTTCTATTCCAGTCTGAGAGCTCCAAAGTGCTCTGTGCGCGTCTCTCTTTGTGTCTCTCTCTGTGTGTGTTTGTGTACACGCACGCTCGCGTACGCATAGTTGCCCTTTGTATTGTGGATGTGTGTGTGTGTGTCTACACACATGCGTGTGCATAGCTGCTCTCCGTGTTGGGAGACGTCCCCGGGAAGGGCCTAATGCGGTTTTAAAAATTGGCGGCTTGGCCTGGACTCCAGTGTCCAGAAAGCGGCGGGATTTGAAACGAGAAGCTCCAGAGGGCGATTGCGGCTCATTCCTTGGGCCTTCCGTTCTGGAGAGGGATTTTTTTCCTTCTTTCTCCTCCTCCCGCTCCCCCCCCCCCCCCCCCCACTCTTCCTCCTCCGTGCGCGTTTGAACGGCCCCAGAGAGTGTGAGAGGGCGGCCTTCTCGTTTTCCGACAGGAGCTGTCGACGTCTCAGAAGAGCGGCGGGAACGTGCTGCAGATGATGTACGAGAAGCCGGAGCGCTGGTCCTTCACCTTCCAGACGTACGCCTGCCTGAGCCGGATCCGGGCCCAGCTGGCCGCCCTCGGCGGGAAGCTCCGCCAGGCGCCGGAGCCCGTGCTTTTCTTCGAGCGCTCGGTGTACAGCGATCGGTACGCTGAGCTGCGCCCTCTTGGGTTCGCCGGGCTCCGGCAGGCAAACTCCCGAGGCCCCGGGGGACACGGCCCATCGATCGATCGTATTTGTCGAGCGCTCGCTGGGTGCGGAGCACTGCACCGAGCGCTCGAGAGAGCACGGTACGGCAGAATTGGCGGGCACGGTCCCTGCCCCCGGCAAGCTTTCGGTCTAGACGGGGAGACGGACTGGCCTATGAATAACAGCGCCCTTCGTAGAGCACTTTTCTCGATGTTTGGTTAATTTCAGGAGGATTTCTAGACACGGTCCCCCACCTCAAGGGCCTTAGAGTCTAGTGGCGTGGAAGGTATTCCCTTTCAAAGGCACCTCGGAGTTGATTAAACCGCGCTCGTTTCGGAGCCCCGCCTGCTTTCCTTGATTCAGAGCCCTCTCCTCTTCCAGGTACATATTTGCATCTAACCTGTACGAATCTGACTGCATGAACGAAACGGAGTGGACGATTTACCAAGACTGGCACAATTGGACGAATAGCCAGTTTGGCCAAAGCCTCCACCTGGATGGGATCATTTATCTCCGAGCCACCCCAGAGGTGAGAGACCCCTCGAGAGAGCTTTTTTTGGTTTGTTTTAGGGTATCGGTTAAGCGCTTACTAGGTGCCGGGCACTGTGCTAAGCGCCGGGGTAGACGCGAGCTAATGGGGTCGGACACGGTCCACGTCCCACGTGGGGTTCACAGTCTCCATTTCACGGACGAGGTGACCGAGCCACAGAGGGAATGAAATGACTTGCCCAAGATCACCCAGCCGCCAGGTGGCAGAGCCGGGATTTGAATCCAGGTCCTACTGCCTCTCGGGCACGTGCTCTTTCCACTGGACCACGCCGCGCCCTGACGTAATAGTAACGGCTTTTATTCAGTGCTGAGTACGCTGCTCTGCACACAGGAAGCACTCAGTAAATGCCATCATTCGGTTGATTAAGCGCTTGCTCGTATCTACCGGCTCTTTATACTCCACTCTCCCGAGAGCACGCAGAAGCGTGGCCTAGCGGAGAGAGCACGGGCCTGGGAGTCAGAGGACCTGAGTTCTAATCGCAGCTCTGCCAATCGCTGGCCGGGTGACCTTGGGCAAGTCAGTTCACTTGTCCGTGCCTCAGCTACCTGATCTGCAAAGTGGGGATTAAATCTTCCTCCAAACTAGACTGTGAGCCCCAAGTGGGACAGGGACGGTGTCCAACCTGATCAATTGGTATCTACCCCAGCGCTTATAACAGTGCTTGGCACATAATCCGTACTTAACAGATGCCATAAAAAAACATGCTTTGTACGGTCATGGAAAAGAACTGGAAAAGAACCCTGGTTCTCGGGCCCTCTCTCCTGACGACAAACTAATGAATCAGAAGTGGGATATTTTTTTTCCTGTTTTTACATATCTACTGCCTCTGCCTAGATGCCCCACTTTTTTGCCTAAATTTAGCAATCCCAAATCGGGGAGGGGCCCTTTTATGAAGTGATAAAAGAATTGAGTCTAATAAAAAGGAGAGCTGGAGGAGAAAAAGAAAAAAATGGACGGGGGAAGAAAGAGAAAAAAGAAGATAACTGAGACATCATCTCTCACCTCTCCCAAGTCCCGCCAACAGTAGGGGCTTAATGAATGAATCCCCACTAAGATAAGTTTGCTTCACCGGAAAGCTCCCCCACGGGACTCTGAGGTTTTTAACTCTTCTCTTCGTCTTACCCCGGCAGGCTGCAATCGCTGCTTAAGAGAATCATGGTTTATTGTTTCCTCAAAAATCGGGCAGAGAAAATTTTGGCGGAGGCAGTTGTGTATGGAAATACGGTGATCCACCTCACGGAAGATGGGCAAACGAAACGGAAAATCCATTCTGGATTGTTTTCTTTCTCTCACCTGACAAATCCGAACATTTGCTGGCTGTTTTGCCCACTTTACTCCTGCTAGCTTCTCCACCCAACCCCCAAAAGCAAGGCCCTTTTATGATCAGAAATGCTTATGTTGGAAGTTAAGAACGAACTGCTTCCTCTTTAGCTATTGTAGAAAAAAAACAGATCCATTCTGATGAGAGGGGAATTAAATCTACGTTTCCGGGAACAGTTGATGTTTCGCTTTCATTTGCTTTTCTTTGGACTTTACTCAGTAAGCTTTAAGAGACTCAGGTCTGTGAGGTGATCATTTTCCTCCACAGAGTTTATCTTCCTAAAGTAATTTTGAATTGTAGCTAAGGGCTTTTAAGCGTGCAGAACAATTCATTTTAGAGCTGACTTCAAAGGACATATTGAGGTTTCCCACCGCAGGTGTTCATAATCCACTTTCACTTACTTCTCCTCTCTTTGGGGGAGGTTTAAAATGGTATTTGTTAAGCGCTTACTAATGTTGGTATTTGTTTAGCGCTTACTATATGCAGAGCACTGTTCTAAGCGCTGGAGGATACAAGGTGATCAGGCTGTCCCTCATGGGGCTCACAGTCTTCATCCCCATTTTACAGATGGGGAACTGAGGCCCAGAGAAGTGAAGTGACTTGCCCACAGTCACACAGCTGACAAGTGGCAGAGCTGGGATTCGAACTCATGACCTCTGACTCCAAAGCCCGTGCTCTTTCCACTGAGCCATGCTGCTTCTCTAGCGTACCGGCCACTGTACTAGGTGTTGTAGTAGGTACAGACTAATCAGGTTGGACGCAATTTCTGTCTCACGAGGGGCTCGCAGTCTCCGTCCCCGTTTTACAGATGAGGAAACTGAGGCAGAGAGAAGTTAAGTGACTTGACCAAGGTCACGCAGCACACAAGGGGCAGAGCAGGATTAGAACGCAGGTCCTTCTGACTCCTGGGCCTTTGCTCCTCCACTAGGCCGCTCTGCTTCTCAGCTGCGACCAGAGGGGTGATATAATCCGCACTAACCCTGCCATGTATATTCAACTCTCGCAATACCATTTTAGAAATAGAATGTGGAAGTGGTTTGCCTGGATTAAATATAAAGCACAGTGGGTGTTTTAACTATTAAAAAGTGATAAGCAGAACCATTTAGTGCTTAAAAAAAAATGGCATGTACCTTGTTCTACATCTTTCTAATGTCCTCCCATCACCAAACCTGAAAAGTCAAAAAGCCGGAGGGATGAGTACGTGTTGGTAATCCTTGGGCTTTTAATGCTAACTTCCTCCTCGGTCTGGATGTGGAATAAAATTAATTCTACCATAAATGTTGGATTATAGATAGCGGGGCTCTACTGCTGGTTTTTCTAGGTCGTGGTAGCCTCTTTATTTTGGGAGTCTAACCTTGCATTCACTGTGAAACTGTCATCGCTTTAGAGGCTGCGGGCATAAAGGCTTTCAGACGTATTTTAAAGCCACCCGACCACAGCTGCGTATTTTAAACTATTACATGCAAACTCTACAGGTTTTGTTTAAAATGTCCCCGGGGAAACATCCGGCTATATGGTTTTTGGTGTGGGTTGGTTGGGGGTTTGGTTTTTTTTGTTTTGTTATGGTTTTAGTTTTGCTTGTAAAGGTATCAGAGAAATGTAGAGCAACTGCTATGTTTTTTGCTTCTTTTTCTGTTTACTTTTAGAAATGCTTAAATCGGATTTATTTGCGGGGCAGGGATGAGGAACAAGGAATTCCTCTTGAGTACTTGGAGAAGCTTCACTACAAGCACGAAAGCTGGCTTCAGCAAAGAACCCTGAAGTAAGACTTTTTGTGGCGGCCAACCCATGCCCGAGTAGGGTTTGTTTCTGTGTTGATGGAGCTGGCAAGCAGTGCCTTTTAGGGCCTAGTGGAAAGGGCACGGGACTGGGAGGTAGAAGATGTGGGTTTGAGGCCCAGCTCTGCCGCTCATCTCCTGTGTGACCTTGGACAAGTCGCTCATCTTGGAGACCCAGTTTCCTTCTTTGTAAAAAGGGGACAAGATCTAGACTGTAACTCCCCCTCTAAACTGTAAGCTCGTCGTGGGCAGGGAACGTGTCTGAGATATTGTCCTGTCCCAAGTGCTTAATACGGTGCTCTGCACACAGTAAGCGCTCAATAAATGCGATTTACTGACTGACAATCAATCAGTGGTATTTATTGAGCTATATACAGAGTTCTAAGCTCTTGTCAGAGTAGAATATAACAGAATTAGCCGATAATAATTCCTTTATTTTCTGTCTCCCTTTTCTCCTACAGGACCAACTTTGACTATCTTCAAGAAGTGCCCATCTTATCGCTGGATGTTAATGAAGATTTCAAAGACAAGCATGCCAATCTCATTGAAAAGGTAAGCTCTGACCAGAAATCCCAGTTTGTGCTAATCTTACTCTGGGTTTCAGTTACCCATGTTAACCGATCTTCCCGCCATTGGTGATTTCCTCTGGACATTAACAGTGTTTTGGTAATGAACCTTTGATTATTAAAACTGCGTGACAGTGTATGTGAATTACTTGGTCCTAGTTCAGTGAAAGAGCCCCTTAATTGTTTTGTTTTTCATTTAATGTAATTAACAGGATGTTGAGGCACTTTTCACAGTTGCAGAGTTCCACTATTTAATATTTAAAGCGACTGTTTTAATGTTTAAACAGCAAACTATTTTTCTCATTTTATGGACCTACGTGTCGGAGGAGCTGGGTTCTCATTCCAGCTCTGTCACTTGCCTGCTGAGTGACCTTGGGTCACTTAACTTCTATGAGCCTCAGTTTCCTCAATTATAAAATGGGCATTCAATATCTATTCTCCCTCCTACTTAGCATGTGAGCCCAATGTGGAGCAGAGACTGTGTTCAAGTTGATAAGGTGGTATCCTAGCCCAGCTTGACAATGCTTGACACATAGTAAGCACTTAACAGATGTAGTAATAATAATAATAATGATGGTTAAAGTGGTATTATAGCTGGTTAGAAACTAGTTTAGGGGGTCTCTTATATATCAATTTACTAGCTTTTATAATGCCATGCTGGTCATTTCATCTGCATCCACCAAAGTTTTTTTCAGTCCAATGAAAATGAAGCACTGTCGGTTTCAAAGTAACCTAAGCCGGTCGTTTATTTTTAAAAGTACATACAGGAGGGAATCATTTCTAACTTTCAAGTACAGATACAATGTATAACATTAGCCTCCACTGTTAGCAATTCAAAACTGATTTTTCTCTCTATAGTGAAAGACCAGCTGTGATGAAGATGATAATAATAGTAATTCTTGTTGATAAGGGCTTATTATGTGTCAGTGTTCTAAGCACTGGGGTAGGTACAAGTCGAGCAGGTTGGACACAGTCCCTGTCCCACAGGGAGTTCACAGTATAAATAGCAGGGAGGCCAAGTGAAGTGAAGTGACTTGCCCAAGGTCATTCAGCAGACAAGGGGCAGTCCCGAGATTAGAACCCAGGTCCTCTGAGGCCCAGGCCTGGGTTCTTCCACCAGGTCCCACTGCTTCTTCCTCATAGGAAAGACAGCTTGAATAAGAAAATCCTATTTGGGGCGTAAACTGTCTTCTCAGCAAAACTGTAGCCCCAGAAAAAGCAGCCAGATTCCTAAATTCACAAAATACAGTTTGTATGACTGAGAGTTGACTGTAGTTTCCTTCTTGCTCTGACACTTCCTGAACAAAGAACATTCCTAATGCATTTTAAGGTGTTTAATTACCTTGATCAAGGATAAATGTAGTAGCTGAGTTAATAATAAAAACAATTGAGGTGTTCGTTAAGCAGCCGCCGTACGTCAGCCACTATACTAAGCACTGGGGTAGATAAAATTATGAAGTTGGACACGTTCTCTGTCCAGCGTGGGGTTCCCGGCCTTAATCCCCATTTTACAGATGATGTAACTGAGGCCCAGAGAAGTGAAGTGACTTGCCAAGGTCACACAGAAGACAAGTGGCGGAGCCGGGATTAGAGCCCGGGTCCTTCTGACTCCCAGGGCCGTGCTCTATCCACTAAGCCATGCTCCTCTGTAGCAGCTAAAAGCTTTCTCTTCAGTCTGCTGACCTCGGGAGGTGGTGAATTTGACAAGGTGGTGAATTTGACACCCAGTGCCCCTTGTCTTACTATGACGAGCGGAGGGGGAGTTGGGGAGGCTCCCCGTTTCTCCGTTTCCCAAACGTCTTTCCCTTCTCGGTGCCTCCCCGTCTCTCGGGCCGAGAGGAATGTCAGCCGAGCGAAGTGATGCACGGGAAACGTCTCTACCAATTCTGTTCTGTCGCACCCTCCCGAGCTTAGCTCAGTGTTCCGTTGCACACAGTAAGTGCTCAATAAATACCACGGATTGATTGATGCTGATCTGGAAGCAGAGTCTGCCTAGTCTTGAGATGAATCAATCAATTCTATTTACTGAGCGCTAACTGCGTGGCAAGCACCGTACTAAGCACTAGGATATAGGTCTCACGTGGGGCTCCCAGGCTAGGTTGGAAGGAGAACAGGTAATGAATCCCCACTTTACAGATGAGAGAACTGAGGCGCAGAGATGCTAAGTGAGTTGCCCAAGGTCACCCAAGATGTAAGTGGTGGATCTGGGATTAGAACCCAGGTTCTCTGACTCCCAGGCCAGTGGTCTTTCTACTGGGTCATACTTCTCCAGATCCTTTAATCATTAAGCATCTGGAAGCCCCCAAATCCTTTCAGTTGAGGGTCAAATCTCTCATTTATTCATTCAGTCGTATTTATTGAGCGCTTACTCTGTGCAGAGCACTGTACTAATCTTTTGAAATACTTCAGAGCAAATGAGAACATTGGTGAATTGTCAAGATGGCACTCTATTCATTCAGTCACTTATGTGAAGTTCACAAGGGTCCATGAAGAAGCAAACAGTTATGTCTCAGACAGGCTAGGGCTGGGAATTACATTAACATCCTGCTGTTTTTAAAATGCTTTTTTTGTGTGTGTGTGTGTGTTTATTTTTTTTCCAGGTCAAAGAGTTTTTGAGTACTTTGTGATGTCTCTGAGGTCACGAAATGGTTCCATCTCTGCAGTTTGACCCAGTAAAGTCTCTCACAACCCATTTTTCCATACCTCTGCTGTATCTCCCTGACCCCACCAAAAACAATCGGCCCAAATGAATCCCATGAGATTCTTTTTTTTGGAAATGTGGTGGACTACGGGTAAATGTGTGGAGTTATATATAGTTCAACGTGAAGATCCCTGCGTGAGCCAGAGGGTTGCTTATGCACTGAAATAACAATGTAAGTTAGCCACTAGCATAATGATTCCTGAACCTATCAATTCTTTTTCTTTGTTTTGTTTTGGTTTTTTCTCCATTGCTTGTTCAGGTGACTTCTGAAACTTAAACAGGAGACTTGGTAAATTCAGGTTAGAACATCTTTCACTAATGTACTATATTAGCGCGGCTAAAATGGCGATAGGTGAACAGAAACTCCCGCATTTGCCTCTGGAGTTTCTGACCCATCAACACCAACTTTGCGACTCCTCCTGGGAGGCAGCAGAGGAGCCGGGAAAGAACCAGACAGGATTTCTCAGGATTCCCTGAGTCAACTCTGGCAGAATTGTTTCTCCCCAGCTGGATCTCGCCCTAGTCCATTTGCCTTTCCTAGCACAAGTTCCCTAGGTTGGTTTATGATTTTTTAAAAATTGTATTTAAGTGCTTACAATGTGCCAGGTGCTATAATAATAATAGTAATAATTATGATATTTGCTAAGCACTTACTGCGTGCCAGGCACTGTTGTAAGCACAGGGGTGGATAAAAGCAAATCGGGTTGGACGCAGTCCCTGCCCCACGTGGGGATCATAGTCTCAATCCTCATTTTACAGATGATGTAACCGAGGTCCGGAGAAGTAAAGTGACTTGACCAAGGTCACACAGCAGACAAGTGGCGGAGCCGGGATTAGAACCCATAACTTTTTGACTTTCAGGCCCGTGCTCTATCCACTACGCCATGCTGCTTCTCAGGCACTGTACTTGTGGTAGATAGAAGCTTATCAGGTTGGACACAGTCCAGGTCCCACATGGGCTCACAGTCTTAGTCCCCATTTTACAGATGAGGGAACTGAGGTCTGGCAAAGTTAAGTGAAATGGCTGAGGTTGTACAGCAGGCAAAGGACAGATACGGGATTAGAATTCATGTCTTCTGATTCCCAAGCTCCACTTCCTTTCCATTAGGCCTCTCTACTTTCTCCATCTGAAAAGTGGAAGGGTACCTTTCCCTTCCCTTTTTTAGAGGGCTGTGGAAAGCATTTAGGAGAATACTAGTTAAAGAGCTTTTTAATCTTTGACCCAAAGTTGTTTCCTATATACCAAGTATTCAACCCCGCCCCTCCTAATGTTAATACTAATAATGATGGCAACTGTTAAGCGCTTACTCTGCGTCGAGCACGGTTCTAAGCACCGGGGTAGATCCAACCTAATCAGGTTGGACACGGTCCCCGTCCCACATGGGGCTCACAGTCTTAATCCCCATTTTACAGTCGAGGGGACCGAGGCACAGAGAAGTGAAGTGACTTGTCCGGGGTCGCACAGGAGGCGAGTGGCGGAACGGGGATTAGAACCCAGGTCCTTCTGACTCCCAGGCCTAGGCTTTATCCACCAGGCCGTGCTGCTTGCTCCTCTTTCTGAATGGAAGAGAAGTGACTGTAGAACGACATGAAGTCATTCCAAGAACCAGGGCAGAGTCGGATGCTTTCTTCCCCGGGGTGGCTATTTGGTAGAAGCCGAGGGCAGGGGGCAATTGGGTTGGGGGTCTGACAGAGCAAACCAGGGGAGCTAAGTCGCTGCCCTGAGGTCAGTATAAAAGAGGGCCCCAAAGTCCAGTTCTCAAACTCTGGCCCTAATCCACCTCATCTCCGCCCAGGCCCTTAACGTTCTTCCCCAGCCGGGCTGCGGTAAGGGTTTTATAAGCCCTTAATAAATAACTTCACCGATTCCCCTCTCTTTTTTGATTGCTTGAGGTTAAAGCTTTATGTTAGAATCCAAGGCAGTAGGGATCTGGCTTGAATCCGGGCTCACATTGCTATTTAGTATCTGGGAAACCTCTACTATGTGTCGAGCACTCCACTGAGAAAGAGATACAAGACAATCAGATGACACACAGCCAAGTACATAAACCCATCTTGTAGACCCTTTCCAAGATCCTATTAATAAGCTCTACGGACTGGGATTTTTTAAGAAATGGTGTTAGGTGCCTACTCGGCGCCAGGCTCTGTGCTAAACGCTGGGGTAGATACAAAATAGGTTGGACGCAGTCCGATCCCCACGGCTTAATTCCCATTTTACAGATGAGGGAACTGAGTCACACAGCAGAGAGGTGGCCGAGCCGGGGTTAGGACCCTGGTCCCCTGACTCCCGGGCCCGTGCTCTTTCCACGAGCCTACGCTGTTTCCCGATCGAACTACCTCTCCAAACCAGCTCGTTGTGGACGGGGAACGTGTCTGTTGATCGTTTATTGTAGTCTCCCAAGCGCTTAGTACAGTGCCCCGCCCACAGTAAACACTCAATAAATTCGATTGAACGAATGAAGATTACAGTCAAGACTTAATTAATAGGGAGATGTTGACCCAGAAGGTTTGCGAGCTAATTTACAGCTCCCGGAGGGGTTTTAAATGACCGATTCCTCATCCATGTGGTGACGCTGAACTTGGCTGTTTGGGAATCTCAAGAGAGTGGGTTTATAGCCAGAAATTATCCATGAATTTTGCTCAAGACCAGATGAACCCACACTAACCCTCCTTTTCATCCCGGATGTAGCTCGAGGAGAGAGCCTGCAGCGGTTCTGGTCTCTAAGGTCAGCTGTCGGGCCCGCTCTTCTCTGCTCTGCCAACTCCAAAACCAAGCCAAGCTTCCCCTCGGCCCCCCCGCCTCCGGGGGTAAAACTTTCCATCCCCGTTGGTCCAAAAGCCGGTCTCCCCCACCAGAAAACTCCAAACGACCCTGGAAGCAGCGGGGAGGTCCGGCCGATACCAATCTGGTCACCTGGCTGAGACTTTGGTGACTTGCCCTTTCCCTTTTCCTCCCATCTTCCACTTAGATTCCAAGAAGGGATAAGGCCCCTATATTTGGGGGCTAGAGCCCCAAAAGCCTTGGCTTCAGGCTCAGTTCATCCAATCATATCACGAGAAGCGGCGCGGCTCAGTGGAAAGAGCCCGGGCTTGGGCGTCAGAGGTCGTGGGTTCTGATCCCGGCTCTGCCGCTTGTCAGCTGTGGGACTTGGAGTCACTTCACTTCTCTGGGCCTCAGTGACCTCATCTGAAAAATGGGGATTAAGACTGTGACCTGATAACCTTGAATTTACCTAGAACAGTGCTTGGCATATAGTAAGCGCTTAAGAAATACCGTCATTATTATTATTTACTGAGGGCTTACTGTGTACAAAGCAGTGTACTCAGTGCTTCGAAGTGAACTCAAGTGCTTCAGTTCAGGAAGCTACCGAGGTGCCTGTAAAATTTTACCTTTCATTTATTCTCCCGCTCAAGAGTCTAAGCACAGGGAGTGTGTCTGATTCTGTTGTGCTCCGCCAAGCGCTTAGTTCGGTGCTCTGCACATAGTAAGTGCTCAATAAATACCACTGATTGATCGATCGATCGTTTGAGGCCCACCCAGAGAGGTTTCTGCCCACCCTGCAGTGTTTCTAATGGCCCGTCCTGCAGATTTCCATACCCTTCTTCCCCTCCTTACTCCAGGAGGTGTCACCAAAGCCGGATAAACAGGCTGCTTATGCCCTCGTGTACCCAAATGCTTGAAACTTAAAGGTGAAGACCTCATTTAAGGTCTCAACCGACAGCTAGATTTGCCATTTGCTAAGGCTTGGCCTTGAGATGATAGTATTTTTCCCCTTTTTTTTGGAATAATATTCCTTTTGCGAAAGAAACCATCCAGGAAATTTAACTTGCAGAATCCGCGTCACCTGGTGGGAGGATTGCTTTTGTTGATCTTGTAGTAAGCAGTGAAGACAGAATCCGTTAGTAAGCATTTATTTCCTTATTTATTCGTTGCTTTCAAGCAGAGTTGTGGTTTTAGAAAATCTCCATGGATTTGTATTAGGTTTGCGTGTAATGGATTTTTTTTTAATCTAGTAGAGGTAAAATTCTCTATACGTGTGGTGCTTTTTGCTAGGATTTTTAACATTATGGCTTTGAAAAATATCTTAGAAAAAATGAACGCGTTCCTTCAGGGCGGCGGAAACGACGTCTTTTTGCTCCGGAATGATTTTTCTTTTTTGTCGTAACTTGCGTCTCCGCGGAGACCGTGTTTTTCTTGGGTTAAAAGTGAGAACCGAGGGGATGTACCGCCGTTCCGTGCGCTGATCGTTATGGAAGAGAGCCGATTTCGAATCCACGATCCCCGTAAACTTCTAATAAAAAAGGTCTTTACGTGTTGCTCTTGTGGCTTTATTCTTCCCTCCTGCACAATCTCCTCTGTGTATCAGATCGATATTTGCGTCGGGACTGTGGGCACGTCTCTTTCAGATTTCAAGCCTGGAAGGAGAGGGAAGCTTTTCCGGGCTCAATTTGAAAAAGAAACCGCCGGCTCTCCGAGGGGCAGTGCCCCTTTAACGAGCTGAGCCTGCTGTTTCTCAGGGAGCGTTTTGGAAGAGGCTGGCCTAATGATTTCCCAATTTCCCATCTGAAGATTGGATCGAGCCGGGGTTAATAAGGGAGACTGTTTGCCGTGACTCAGCAGATGGGACGAAGCTGGATCTGGCAGGGTGGGGGGGATAGAAGGATGGAGACTGAAGCAGTGCGGCCTAGTGGCTAGATCCCGGGCCTGGGGATCAGAAGCAGCGTGGCTCGGTGGAAAGACCCCGGGCTTGGGAGTCAGAAGTCATGGGTTTGAATCCCGGCCCTGCCTCTGGTCAGCTGTGTGACTGTGGGCAAGTCACTTCACTTCTCTGGGCCTCAGTTACCTCCTCTGGAAAATGGGGATTAAAAGCGTGTGAGCCCCACGTGGGACAATCTGACGACCCTGTATCTCCCCCAGCGTTTAGAACAGTGCTCGGCACCTAGTAAGCGCTTAACAAATGCCAACATTACTATTATCATTAAGCGGCAGAGCGGGTTTCCGAACGAACCTTGCTGGTGTCAGCTCGCTGTGGATAGGGAGCACGTCTACAACTCTGTCGTACCGTCCCAAGCGCTTAGAGCAATTTCTCAAAAATGCTGGCGTTTGCGTGCCGTTTTATTCATTGCCTACGCAGCCCTGTTTTTGAATATTTCAAGGAGTCGGGTCTGAGCCACAGGGTTCTGGCAGGCCGGCGAGTTCCAGGCCTTATCCCAGTGTGGGGGAAGAGGGATATCGTCCGTCCGGGAAGAAGAGGACTTGGAACTGGGGTTTTATAACTAGTAAAAACGGGTCCGAGGATAAACGGCTGCCTGAGCGTATTTCACAGTACTTGGATAAGCATCGAAGTGTTCTGATTACTTTCCGAGATTGAAGTCCTTAAATGCCATTTATTAAAATGTAAGTGAAATGAATGTGAAAATGATGCGTCAGTTGCTAAGTGGTAGAATAAACAATAGAACCCATCGATGCCTGTGGCATTTATATGGAATCGATGGTAATGGAAGTCAGAAAACCCCAGCGATATTTCGTTTTCCCAGAGAGCTGTGGCGGGCGCCTTTAAGAGTGTGGCCGAGGCCCTCACATAATCACAAGGGCTCTTCTCTTTTGTGTTGGAGTCGACTGCAATCCGTGGGGAGCCCTCTCTGGTCTCCAGAACATCGTACTTAGTGCTGGGGAAGAGCGGAAGCTCCTTGAGGGCTGGGATCGTGCCCAGAGCACGGGCCGGGGAGTCGGAAGGTCACGGGTTCTAATGCCGGCTCCGCCACTTGCCCGCTGCCGGACCGTGGGCGAGTCGCTTCACTTCCCTGGGCCTCGATTACCTCATCTGGAAAATGGGGATTGAGATCGTGACCCCCCTCGTGGGACGGGGTCTGTGTCTAACCCGATTTGCTTGTATCCACCTCAGTGCTTAGTACAGTGCCCGGCACTGACCCCTTCCTTCGAGGAGCTCTCGATCTAGCGGACTTCAAAATCCAGCAAACCGAAGCCTTCTCGGTGTTTAAGTCCTTGGTCCCTCTAATAAAAATAACGATGATGATATAATTACGGCGTTGGTTAAGCGTTTACTATGTGCCGGACACCGTTCCAAGGATAATGTAAGGATTTCTCCCCCGATTAGACCTTAGGCCCGTCAATGGGCAGGGACCGTCTCCATCTGTTGCCGATCTGTACATTCCAAGTGCTTAGTCCAGTGCTCTGCACATAGTAAGCGCTCGATAAATACTATTGAATGAATAATCGAGTTGGACACAGTCCCTGTCCCACATAGGGCTCACAGGCTTAATCCCCGTTTTACAGACGAAGGAACTGAGGCCCCGAGAAGTGAAATGACTTGCCCATGGTCACACCCCACATCAGTGGCGGAGCGGGAATCGGAACCCAGGTCCTCCCGACTCCCAGGGCCGTGCTCTAGCCGCCACACCGTGCTGCTTCATTCGTTCACGCGGTCGTAACCGTGTGCAGAGCACTGTACTGAGCGCTTGTCGTCTCATCTCTCTTTAAGTGGCAGATCTTCAGTGCCTGAAAAGGATGTTGCGGGCAGGGGACGCGTCTGTTACCGTACTCTCCCGAGCGCTTAGTACGGTGCTCCACGCACAGTAAGCGCGCTCAATAAATCCGATTGACCGAGGCGGCAATTTCGAGCTACAGATGGAGGAGCCTGTTGGCGAAGCCGTGGCCACAGGAGGTCACCGTCCTCTCGGTTCTGGCCGAGCTGGCTTTGACGGGGAGAGCTAAGAGGTTACTTTCCTCCAACGCCAAAGCATTAACTGATTAATAAATACTTTACTGAGTGAGATAGATTTTATGCGAACAGCAGAAACAGCCAAAAAAAAAGAATCCCCACCACTGAATTAAATGCAAGCCAGGCCAGCCAAAAATCTCTCCGTGGAGTGGCCTCGATGTGAAATGTTTTCAGCTTCCAGATGCTCTAGTCGGTATTAAAGCTCGGGTAACGCCAATCCGTGGAGATAGTTTTTTGGGGGGGGGTCGGTATTCGGTAAGCGTTGACTGCGTGCCAGCCGCTGTGCTGAACGCTGGGGTGGTACAAGCTAATTCATTGGGTCAATGGTATTTATTGAGCGCTTACTATGTGGAGAGCACTGTGCTAAGCGCTTGGAATATACAATTCGGCAACAGATAGAGACAATCCCCGCCCAGTGACGGGCTAACGGCTAATCAGATTGGACGCAGTCCATGTTGTAAGCCCGTCAAACGGCAGGGACCGTCTCTATCTGTTGCCGACTTGTTCATCCCAAGCGCTTAGTACAGTGCTCTGCACATAGTAAGCGCTCAATAAATACTATTGAATGAATGAAAATACTATTGAATGAATGTCCCACACGGGGCTCGTTAAACCCCCTTTTACAGATTAGGTAACTGAGGTAACTGACTCGCCCCAGGCAAGAGACGGAGCGGGTTTCTGAACACGCAGAGAAGCAGCGTGGCTCAGTGGAAAGAGCACGGGCTTTGGAGTCAGAGGTCATGAGTTCGAATCCCAGCTCTGCCACTTGTCAGCTGGGTGACTGTGGGCGAGTCACTTCACTTCTCTGTGCTTCAGTTCCCTCATCTGCAAAAATGGGGATGAAGACTGTGAGCCCCAAGTGGGACACCCTGATTCCCCTGTGTCTACCCCAGCGCTTAGAACGGTGCTCGGCACATAGTAAGCGTTTAACAAATACCGACGTTATTAACCTTGATGGTTTAAGCTCACTGTGGGCAGGGAACGCGTCTACAGCTCTGTTGTACTGTCCCAAGTGCTTAGAACAATGCTCTGCACATAGTAAGCATTCAATAAATGCCATCGATGTGGATGTTAATAGATGGGGTCGAGGTCTAAACAGGAAAGCCTAATAATGTCATTATTATTATTATTATTATTATTATTTTTTCCAAAGCTGACAATCAGATGCAAATCCAGTTCTTTTAGAAATTCTTAAACCAATTCCCTAAGCTCCAGGCTAGTGTTGTCTTTTGGTGAGGAGTTGTTCAGTGTTGCTGGAACAGTGGCAAATTCACAAAAGTTTTTTTTTTAAGGTATTTAAGTGCTTATTATATGCCGGGGACTGTACTAAGTACAAGACAATCAGGTTGGACGCCGTCCCTCTCCCAAATAGGGCTCATAGTATTAATTCCCTTTTTACAGATGAGGGAACCGAGGCACAGAGAAGTTGAGTGACTTGCCTAAGATCACGCCGCAGACAAGTGGAAGAGCTGGGATTAGAATCCAGGTTCTTCTGATTCCCAGGCCTGCTCTTCCCACTAGGCCATGCTGCTTTTAATTTTAGAGGGGGGAGTACAAAAGACATGAGTTCGAAGTCTCAGCTCCATCACTGGCCTGCTGTGTGACCTGGGCTAATAATAATAGTAATGATGATAATTATGGTATTTCTTAAGCGCTTACTACGTGCCAAGGACTGTTCTAAGCACTGGGATAGATACGAGGTAATCAGGTTGTCCCACATGGGGCTCACAGTCTTAACCCCCATTTTACAGATGAGGTCACTGACGCACAGAGAAGTGACTTGCCCAAGGTCACACAGCAGACGAGCGGTAGAGCCGGGATTAGAACCCACGTCCTCTGTCTCCCGAGCCCGTGCTCTTGCCACTGGGCCCCATCCCTTTCCTCTCCGGGCCTGATTCTTCTGTAAAATCAGGATGAGATCGTCTGTGAACCCCATGGAGGACAAGGATTATGTCTGATCTCGTAATCCTGCACCACAGTCCTTAGCACAGAGTAGATGCTTAACGTTCCACCTGCCGTTTAGATTGCGAGCCCCACGTGGGACAGGCACTGTGTGCGACCTGACCGTCGCGTATCTACCCCGGCGCTCAGTACCGTGCTCGGCACGTAGTAAGTCCTTAACGGACGCCGGCGTCATTTTTTGTGACTAGATGTCATAATTCTTCTTCTTCTTATTACAGGAGTTTCTCACAGTCCACCCGGCCTGGCTGTCTGACAGAACGGTCGTTCTCATTTTCCCGCAAGAGTCTCGAGGAGGCTCAGTGACCGAAAAGAGCGATTTCGCCCAGCCCGGCCCACCTCACACCCAGGATATCTGCCGTTCGATTTCTCCCCGCATTTTAGGTGTCGAATCCAGTACCTCTCCTGCTTGTTTATTTTTCTCGCCATACATTTTTCAGTTTATAACTAATCGGTTATAATGGACTTACGCGGAAGCGGCTGGAGGGGGGTTGAAAACATTTAGCAAGTTGACCCTTTATCTTCCCACCCAGCTAGGGAAAATGACTCATTAGCCAGTCGGCCTGAGGGCCGCTGGAGACCAGTCCTTCTCATCCTAGCTTAGCTGGAAGGACTGATCGATGTTTGACCTGCTCATTTTCCCCAGGGGGATCACGCCTCTCTGGGTGTCCCTCGGTGATGATAATAATAATGATAACTGTGGTATATGTTAAGCGCTTACTATGTGCCGGGCACTGTACTAACCGTTGGGGTGGGTACAGAATAATCAGGTCAGACCAAGTCCCTGATCTCACATAGGGCTCACGGTCTTAATCCCCGTTTTACAGATGAGGTAACTGAGGCACAGAATAACGAAGTGACTTTCCCCAGGTCACACAGTAGACAAGTCGCGGAGCCGGGATCAGAACCCGGGTCCTCAGGCTCCCAGGCCCGTGCTCTATCCACTAGGCCACGTACCTGGGTTTCGGAACGCCCCGTCTTCCACAGCGTGAGAGAATCTCATTTCTCCTCCGTAAGACTAGGTTACAAACTCCTCGAGGGCGGGGGTCGGGTCTTAGAACCGTATTATACTCTTCCAAGCGCTTAGTACAGTGATCTACGTGCTGTATATACCCTTGACGGATCGACTGATCTCCCAGACGTCCCGAAGGAACGAGTCCTCGTCCCGGGGCCTTAGGGATGCGGTTTCCCGTGCTTTGTTCAGAGAGCGAGAAAATGGTGTATCTGGCCACCACCCCCATCGGCTATTTTTAGTCTGGCTTGGGAGCTCCGTGGGGCTGCTGTCTGTGGTCCATCACATTTGGCACCTCTTGAGACTGCATCATTCCGAGAATGTGAGAAGCCTAAAAGGGTGGACCGGGAGGATTTCTTTGGAACTCCGGAGATTTTGCGGGGAGGGAAACCCAGCCGGCGACCGTGAGTACACGGAAAACGGAAAGGGGGCCGGGAAGGGTGCTGTTTAGCTGACGGTCAGGCATTCCGGCCGCTCGGCGGAAAAAGAACGAGGTGTGCCCGGCGCTGGGGATGACCGGACGGTGGGCGGAGGGCGGGGAGAACCTCAGGATCCCTATTCCTCTCGCTCTCCGTTGTCCATCTTGAGGAGGAAGAATCCCGGTGTGGAACCACAGGCCCTTTCCTGTCGCCTTTTAGAATGGCAGCCTTGGGAGGCGATTACGAGCGTCCGGAAGGAAAGGAGAGGCGAAGCCGGGGTCCGCTAATTGGAGGATTGATTCGGTAGCCAGGTGGAGCTTGAAAGTAGAGGTCGAGGAAGAGCTGAATAGAAAAATCGAATTTTCCCTTTAGGCAGCGATGGGGATAGAAGGGCCCGCTCATTGTACGGAGGTCCTCGTGGAACAGTTTTCAGTGAATTGGATCTGCCTGGCCGGATTTCCTGCCGAGAATCGAAAATAGTTTACCTTTGACGCACTGCACCTGTACCGAATACCCGACCCCCCACAGATCCGTGTCGTCGGTGACTCTGAGTCACCGAAAGAGCCGTATCCAAGAGAATCAACGGAGGGTCGTGGAAGAGATTTTCCCGCTCCCGGTGTTTTCTCTATTGCTTTCGGCATCACAGCTGATGTCCCGTAAAGAGTGGCTTACAAACGGACACGGGTGGCCAGCAGTCGGCCGGCTTTTTCCTGGACAGAGACCTGTTTTTCTGCTGGTCTGGCCCCTGTTTGTTATGGATTCAACATCAGATGCCTCCGTCTAAGGGATTTTCGTCTCCAGCACCCAGCCTGTCTCCTCCGTAGCTCCCGCCGCCAATTTCCATGGCTCGAATGCGGTGGCCACGTCCAGTGAGATTGGGAAGGGAATGAAGTGGTTCCACAGCAGGAAAGGCTGAGGGGTGGGGGTCGGGGTCCCCCTGGAAAAGGGCTCTATGTCCAGAAAACTCAAAGAAAAACGGGGTGTATGACATCATCCGGTTACGCTGTGGAACCGGTGTACCCCTCGTGATGTATTTGCCTCCTCATCTTGTTTTCATGAGAGCCATCGCTGATGGGTCACCCTTAAGTGGGAAATAGTGAAAAATGGTACTGATTGAGCACATACTGTGTGCTAAGTCTGAGGAGAGTCCAATACAACAGAGTCGATGGACAATTTCCCTGTCTACAGCAAGCTTACCATCTAGTTTGTATCGGTCAATCAATCGGTTATTTGTTGAGCCTTTACTATGTGCAGAACACCGTACTAAGCCTTTGGGAGAGTATAATACAGTAGGATTAGCGGGCTCGTTCCCTGCCTATGATGAGTTTACAGTCTAGAGACGGGTTAACAGTCGAGAGGAGGAGCTTACAATAGAAGGGACGAGTTTACAGTCTAGAGACAGGCTTAGATTCTAGAGAGCGAGCTTACAGTCTAGGGGACGAGTTTACAGTCTAGAGGATGGGCTTCTCTTCTACGTATGTTGACTTGAGCCCGCGAGCCTTCTTAAACAGTCCCGTTGCCCAGTCAACTCCGACATTCCTGTCGGTGCCCCCAGCTCAAAGGTGACTTCTTGAGAAGCTTTAAGGAAGCGCTGATGCACTGGACTTTGATTAGGGTGCAGTTCTCTTCCTGTAAAGTGATTCTGCCTGTCGTGAGGAATCGGTTCAGCTGCACCTGCTGGAGTGGTAGAAAGATTATTTATTAAGCACTTACTGTGTGCAGAGCGCTGTACTGAGCCCTGGGAAAGAAAACACAGGTGAAAATTAGACGGCGTCCCTGGGCCTCAAGGGGCTTCGAATCTAAGGGTTTAACCTTCTTAGCTGTCTAGTTTTCATTCAAATCAGAGGTCCTTTGAAATGATAATAATAATAATGTTGGTATTTGTTAAGCGCTTACTCTGTGCCGAGCACTGTTCTAAGCACTGGGGTAGACACAGGGGAATCAGGTTGTCCCACGTGGGGCTCACGGTCTTAATCCCCATTTCACAGGTGAGGTAACTGAGGCACCGAGAAGTGAAGTGACTTGCCCAAAGTCACACAGCTGACAAGTGGCCGAGACGGGATTCGAACCCATGACCTCTGACTCTTTCCACTGAGCCATACTGCTTTTAACGAAACCTGCCCCCGAGTGAGATGTGCTCTGGTTTGATAAGAATGTATAATTTATGACATTTATGAAACCCTGAAGCACAATCAGTGGAATTTATTGAGTACTTTCAGTGTGCAGAGCACCGTACTACGTTCTCGGCAGAGCATAATACACCAGAGTTGGCAATCACGTTCCCTGCCCACAAGGAGCTGCTGACACTCTAGAGGGCAGATAGATATGAAAAGAAATTTTGGATACGTACATAAGTGCTGAGAGGCTGAGAGTGGGGCGAATAAAGGGTACGAATCCAATGCTAGGGTGACACAGAAGGGAGAAGGAGTAGGGGAAATGAGTCGGGGAAAGAATCTTGGAAAGGATGTCATTTCAATAGGATTTTGAAGGTGGGGAGAGCGATCGTCTGGCGGATGTGAAGGGGAAGGACTCTTCAGACCAGATGCAGGATGTGGGCGAGAGGTCGGCAACGAGTTAGATGAGATTGAGGAACAGTGAATAGGTTGGTATTAGAAGAGCAAAGGGTGCAGGCTGGGTTATAGTAGGAAATCAGTGAAGTAAGATGGGAGGGGCTGAGGTGATTGAACACTTTAAAGCTGATGGTAAGGAGTTTCTGTTTGATGAGCAGGTGGATGGATGGATGACAACCACTGGAGGTTCTTGGGGAGTGGAGAAACATGGACTAATCAGTTTTATTCAGTAACGGCCCAGGCAGGAGCGGGAAATATGGACTGAAGTCGGGAGAGGCAGGAGGCAGGGAGGTCGGACAAGGAGGCTGATGCAGTAGTCGAGGTGGGAAAGGATTAAAGCTTGGATCAACGTGGTAGCCATTTGGACGGAGAGGAAAGGGTGGATTTTAGTGATGTTGTGAAAGTAGAACTGACATGATTTGGTGACAGATTGATTATGATTGAAAGAGCGAAAAGAGTAAAGAGTCGAGGATAATAATAATGTTGGTATTTGTTAAGCGCTTACTATGTGTAGAGCACTGTTCTAAGCGCTGGGGTAGATACAGGGTAATCAGGCTCACGTGAGGCTCACGGTCTTCATCCCCATTTTACAGATGAGCTAACTGAGGCCCAGAGAAGTTAAGTGACTTGCCCACAGTCACACAGTTGACAAGTGGCAGAGCCGGGATTCGAATGCCAAGGTTACAGGCTTGGGTGACAGATAAGGTGGTGGTGCTGTCTACAGTGATGGAAAATCAGAGGGAGGACAGGGTTTGGGTAGGAAGATAAGGAGTTCTACTTTGAACGCGTTAAGTCTGAGGTGTCAGCAGGACATCCGAGGAGAGATGTCCTGAAGGCAGGATGAGACCGCAGAGGAGAGAAATCAGGGCTGGAGATGTAGGTTTGGGAATCATCCGCATAGAGATGGTAGTTGAGGCCACGAGAGCAAATGAATTCTCCAAGGGAGTGGGCGTAGATGGAGAATAAGAGGGGACTCAGAACTGAGCCTTGAGGGACTCCTTAATTTAAGGGGTAGGAGGCAGAGGAGAAGCCTGAAAAAAAGACTGTGAAGCAGCCAGAGAGATAGGAGGAGAACCGGGAGCGGACAAGATCCGTGAAGCCGAGGTTGGATAACGTCTCCGGAAGGAAGGGGTGGTCGAGCGCGTGGAAGACAGCCGAGGGATCGAGGAGGATTAGGCCGGAGTAGAGGCCGTTGAATTTGGCAAGGAGGAGATCGCTGGTGACGTTGAGTGGGCAGTTTCAGTGGAGTGAAGAGGGCAGTTTCCCGGCTGCGGGGGAGAATTGGAGGAGAGGAAGTGGAGGCAGTGAGTGGGATACAACTCACTCAAGGAGTTCGAAGAGGAATGGTAGGAGGGAGATGGGTCGATCACTGGGGTCAAGGGAGTGGTTTTTTAGGATAAGGGAGAGAGGAGGACGTTTGAAAGCAGTGGAACAGAAGCCATTCAAGAGTGAACAGTTGAAAAAGGCAGTCAGGAAGGGAAGAAGAGAGGAAGAGAGGGATTTGATAATAATAATAATAATAAATAATGTTGGTATTTGTTAAGCGCTTACTATGTGCAGAGCACTGTTCTAAGCGCTGGGGTAGACCTAGGGGAATCAGGTTGTCCCACATGGGGCTCACAGTCTTAATCCCCATTTTACAGATGAGGTAACTGAGGCCCAGAGAAGTTAAGTGACTCGCCCACAGTCACACAGCCGACAAGTGGCAGAGCTGGGATTCAAACTCATGACCTCTGGCTCCAAAGCCCGTGCTCTTTCCACTGAGCCACGCTGCTTCTCTAAGTAAGGGCTTAACAAATGCCATTATTACTATTATTATTGTAAGGGACGAAGGGATGGGGTCAGAGGCCCAGGTGGAGGAGGTGGATTTTGTGAGGAGACGGGAGATCTACTCTCGAGATACCGCTGGGGAAGACGGGAGAGTCGAAGAAGGGGCAAAAGGAGAGAGAGCCTGGAGAGGAGGTGGGGAGGTTTTAGGGAGATCACGACCGACGGTTATGCCGATCAGTATCTGAGTGTACTTTAAAGGACTCCCATTCGGTTCGATTAATCAACCAACCGTGAGTATTCATTAAGCATCTACTGTTTGCAGAGCACTGTGTTTGCTTGTAGGGAGGAAAAGCTGTGTACATAAGTGCTGCAGGGTCAGGGCAGGTGGAAGGAAGGGGGTGAATACCCAAGTGCTTATAGGAAGCAGAAATGCTGGAGTGATAATTTGGGAAAAAAATAGGATGGAGAGATGACAGTCACGGAAGGCCTCCTGGAGGAGATGTGCTTTTAGTAGGGCTTTGACCATGGGGAGGGCAGCAGTCTGGCGCACGAGAGGCGGGAGGGAGTTCCAGGCAGGAAGAGGGTTGTGAGTGAGAGGTCAGCCGCAAGAGAGATGAGATCGAGAGATGAGGAGCTCAGCGTGAGAGCTGGGCTGTAGCGGAAGAAGAGCGAGGGTAAATAGCAGAGAAAGAGCTGATTGAGCGCCTTAAAGACGGAGAGTATACCACGGCTAATATCTCTGGGACAATTGTTAATCGGCAAAATGCTGACACAAAGCACTCAGGACGTGATCCACCTCTCAGAGTCCCACCATCACCTCTGAAAAGCCTTCTTTAAAGAATTCACAATTAAGTCACGATTAATTCATGCTAAGCGGTGTGGCCCAATAGAGTACAGACCTGGGAATCAGAAGGATCTGTGTTCAAATCACGATCCTCCACTTGTCTGCCACGTGATCTCGGGCAAGTCACTTCATTTCTCTGTGCCTCGGTTACCTCATCTAAAAAGTGGGAATTGAGACTGTGCCCAACCTGATTACCCTGTATCTACCCCCACACTTAGAACAATGTCCGGCGTATAATAAGCTCTTAACAGATGCCATAAAAAAATGCCTCAGTCATGGTACTCGATCAATAATATTTATTGAGCTCTTGGGGGAGTGCAATACAACGAAGATGGTAGACACATTCCCTGCCCACTTCGAGTTTACAGTCCAGAGGGGAAGGCAGACATTATTATAAAGAAAGAAATTATTTATGTTAATGGCTGCTTCCCTCTCTAAACTTTAACTTTTTAAAAAAATAGTATCGGTTAAGTGCTCATTATGTCTCAAACACTGTTCTGGGAGCTTAGGTAGATTCAGGTTAATCAGGTTGGACACAATCTCTGTCCCACTTGGGGCTCACAGTCTGAATTTGAGGGAGGCAGATTTAATCCCCATTTTGCAGATGAGGTAACCGAGGCATAGCGAAGGTAAGCGACTTTATCCAAGGTCTCACGGTGGGCAGGGAACATGTCTACTGACTGTTGTATGGTATTCTCCCGAGCGCTTAGTACGGTGCTCTGTACACGGTAAGCGCTCGGTAAATGTGACCGATCGATTGAAATATTATTGATGGATTGAGTGAGATATGGAAACTAAAAGGTGCCCCTGGGTCTTTAATGATTCAGGCTGCATGGAAATCCGTGGCTCAGCGGAAAGAGCCTGGGCTTGGAAGTCAGAGGTCATGGGTTCGACTCCCAGCTCTGCCACTTGTCAGCTGTGTGACTGTGGGCAAGTCACTTCACTTCTCTGTGCCTGTTACTTCATCTGTAAAATGGGGATTAACTGTGAGCCTCATATGGGACAACCTGATGACCCTGTATCTCCCCCAGAGCTTAGAACAGTGCTCTGCACATAGTAAGTGCTCAACAAATACCAACATCATCTATCCTGGCTCCGGCTAACCTGGGCTGGGAAGCTCCTCTCACCTCAGAGGTGTTCAGCGACGGCTAACGCTGACTTTAATGATCACAATACCTTCTCACCTTTGGGGACAATTAGAGATTGAGCCTGGTGGGATTTGTAATGATAATAATAATTACGGTATTTGTTAAGCGCTCACTATGTGCCAAGCACTGTTCTAAGCGCAGGGATAGATACAAGGTCATCGGGTTGTCCCACGTGGGGCTCACAGTCTCAATCTCCATTGTACAGAGGAGGTGACTGAGGCCCAGAGAAGTGAAGTGGCTTGCCCAGAGTCACACAGCAGACAAGTGAGGGAGCCAGGATTAGAATCCAGACCGTTCCGACTCCCGGGCCCGTGCTCTATGCACTAGGCTGCACTGCTTCCCTCTCTCAGAGAAGCTAGCTCCCCCAAGGTGCCGGCTGTCGATCCCG